>NW_015169777.1:1403996-1455058 GCF_001447785.1 Gekko japonicus
TGTTTCTAATTTACACTAACAAAAACCCCACCACACAGGTTTAAAATTTCACTTCTGCAGTATGATAGAAATGGCTATAAGAACTTACAAATTTATTTGTTCTTGGTCTATGTGAAGCACCATCCCGAGCAGCACGGTCAGCCATTCTTCCCACATCTTCCAGAAACCGATAATCTGAAATTAGCAAGGAAACGTGATATATTCAGCACTATAAGTACATAATACAGTCATAGGAAAGGAGGCATAAGATGCTTTTAACTGTTGCATGTAAAGATGTAACATTGTTCTAGCAACTTATTTTTGTACATTAAATACATACTTAACACAGAGCCAGACACATGTAAAGTGGCAAGCAAGAAATTTTCAAGACAATGCCCTATTTATTTTATTTATTTATTTTATTGTATTTATACCCTGCGAACGGGCTCAGGGCGGCTCACATTGGGCACAAAGTGCATACAAAGTGCATACAATATACAAGTTTACATAATACATAATACAAGTACAAGTTTAAAACAGACTAAAATCAGTTCTACGTATGCATAAGTAAACTCCAACATCTTGCGTAGCAGGGGGAAGGCTGGGGGAATGGAAGATGTTGTCCAATCCCCCCCCAGCGGTCTCTCTCTATAACAGCACAGTGATGTTAGTGGCCGTGGCGGCTCCTACTCATAAGCCTGGCGGAAGAGCTCCGTCTTGCAGGCCCTGCGGAACTGCACCAAGTCCTGCAGGGCCCTGATCTCTTCCGGGAGCTCATTCCACCAGGTAGGAGCCACCACTGAGAAAGACCTGGCCCTTGTTGCCACAAGCTTGGCCTCCTTAGGGCCCGGGGTCATCAGTCGGTATTGTGATCCCAACCGAAGTGCTCTTTGGGGAATATATGGGGAAATGCGGTCCCTCACCCATTCTTTCACCCGTTCTCCCCAGTCCGTCAAACTAAGCATTTCTTGAAGTATTGAACAACATGCACTGTTGATGGTGCCTATTCTTGAAACAACAGTGTTAATATTCTTTCTACTCACAGTTAGGTTTAAAATAAACACAAAAATGATAGAACATGGCATAAATGTGGTTCACTGCCCCTCACCCCCACCTATCTATTTGATAGCACTCTCGGTCTTCAAATAGATAAGAATTTTTCAGACTGTTACCGCTTAGAAGATTTAAGTCACTGAATTGGTTTATGGAAACAAAGGCTGTTTTTTCTCTGACTCCATTACAGTTGTACGTCGTTTTATGTTGCTTCACACAAACTAAGCTGAAAAGCAAAAAGAGAAAATGTACTGTCACCCGACTTGCAGCAGATAAGGAAGAAAACAAGAGCATATGCCCGTCAGTTTTACGTACCTGCATGAATATTTCAAACAGCGAGGACACCGATACTTTGCTTCATCCGTGTTACATATTTCACACCTTAAATATAAAAATTACAGGAAAAAATTACACTTTAATAACATGGGTGTATTAAAGGGTTAGCATTTCAAGAAAATATTTTTTAAAACAATGGATGTATTTCTTTGCTAAAACTGGGACTGACCCTGACTGGGTCAGACTGGGATCAGCCCCCCCCCATCCATTGCAGCCTACTGAAATTCTTTGAAATGCTGCTCTTCTTTTATTTTTAAACCCAGAAACAAAATAACAAGGGGGAAAAATTAAGACCCAGCAGCTAAATAAGATTTTTAAAAGGAAAAAAAAAAGATATACATAAAGACAAAAATATAATATCGGTGGTGGTGGATCTACATATAAGTTTCTATAAACAGCTTCCATGTGCAATTGCTGTCTATATGCCATGGAATTCAAATATTGACAGAGTTCTAATGTCCCCAATCCATTGATTTACCAGAGGTTGGCTTTTATCTTTTCAGTGTTGTAAAATGAGTCTTTTAGCTGTAGTAAGGGCAACTGTAAGTACTGACATTCTACAAGGCATATTCAGACCTCAGCTCAGAAAATGAAAAAAACCCATCACCGTAACTATCAAATAGTCCAATGTAAATATCCTCCTATTCGGTCCAAGTCTTCCATAACAAAGATTCCTTCCCAATTTTTAGCTCTTGATTGGGCCATAATGTTCATTTAGCATGTGAAAATGGATCAAATTGATATTGTCATGCCATTATACATTTGTTCTCTAGCTGCAGAAATTGCAAGAGGAATGGGATCCACTCTAGCATAAATAGACCCTAATGCATTCCAGCTAGAAATGAAAGGATGCTCTTGGGTGAAAGGGTACCTCCATGAACATCATGGGTGGAAGAGATCCATGGGGGGGGGGGATCAGCAAAAATTGCCCCCTGCTTCATTTAGTGGAACTGTCTGCTGTATTTAAGTTTCTACTGCACTCAAATATTATTGAAGAACTTAATTCCCATTAGTGGCACTGAATGCCTCCCAGGAACTTCTCCTTTGTAATTAGGAAATGATACCTATTGAACTGCCAAGTTCCTACCACTGCTTAGATACAGATTTCTTAAGCATCCCTGCCACTGAAATGGCACTGCCCTCTTAAAGAGGTTAAGCTTGATTCTATACTTTATTTACAGCAGCATGAGAAAATGGACAGCAATACATCTCATGTATGAGTGTGAACTTCCAGCCCTCTGATTGCTGATCCCATTATACAATAACAGCAATAAGCCAGAAAGTTTATGGAGAAGTTACAATTTTAGAGAAATGTGCCTTAATGGAGCATGTGTGTTGTGCGCTCAAATAAATCCTTTGGAAAGAAAATATGCATGATCACCCATGTGTCTCTTGTTATCCTCTACAGAGCATCATGACCTTGTTTACATACAGTCGTCTCAATTTCAGGCTTAACTGTGAAACATTTTCCACTTTCAAAACTACCAAATGTTATATAGTACTTCCATTTTTATAACTGCAGTTTGAGGCAAAGTGACCCAGGTTGCAGCTTGACATAGTAAAGAGATTTCCATGCAGACAAAGAGCAAAATCTTTGGTTTAAAGTTGCCACTTTCCCCCAACAGAATTTCTGTGCCTTCAACAGCTGTGTACTAGCTAAATCAATCACTGGAAGCAACATAACAAAATGGTCATCACTGTTCACAGTTTTTGATATATTCTAGTGTGTCTTCCAATGCTAAAAATAAGGGCAAACAAATAAAATGATCACAAGATGATATTTTGAATAAATGGACTTCTAATTCACAGTATCTATGAAATGTTAATATAGACCAGAATTACCACTCACTACCTAAACGTGTAAATGAACGAGAAACGTTTATTTATCATGTATATGAAGACCCATACATAAATTTGGCACCAGGTGAAGAGCTGGTAAATAGCACTAGACAGATGAGGCACAACAACAGAAAATCTACTGAATTCATTGTCACCCACTTCACTTTGGGAAGTGGGTGCACACAGAGCAGGGCCTCTTCCAGAAAGCTTTTGATAAAGTTCCTCATCAAAGGCTCCTAAGTAAGCTCAAAAATCACAGGATAAAAGGACAAGTCCTTTTGTGGATCAAAAACTGGCTAATTAATAGGAAACAGAGTGAGTATAAATGGGAAATTTTCACAGTGGAGAATGGTAAGCAGTGGGGTATCACAGGGATCAGTACTCGGTCCAATGCTTTTTAACTTGTTCATTAATTATTTGGAGTTGGGAGTAAGCAGTGAAGTGGCTAAATTTGCGGATGATACAAAGTTGTTCAGGGTGGTGAAAACCAGGGAGGATTGTGAGGCACTCCAAAGGGATCTGTCGAGGATGGGCGAGTGGGCGTCAACGTGCCAAATGGGATTCAATGTGGCCAAGTGGCTAACTATAAATACACATTGAAGGGGTCTGCACTGGCAGAGACTGACCAAGAGAGAGAGATCTTGTAGTAGATAACTCACTGAAATTGTTGAGACAGTGTGCGATTACAGTATAAAAAGGCCAATGCTATGCTGGGGATTATTAAGAAAGGAATTGAAAACAGATCAGCCAATATCATAATGCCCTATATATAAATCAATGGTATGACCTCATTTGGAATACTGTGTACAGTTCTGGTCACCACACCTTAAAAAGGATATTATAGCTTTGGAAAAAGGGAAGAAAAGGCCAACTAGAATGATAAAAGGGTTGGAACATTTTCCCTGTGAAGAAAGATTAAAGCGCTTGGGGCTCTTTAGCTTGGAGAAACGATGGCTGAGGGGTGACATGATCGAGGTTCATAAGATTATGCATGGGATAGAGCAGGTAGAGAAAGAGGTACTTTTCTCCCTTTCTCACAATACAAGAACTCGTGGGCACTCAATGAAATTGCTGAGCGGTCGGGTTAGAACAGATAAAAGGAAGTACTTCTTCACCCAAAGAGTGATTAACACATGGAATTCACTGCCACAGGAAGTGGTAGCGGCTACAAGCATGGACGGCTTCAAGAGGGAATTAGATAAGCATATGGAGCAGAGATCCATCGGTGCCTATTAGCCACAAGGTATAGATAGGGACTCTGGGGCAAGTGATGCTCTGTATTCTTGGTGCTGGGGGAGGCAACAGTGGAGAGCTTCTAGTGTCCTGGCCCCACTGCTGGACCTCCTGATGGCACCTGGTATTTTTGGCCACTGTGTGACACAGAGTGTTGGACTGGATGGGCCATTGGCCTGATCCAACATTGGCTTCTCTTATGTTCTTATGATCTTAAAACTTTGGTTCATGTGAGGGCAGGTGGTACTTAAGATTCTGTGGTCTTAGGCACTTTGGCTTAAAATGTAAGAACAAGTACTTTGAAATGAACTGGCACCAAACAGAAAGCCAATGAAGTTTTTCACATGCATGATCTGTAATTAGCCACTTACTAGCACTCTGTCAGCCACATTCTAACCAAATGAAGTTTCCATACTGCCTTCAAATGTAGCCCCACACAGAATGTGTTACAGTAATTTAAACTGAACGTGATCATAGGGAAACCTGCCCTCACTCAGAACTATCATTAAAATAAAACAAAACCCTCACATGTATACAATATATACAATCTTTGAGTTCTGTATATCCTGACAGCTTGCATATTGCATCTGAACACTGGAATTCTACATTTTTGTTGTATTATTATTGCAAACTCAGCTACCCAAATCTGATCTTATAAATGCAATCTAACATTCTTAGCGTCAAAATACAATCTAAACAACATTCCTGAAGAGTTTAATGATCATATAAAGAACAGATTTGCATGTGAAGGAGAACTGGAATAACTATGGGTTGAAACCAGAGATATTATCAAAGAAGAATGTGCAGATTATTCCTATAGCCAAAAGAAATAAAAAGCCTTGGTGAATGACTGAGGAATCTCATAAAATTGCTAAAGATAGTTGAGAAGCAAAAGGTGACAGAAATAGAATCAGAAGTTTAAATGGAGGTCTTCTGGTTTATGGCGGCACGCTGAGCAGACTCATCTACCGGACCACCCGGGGATGACATCTGCGCACCAGCAGATAGGAGGGGGGGGCGACGTCTCGCTACCCCCCCTGGGAGCCTGGTTGAAAGGCTCCCAGCCATGGGACTTTTCAGAGGTGGCCTCTTCTTCAGCGCGATGCTGGGGAATCGAGGCGCATCTCCGTCCCGACGGTCCTCCTGCTGTGTGTCTGTATGGAAGTAGTGACACTGACCGGGACAAGCGCTGGAGATTGAGCGGTTTAAATGGAGCTACAGTGAGGTCGCAAGAACGAACATGAACTGTGAGTTGGATTAGAGCGTATAAACTGATTTAAAAAGAAATCTCCCACCCCATGGACTAGAAAGTAAAGCAAGCAGGTGAGGGGCCCCTTCCATGCGCATGAATTAAGAAGTGAAGATCTGAGAGTGACTGCAGGGTCACCTTTGAAAATTGGGGACAATACTATCAGGATCTTGAAAGATATCCCATTTGAAATAAGACAAAGGAGAAAGAAATATAAAGACTTAATTTTTTTCCTTCAAACAAATGCAATTGCCTTTGTTGTTGTTCAGTCGCATAGTCGAGTCCGACTCTTCGCGACCCCATGGACCAGATCCCGCCAGGCCCTCCTGTCTTCCGCCATCCTCTGAAGTTTGCTCAATTTCATGTTCGTTGCATCGATGACACTGTCTAACCATCTCATCCTTTGCCGTCCCCGTCTTCTTTGACCTTCAATTTTTCCCAGCATCAGGGTCTTCTCCAGTGAGTGCTCCCTTCTCATTTGGTGGCCAAAGTATTTGAGCTTCAATTTCATTATCTGGCTTTCCAGGGAACAACAGTCAGGGTTGATTTCTTTTAGGATTGACTGATTTGATCTTCTTGCAGTCCAAGGGACTCTCAAGAGTCTTCTCCAGCACCATAGTTCAAAAGAATCTATTCTTCGGCGCTCGGCCTTCCTTATAGTCCAACTCTCGCAGCCATACATGACTACTGGGAATACCATTGCTTTGACCATGCGGACTTTTGTTGGCAGGGTGATGTCTCTACTTTTTATCATGCTGTTTAGGTTCGCCATCGCTTTCCTCCCAAGGAGCAGGCGTCTTTTAATTTCATGGCTGCAGTCACAGTCTGCGGTGATCTGGGATCCCAGGAACGTGAAGTCTGTCACTACTTCCACAGCTTCCCCTTCTATTTGCCAAGGAGTGATGGGGCCGGATGCCATGATCTTAGTTTTTTTGATGTTGAGCTTCAAGCCCACTTTTGCGCTCTCCTCTTTTACCCTGAGCAAGAGGCTCTTTAGGTCCTCTTCACTTTCTGCCATTAGAGTGGTATCGTCTGCATATCTGAGGTTGTTGATCTTTTCCCCAGCAATCTTAATTCCCGCTTGTGATTCATCCAGGCCAGCATTTCGCATGATGTACTCTGCATATATATTAAATAAGCAAGGTGACAGTATACATCCTTGTCGTACTCCTTTTCCTATGCTGAACCAATCAGTTGTTCCATATCCGGTTCTAACTGTTGCTTCTTGGCCCTTATACAGGTTTCTCAAGAGACATGTGAGGTGGTCTGGTACTCCCATCTCTTTAAGGACCTGCCATAGTTTGTTGTGATCCACACAGTCAAAGGCTTTAGCATAGTCAATGAAGCAGAAGTAGATATTTTTCTGGTACTCTCTTGCTTTTTCCATAATCCAGCGAATGTTGGCAATTTGATCTCTAGTTCCTCTACCTCTTCGAAACCCAGCTTGTACTTCTGGCAGTTCTCTATCCACGTACTGTTGAAGCCTAGCTTGTAGGATCTTGAGCATCGCCTTGCTAGCGTGCGATATGAGTGCAATTGTGCAATAGTTTGAACATTCCTTGGCATTGCCCTTCTTTGGGATTGGAATGTATACTGACCTTTTCCAGTCCTGTGGCCACTGTTGCGTTTTCCAAAGTTGCTGGCAAATTGAGTGCAGCACTTTAACAGCATCATCTTTTAAGACTTTGAATAGCTCAGCTGGAATACCATCACCTCCACTACCTTTGTTGTTAGTGATGCTTTCTAAGGCCCATTTAACTTCACACTGCAGGATGTCTGGCTCGAGGTCAGTGATTATACCGTCGTGGTTGTCAAGGACATCGAGGTCTTTCTTGTATAGTTCTTCTGTGTATTCTTGCCATCTGTACTTCCATTTTATTTAAACATAACTATTTACATCTTTAACATTAATTTAAATATGGTAATACAATGCATTAGTTTTACATAAATAATTAAAGGAGAATGGCTGTTAGAATGGCTTAAGGAAAAATAAGCCGGTCACAAGCAAGGAGCATCTTCTAAGAGAAAGCTCATAATCGATGCAGACATTCCAGGATGTCTGGCTCGAGGTCAGTGATTATACCGTCGTGGTTGTCAAGGACATCGAGGTCTTTCTTGTATAGTTCTTCTGTGTATTCTTGCCATCTTTTCCTAATCTCTTCTGCTTCTGTTAGGTCCCTACTGTTTTTGTCCTTTATCATGGCCAGCTTTGCATGGAATGCTCCCTTGATTTCTCCAATTTTCTTGAAGAGATCTCTAGTCCTTCCCATTCTATTGTTTTCCTTATTTTTCTTTTTGGCAGTCCATGGTATTCATAAAAGTTTCCTCCAATACTACATTTCAAATGAATCAACAATTATATTGAGAACTGGATTTATGCACAAACTAAACAAATTACAATTTAGATCTCCAGATTATGAAGGGCCTCTAAGAAATTACTCAATTATCAATTTTTTGAATAAGATATAGTGTAACTTGAGCACCAACTTACTTTGTTTGTAGTTTTTATATACAAACTAGATCTAAGTTGAACAGATATTTAGCTGATAATAATGAGTAAAATAGAAAAAAACTTAAGATACAAGTTTAAGTTTAATGGTTTACAATAGTTTAAACATTAGACAATAAGTGAAATGACAGTGTTTAAAGCTATGGAGGGAGAAAAACCTCAAGAAGAATGGTAGATAGAGTAATAATCTTTCCAAGCCCATAGTAAAAGAAATATGAATGTTTAGATGATTGTGACTCGCCAAAACAATGGGTTTGGACTGCCTGTAATAATCAAAGAAAAAGTGTTTAATGTAATGACTTCCTTTCAATTTATGAAACCTGTAATTGTTTCTTGTGCTTGGAAAATAATAATAAAAAGAATTTAAAAAAAATTATCAATTTTTTGGTAACTCGGCATGATTTAGGGCCTCAGGCTGACTTAATGCAGCCCTGATTATATTCCTTAATAATCAATCAGTTGTCCTGCACCTGAAGAAGCAAGAGGAAAAGCACCAGCCTCAGTCTGGGAGACTGCATCCTATCCTTCCTGGCAGCAATGCTAATAAGGGAGTCTTGCCCCCGTAAATGTTAAAATGTGTGTAAGAACTGCTTTGGTTATAAGGTTCCCTTGCTCGAAAGCCAGTCGAATCCGACTCTAGGGTTGCGGTGCTCATCTCCATTTCAAAGCCGAAGAGCCAGCACTGTCCGAAGACGTTTCCGTGGTCATGTGGCCAGCATGACTAAACACCAAGGTGCACGGAACGCTGTTACCTTCCCACCTTCGGATGTACCAAGATATAAATCAAGTTAAAGTAAGTGTAAACAAGAAAGAGTCCTGTGACACCTTTAGAACCAACCTATGTATTGGGGCAAACAGACTGTCACACACCCGTGGCCCACAAAATCCTATGATACAATAACTTTGTTTCTTAGATGTCACAAAACTCCTTTTTTCCCCTTTAACAGCTTTTGTAGTATAATGTCAGTGTAGGATCTGGGAGGCCCAGTTCAAATCCCTACTCTGCCATGGATGCCTACTGGATAACCATGGGACAGTTACACTCAATCTAGCAACCCACAAGGTTGCTGTCACGAGGGTAAAGGCAGACACTCAAAGTCATAAGAATAGAGATATGAAATCAAGATGGGATAAGTATTATACACTGACAAAATGATTCACATGTCATTTGGGAGGTTATTTGGGAGGGATATACAACACACCATTAAATTATCATATTACAGCTCAGGAGTGGGAACAACTCTTTGTGGCTTTATTTTCAACTGCTACGCAAGAAGTTAGATCTGCTACAACTGCAATAAGGTTACCAGAGTTGCCTCCAGGATCAACATCTCATATAGAGAAATTAATTCCCAATATAAAAATTAACAAAGCTCCAGGAGGCGACTATATATCTCCTGAACTGTTAACGGTTTTTACAGATAGATGGATTCCCTGACTTGCCCATTTATTCACCCTGATATATTCTTCAGGAATAATGCTGGTAGCTTGGAGAAAATCTATTGTTATTCCCATCTACAAAAGACATCTCAAGGATAATCCCAGTAATTACAGACCCATAAGTCTGCTGTCAATTATAAAGAAGTGTTATGCATTATATCTACTCAGGCTTTTATCATACTGGGCTGAATCTCTATCGATAATAAATCACGAACAAGATTCAAAATGGTAGATGAACTATAAATAATTGTTATATTCTAAGCATTCCTGTACGTTAAAGACTATGGTGGTGTTCTACACACGGCCTTTATTGATTTCCAGGCTGCATGCAACAAGATATCACGTGATCTGATATGTGGTCTGAACTGCAAAAATAAGATATAGATCTCATATCAGAGAAGTTACCCCTTTTAAAGTTAAAAGTGGTTGTGTTGGTCTTTTTGAGCAACTCCCTATTTGGAATTGGGCAACTCCCTAGTTGGAGACTGGCCGGTAGTTGGCCAATTCAGCCGGGTCCAAAGATGGCTTTTTCGAGAGAGGGCGGACCACTGCTTCCTTACAGCCTTGGGGAACAGACCCTCCAAGATGGACTTGTTGATAATCTCCCACAAGGCACCTTGAAACCCCTCGTGGCCAGCTTTAATTAGCCACAAAGGGCATGGATCAAGGTAGTAGGTGGTAGGGCGAACAATTAGGAGCAATTTGTTTACTTCCTCTAGGCTGAGCAGACCGAAATGATCCATAACTTGACCAGAAGACATGCATGGAGCCTCAAGCTCACTCACTGTATCAACTGTAGCAGGGAGGTTGCGGCAAAGCGACAAGATTTTATCTGCAAAATAGCTCACAAAGGCCTCACAACCAAAGGCCAATTCCCTAGCGTTTGGTTTGCCTTGAGGCAGAGTAGTAATGGACCGAATCGTTCTAAACAATTGGGCTGGGTGTGAGCTTGCAGATGACATCGCACCTGTATAGTACTCTCGCTTTGTGGCTTTGACAGCCATCCCATAGTTATCTCAGGGGTGCTCCTATTATTTACCACTAAGATTACAAATAAGCTTCTATATGCAGCTTCAGTTTGGGTGCAAGCACCCACTCCTTTTACCAGACTAATTAATTTCTGGTTCCCAAGAACAATTCTTATGGTGCCTAGATGAGCGCCCTCATATGGCCCTTGGAATAGAAACAGCGCTTATAGCAGCTTTTAGATTTAGAATCCGACTTTTGTTCATCAGTGATCAGAACAACTTTCTTTACAGACTAATGACTGATCCTTATATGCTAACTTGTCTCAGCCTGTGAAATTAACTGTTTTTGGTCTTTGCCCTCCCTTTTTAAAATCTGTGGGGTTAAGTAAAGCTAGTGTAGAGACTGATGACCATATAAAGGATACACTGGTCAAAGCTTGCAGTGTGTGCTCTCCCCTACTATTTAACATAGCTCCAACGATCCCACATCAATATGCACATTACCTATCTATATCAACAGTTCAAAAATATTGCCATGTGACTGGCTAGATTTAATGTGCCACCATCTGCACTCCTGTCAGGAAGATGCAAACACATTCCATCTAATTGTAAATTTTGTCCTTCCTCTGTTTGAGATATTGGTAGGTGTGTTTTTTCACTATAGATTCTATGTATAGGCACACTTAGATTTATTGGATACTTTGTTTTGTGATAAGAAAATGTTCTCTGAGCAGAAAACTCTCAGCATAGTATACTGGCGGGGGCTGACCAAAGAACTACTGTTTCTGTGGCACAGTTTCTGTGTTCTGCAATTAAAATATCAGCTAACATCCAGTGCATAATTTACTCAGATTCTAATCTTTCAATGGCTAGGTATATTAGGACATGTTATATACGGAGAGGTTTTATGTAGATAATTTTAAAGTAGTGTTTTTATTGGTTTTTACTCATAACATTGACTGAACTGTTGCTAAAGTGTGTGCCCCCCCCCCCAATAACGTGGCTAGCTACTCTGGGCCCCCAGTAGGGTTAACTGTATTTTGAAAAGCAAAAAAGAGGACATATTTCCTGACTGACTACTTCAAACTATCACTATGACAAACCTCATTTTAAATTCCCTTACTATTTAAGTTGTGTTAATTGCTACTAACTAGGAATATTCCTAACGTTCCTATCCAACAAGAGTTCATTTTCATCATTTTTAGAAGAGCCCAAAAGAGGACACCTGTAATCCTAAAGTAGGGTATAAAATAACGACTGAAAACAAATTTCTCACTAAATCAACCACATCAATTAACTTTTAAAACACTCCTCAGAGCTATTTCTCAGGTTTTAAAATGAAACTATTAAAGAGCAGCAGCGTTAAGATCCACAGGTTAATTTCTTCGCTCTCAGAGCGGTCGCTATCCCCCCCCTCCCCCACGGGCTAACACAATTAGGGAACAGAGCCCTACTTCGTCAGATACGTGCAACGGCAGACAATATAGTTTAAAAAACTGCAGGGGTGCAAAGGAAGAGAGAGCCGTTTGCCTGTGAGCGTTCATGACTAAATATTTCTTTTATCCCCCCCCCCCCCCATAACTAACAGCACGTGGACCTCTTACCACGTGGACCTTGCGCACTACGCGGCAAAGATCCCCCCAATGCCTAAACTAAGTTTCCCGTAGATGGAACAATTTTCATTCCCGAGTCCGTCTCTTCTGTCTCGTCTCAATTAAATACTCTGGGTAACCCCTCCGGAGTGAGGAAAAGTGAGCAGAGAGACCTCCCCGCTTTGGGGGAGGAAATCTCCTACCTCTTCAGCGACATCTTCCGCTTTACAACCTCAAAAGCCTCCACACTGCCATCGTCTGCCATGATTACAACCTCCATCTCTCTATGCCCAGAACCGGACAGCGTCGTATTTCCTCTAAAGCCTAGACCGGCTAATTAGGCGCATGTAAAGGAGAGGCCTCCCCCTAGCGGCAGGAGTTACGGAAAGACCTCCGCCAATCGTGGGGGCGGGGCGCTTTCTTGCTTCAGGAGTCGAGAAGGCGCATTTCCTTCACGCTGATGGAGGGGGTAGGCGTTGTCGCCAGGCTTGCGGGTGGGGTGGTGGATTGGTTAATTTATGAGTATTTCCGGCAGACTGAGGTAATTTGTAAAGTCAGTCGTCTGTTTCTTGCTTCTAGAAGAGTGAGTGGGCTCTGTGCCCGCTCATTCAGCACTAGGTCCTTGTAGCGTGTTAACTAGTCGAGCTTTACGCTTAGGTAAATTTGTTAAGACGCTGAACTGCAGGCTATGGAAGGTCAGTAGTTCAGCGGTTCAAGACCCGGGTGCCGCAAGACAGGGTGAGCTCCTGTCTCTAAGTTCCAGCTCCTGCCAACCTAGCAGTTCGAAAGCAAGAAATTGCAAGTAGATAAATAGGTACCATTTCGGTGGGAAGGTAACAGCGTTCCGTGCGCCTTGGTGTTTAGTCATGCCGGCCACATGACCACGTAAACGTCTTCGGACAGCGCGGGCTCTTCGGCTTTGAAACGGAGATGAGCACCGCAACCCTAGAGTCGGATTCGACTGGCTTTCGACCAAGGGAACCTTTACCTTTTTAAATTTGGCATAGTATTGCAGTGCAAGAAGTTCCCTTGTTTTCTGAATGCTTTCCTAATCAGGAAGATCGCCAGAGGGGCCGCTATAGGACTCTTTGAAGCAACTTTACCCTATGGCAGGGGTGGCCAAGCTGCGGGCTTGGGAGCTCTTTCACACATATTTCCGTGTGGCTCCCTTCCCTCCCCCATCTATTTGCTTTCTTTGTTTTTCTATCTCTCTCCCCCCCCTTTCTTTTTCCCTCCCCATCTATTTGCTTTCTTTCCACCTTTCTCTCTCTCTCTCTCTCTCTCTCCCTTCCTTCCCCCTCCCGCCCCCATGTACTCTTTCTTTCTTTCCACCTCTTTCATTCTCATCCAGCACCCAGGTGGCTGCAGAGAGGATGGCAGTCTGGTTACAGAGAATACAAGCACCCTCCCCATGGCAGCCACCTGGGAAAAGAGCAAATTGGCCACAGTGGGGTGATCTTGGTTTTACTCTCCTTTCTCCACGACCAGCTTGCTCTCCTCTGGGAGTAGAGTTGCCAGGTCCTACCTGGCCATCGGCAAGGGATGGGGGGGGGGGGAGAGTTGTCAGATCCAGGTTGGTAAATTCCTGGAGATTTGGGGATGGGGCCTGGGGAAGACAGGCACCTCAGTGGGGCACAGTGCCATAGAGTCCACCCTCCAAAGGATCTATTTTCTCCAAGAGAACAGATCCCTGTTGTCTAAATGAACTGTAATTCCAGGGGGCCCCCAGGCTCCACCTGGAGGCTGGCATCCCTGTCTGGGAGTTTTGGCTGTCTCACTCCATCATCTGAGCTGCTGTGCCTCATGCTTAAGAGAAAGAGTGAGAAGGCAGAGAGGGAAGCCTTAGTCCAGATGCATGAGGGCTGGTTAAGGTTCTGTGGTGGGGGGAGAGGCAATCCCACATCGTCCATAGCAACCCGGTATTAAAAAATATAGTTTTATATTAACATTAAGAGTGATATCCTATTTATGTGTGTGTGTGCTGGGGTGGCATGCAGGAAGTACAGTAGTCATGTGGCTCTTTTTGGTTGATGGTAATTACAAATATGGCTCTCCACAAACTGCAAAGTGAATATTGCTGGGCTACATATATAAACTGGCCCTTACTTACTAGTTAGTATGTTTTGGATTCCAGCTGCTGTTTTGTTATATTCCAATCTTGAGTACTTTCTTTAAGTAAAAAAGATGATGTGCAAATCTTTGAAACACCATACATATTTAGGTAAAACACATAATAATTAGAGATTGTTTAAAATTATCAATGTCTCTTCCCTTTCAGGAGTGTATCGTTGCATTCTGGATAACAGTGGATTAAAACATTGTTGGACAATGTTTGACAATGGCGTGTTCGGATTTCTGCAAGGAGAAGTAGTCAAAGAATATTTCTGATATCTTGAGGACTGAAAAGTTTTCCAGAAGACATTATAAAAACTGGAACAGGGTGTTGTAGATGGGGCCAAAACTCATAATATCCAAGAAACTGAAGTAATACAGGTTATTATAATTTAATAGCACCCATTTAAAATATATGCTGTATTAACATTTTCAGCAGTTACAAAATATTTACACAATACATCACTGTAGGTGGCCTTGGATAGTTAAAAAATCCTTAACTGCAGTCCAGAAAGTTTTAAAAGACTCCTGTATGTAGCCCTTCTACAGCTACAAATTTCTGTTATTTCTATACGCGCCAGATACAATGACCTGTCTCATGTATCAGTTCCTTATCTAAGACAGAAACATTTTAAACAAGGTTTTCACATAAATAATGTTTTCACTCAATGATATGACCATTAAAAAACAATTTTACAATGACAAGTTCTCTTGATGTAACCAGTACATACAGCTTTAACAAAATAAAAAGCACCCTCCCCCAAAGCACCAGGCAAAACAGACAGGAAACACAAAAGAGGTAGTGTATCATCTGTTAAGATGTCTGTGTCCATAAAGGACTGTAATACAACTTAAGTGTTTAAGGAAAAGATTTGTTTTTGGTGGCATAACTCTTTCTCATATCATTATAATACAAGCTATTGCACATTTGGGAGCATGAGCCAAGGTTGCTCCTTTGTACTGTATGCCTCCATCTTTCCTTAGGGGGTTTTGGGCAGTGCTGTTAAGGAGGTTAAGAACATGGGGGTTTTCTGAAGGATTTCCAAGTATATATATCAGTTCCAGAGAATAATACCACAAGCACCAATCACAAAATTAAATATGTTATCAAGGTTTTTAAAACACATTTCTCCTTCTTAGGAGGAAGTCTTTTTCTTCCTGAGATTCTTTAAGAAACAAGAAAAACTTTTCTTCACAATTCTTCTGTAGTTTTGTAATAAACTCCTTCCAATAATTCCATGATGATGTAAGAAACCCAATTCCAGTCAGAAGCCTAGAGAAAACACACTGAACCACTTTCTATGTAGTGCTGTTGTCCTTGTTTGAGATATGGAAATTTATGCACTTGAATGACAGGTAGCTGATTGGTGTCTTGACTGTGAAAAAGGAATTGGGTTTTATGCCAGCTGCCATCTTGAACCTGCAATGCATGGAAAAATATCATTAATGAAAGTATATTAATACTATAAATCAGGGGTGTCAAAAATAAGGCCCAGGGGCCGGAACTGGTCCATCCAGGGCTCTTATGCATCCCACCAGCAACTAGTGTAAGGGAGGTAACAGGAAACTGCTGTGGGGGGGGGAGTGTGTGGGGTCACTCTGATTGTGGCTTCAGCATGGCAGAACAACCTCGTTTGCAGCAGTCAAGCAGTGTGGGAGCATCTGCGTAGTGCTGAACTGCTGGCTCTCCAGTCCATGTGGGTTTCCTTTGCACCTCCCTCCCAGCCCTTGCAGTGAGGCCACAGTAACTCAGAGCTTACCAGCTGCTATTCTTAATACAGTTTCTATCTCGGGTACCTGGCATTACATTTTATGGCAGACATGGCTCAGCCCAACAAAGTGACATTTATGCCAGATCTGACCCTCGTAATAAATGAGTTCGACATCTCTGCTATAAATAAATTAAAGCAAGCTGCTTGCATACACAGATTTTATTTTGCCTATCTCTTAAACGAAAAACAACAGCAGCAACAGAGCATTAATTTGTACAGGATTTATGATGTTCCTATTTTCCTAGTCTGTGGATGATAATTCCATTTTGGAACAAATCTTAACAAGAATCTGAAGTCTGGATTGATGTGGACTCCTTATCCTGTATTGTGATAAATTCTGAAAAACACTTCAGAAGTTATAAAAATAAGCACCACATCTTATCTTCTAAAATACTGAGCAAATTTTAATTAAAATGTTTACATTGTGCAATGTATAATATAATTCAATGTATAAAATAACTCAAAAGCAGTGTGTGGGACTGGCATGGGATTCCCAGGTTCTTCAAGTCTTGAAATTTACAGTCATTCTTCCTTGCCCAACCAGTCAAGATTGGAGATACAGTGGAGGCTACTGAAAAAGTGAAATCCCTGGAGAAAGGGATCTGTGAAATTCTTTAGGAAAGTTCTATATTACATGGTTTTCTGCAGAAATAGATCTCAGAGAATCTCACAGGGGGGAAAAATGCAATTATCAGTAGCCTGAAACTGCATCTTCTTTGATGTTATCATCAGTCTTCATTCAGCAAAATAGTCAGCATAATGACTTAGCTAGAGTGTTGGACTTGGATTAGGGAGATGTGAGTTCAAACTCTTGTATGCCCATGATGTTCACCTTGGGCTAATCGCCCTCTCTCAACCTAACCCATCTCCAAGAATTATTGTGATAATAAAATAGGATAGCCCCATGTACACTACTCTAAGCTGTTTGAAGAAAGGACAGGATATAAATGTAGGGTGTGTGGGTGGAAAGTGGTAGGAATTTAACCAAGTGGAAAATGCTGATTCGGTAGCAGTTTAGCACCTACTCTGCATGGTTTCCAGGTCTTTAAGGGCTTGTCATCCTGCCATCTGTCTGCACACTGAGGTCAGTGTGAGTTCCACAGAACAAATGATGACAAGAACAGATTTTGTGCAAATGGATACTTACTGGCTTTCTTGAATAAAACATGAAGTATTTGGAATGCAGCATCTTGTTCATAACCAGAGTTGATCCATTGGAAAGAAATTAGTTCTCCAAGTTTCCATGAAATAGTTCCAAACACTTTGACTTTAAAAAAGTTTAACCTTTCAATTTTTATTATAGATTAGACATGAATGGCCTGCCTTCTGGCATAATGGGTATAGGGAGTAGGAGTTGGTGACAGTCTTGGACGGAGGCAGGAGGGCCCACAGCTGGTTATGTCATGCTCACCTCTGCATTCCTGATCTGGGAAGATCAGAGTTCAAATCACCCGAAATCACCAGAGAAGTGCAAGCTGCAGATGCATGTGACACATATTTTGGATTTAACTTCTAGCAGGTTTGCTCTAAAGGTTGGCCATTGCTAATTTAGAACATTAGGACAAAATTAATGTTAGTTATGTTAGTACTTCTAGAGTACCTGGAGTCTAATCCTAAAAGCAAATATAGTTGATAGATACCACAGTTCCTGTTAGCTTCTGAAGAGATGCTAACAGACGTTAATATGTATGTTCATGGGTGCGTGGGTGATGAGGGTATCAGTTTACTGCATGAAATGAAATCACCTTCATTTAAAGAGCATCTTAAATTAGATGTTATGTTAGAAAAATACAGTTTAGACTCAATTTCTATTAAATACTGCTTTCTTTGTAGAGATCTGAATATAGCAGTAGATGGTTTACCATGCATTCATCACGAAGCACTTTTGGTTCAAACAAAGTATTTGCTTCAAACATTTGACCATTCCATCCTTTGAAGCTGATGGAGGGTTTCTGGGCACCTGGTTCATTGGTTCCCCACACTGGAGTGTTTAGGCAGTGAACAGTGATGGTATGGATTGCTTCTGAACTCAGCAAATGAAGGAAGTTCATCTGTACTTTTCCAATGCCAAACTCCAACTGGTTGACAAAAGCATATTACAAGACAATCAGATTGACCTCTCTGGCCACGAAAGCACAATGAAACTATGCATAGGAAATACCTTCCAAATGCTTCATAAACATTTATTTCCACTGGTTTAACAAACTGTAGGTATTTAAACTTCTAAAAGTAAACTATTTAGACAAGATATGCCCCTTGCACACCACAGAAATATGTTCCTCTTACAGAAAGGTTTACAGAATATGAGTAGGAAGATAACATACAATTCGTAGTTGGAAAAAATCAATGCCTGTTCTTCAAGAGGTCAGTTCCACATGGTTCTTACTTATGGACATGTGTTGACACTTGGCATAAATCTGTAATGTTTCTTCAGCTGTGTCCAACTGGGTTTTGTGCATTAGCCTGTTTGTCCCCAGGGAATAACAGCTTTTATAGACCGCTCCCATGTTCTTTCAGTTTTTCCAGTGCTTTGAAAGCCAGAATAAACTGGTGATAAATTGAACAACAGGAACTACTGAAAGGCGACCATCACTGTATAAACTAAGTTTTTGTTCTCCATGTAACATAGGACCTTAGACCATGACAAAATTTTAACCTACAATCCTATTTGGATTTATGCTTATTTGGCATAGCTCTGTGAGAAAACCCAGCCTGTTTGGCAGGCTGTAAGAACTTCTTGCGTTCCTGTCTTAGGACTGCTACAAACAAGGAGAAGTTAAGGTTAACATTACAGCAGGAATTGATTGTTTTTTCAACCCCAAGGGAGGTCAGAATTTCTTTCAGCCAAAACAAGGGCATTTTCTATGGCAGCACCAGCACTGTGAAACAGCCTGGCAAAGGAAGCTTGTGAAGTGTCATCTCTTGGAAGTGTCATTCCATTTCTTGGAAGGTGCAAGGTAGAATTGTTTAAAAGGCTGTTTCTGCATTTTAGTGTGTTCTCAGCCCTCATAAACTTTTGTGTTTTACATTTTGTAAAAATGGTGAGGACATGTCTTAAGGTTTAGTATTTTATAGACTACTTATGAAAAGCTCCACTTGTGGTTCACTGGATTCAACCAATCTATTATTCCTGATGTTGTGCCAGATAAGAAGTGATATAACTCAGGGATAAACTATAGGTTACATCCCATCTACATGATATATTAGCTTAAAGGCTCCAGTGTTACAAAACATAATGGAGAAGATGTGCTTTGCTACAGAGGAATGTTCTGGATTTGTATTTACTTTACAAATGTGGAAATCATAAGGGGAGTGTTATAATAGTCATGCAGGATAAAGATTAAGTCTATCTAGTCCAGCATCTTCCCCCACACAGTGAATACCTACAAGCAGGCCATAGAAAGCCCAAAACTTCCCCTATTGTTGCTCCCCAGCACTGGTATTCAGAGGTTTACCACCTCTGAACACAGAGATTCAATTTAGTAGCTGTGACTGATAGCCATTACATTAACTGTCTATTTTATTCCCATACTGCTTTGTCATGAAACCAGGTTCTGATCTACACAAGACCCATCTTATCCCATGACTGCTAAATTTTCTCAAAAGCCTTTGGTAAGGGACTTCGTTAAAAGCCTTTTGGAAATCTTTGTATATGATATCTACTTGGTTACCCTGCTCCACATGTTTCTCAACCCTCTCAAAGAACTCCAAACAGTTGGGGTTTTGTAAAAGCCATGCTGATTTTTCCTCAATAGGGTTTGTTCCACCGTAGCTGCATCTCACTGATTTTCCCTGTCCCACCAGGTTTCTGAGGGTCAAACTAGATGAGATGGTGTCCCCAAGTTTGCCCTGTGGATATCCTGCCATATTTTAGAGAGAGTTCCCACCAAGGAGCTCCATTTAACAGTGCCGTAAGTGCCTGGATTCTGGTTAGGATAGGAGTGGTGGGGGGGGGGGGGGGGGGGCTCCTGTCTTTCACTCATGACATTTTTCCAACCTGAAATGGTACCAGGCGTTATCTGTTGACTACCCCCCCCCCCATCATTGGGAACTCTTCAAAATGGTGGCATGTCCTCAGGAAAAACTCAGGGATGCTATCTTGTCTAGTTTAGTCCTGAGTTATCACTATATCTGTTATCTCACTTGACATATCCAAAGCATTCCAGTTTTCCCATTTATCTCAGAGGCACCTAGCATTTTCATAAATACCTTGTTTCCTTCTCCAAGCACCCTCAGCACTGCTTTAGTCTCCTTACATGGTTTATGGTGAGAGGGGCTCCCCCACACAAGAACTTCTCTCATGTGACCCCCAGAGAGCTTTCTTCAGAACAAGGTCCACCATCTGAGGAACTGGTATTATGTAAGGCAGGGGTGTCAAACATATGGCCTGTGGGCTGGATCTGGCTACTGCAGGGCTGCTATCTGGCCTGCAAGGAACTGGCTCTCTGCTGCTTCCTGTTCCTGCTTCTCATTTCCTGCATTGTATCTCCTTTTGCCCAGTCTGTCCTATTTCCTGCTTCACAGAGGAGAGAAAGAAAGCCAAACCTTCCTTCCCTCAATTGGCTGAGGGGTCTTCCCCCTCCTCTGAGGAGGAGGAAAGGGAGAGAGAAATGGAGTCCTGTGGCAGTTTTAAGACCAACTATGTTTTATTTCAGGTATAAGCTTTTGTGTGCAAGCACACTTCTTTGGGGGGGGGGAGAGAAATGGAGTCCTATGGCACTTGGAGAGGTCCCTTTTCCAATTCTAACAGATGGGGAGGGGAAGAAACCTAATAGTACAGCTTGCATTCTTTATTAGTGGAAGGGAGCAGAAGTCCAGTAGCATCTTAACTAACAAAATTTGTGGCAGGGCACGAGTTTTCATGAATCATTGCTCACTTCTTCAGATACAGCTAGTATGTCAGTCCTTCTGTCCTTATATCTTGGAGAGGGAAGTGATTTTCGATGCCAAATGACAATAGCAGGTATTTGTAATGAGAGAAGAAACCTAGGTTTCAAATAATTCCAGGAGAATGCATTGTCTTGCACTTCGTTATCAGTTGCAATTCAGCAGTCTTTCTAATCGCCCTTTGAAATTCCTTTGTAAGAGAACTGCTACTCTTAGATCAGCAACGGAATGTCCTGGAAGGACAAAATGTTCCCTTTCTGGTTTTTGAATGTTGTGGTTTCTAGTAGCAGTAGAAAGAGTAAGGTCGAATCTGCATTTGCATTTTTTAATCAATTTTGTGCTGCTGTGACGCCGTCTTTCTCTATGCTTGTTTGAATGTTGTTCAGAGAAGATTCTTTTAAAGCAGTGCAGAAGTGCAATGACAGTGGAGCCACCACGAAAGGGAAATAAACATATGCGGAAGTGCAAAAGTATGCTAGCACTGTTGAGGTGTGAAAACAACACCAAATGTAGACAGCTTTTTTAAAGACGGTGTCAGAAGGCTGGGACACCGGTGGGAAAGACAAATGCAGATTCGACCTAAGGGTCCAGTAGCACCTTAAAGACTAAAAAAATTGTGATAGGATATGAGCTTTTGTGAGTCACTGCTGTCTTCTTCAGACTTATTTCCATTTATTCTGTGCATCCTCCTGGACTGAATTCTCCTGTACCAAATTAAGACCCAGGTTTCCTGTCCCATTACCAGTGCTGATATCTCCTTTCCTACTACCCCTCTGCATATCACACCTAATCCAGGCTGTGGTCACATGGAAAGCCTATAGCAATTTGTTCCCACTATATTTTTGATCGGGGATTTTTTTTGCGGGTTGGGATGATCACACATCGCTCCCTGAAACGCTTGGATCATACAATGAAACTTCAGGCACCGTCCCGATAGCGACTGTAAGCTGTGAACGCTCAGTGGAGCTTCCATGGACAGCCATAGAATAGCACTGATTATCCAATGAGGAGGGGGTCACAGTAAAGATGTCCCACTTGTGAGTGTGTGTGCCCCCCCGCCAGTCTGCTCTGGAAGAACCAGTGCTTGGGGAGATGGGCTCTGGGCTCAGCGAGGCACATCTACTGTCGCCCAATCGAGGTGAAGAAGGAACACACACAGCAGCAGGGAGTGAGGGAAGAGAACCCGGATGAAAGCACCCGCCCACCTTCAGAATGCTCCTTGGAGGCGTTGCAGCCCCTCCCACTTTGCTCCAAGTCCGCTGATGATCACATTGGGTCTCCCAGTGACCTGCCTTCCCCCACGGTAATTGGGGGGGAGAAAAGTTACAGTTCCCTCTCGGCATTTGGGGAGGGAGGAGATCAGCTTTGGAGACAAGAGGAGAAAGAGTCGGCTTCTCTGCCCCCTTCCCGGCACCACGTGAAGGGGGGGGGGGGGAAAGCAAGATTTGTTTTTGGTGAAGTGTGCAGGATCGGGGGGGGGAAGGGGGCAGCAGTGGACACTGGTGCGTGATGGATCAGACCCAGAAGAGAAGGAAGCCGGTTGGCAAGAGGAGCCTTGCTGGAAACCAAGAAACCCAGGAACTGATGGGGGGGCAGGAGAGAGGAGTGGAAGAAATCTATGTGCGCTTCAGTGCAGGATTACTCATGCGCTCAAAGGAGGAAGCTGGGGGGGGGGGGCCTCATCGCACGAAGGACGGTCAGATGACCTAATCACAATAATTCTGTGAGAGATGGCTGTCCAGATTGGCAAAATCGCTGATTCAAAGCGCAAATACCCAGAAAGTACTTGATTTTCCCGGTGTCGAAAAACTTGCTAGGGAACCGGGAGGATTGCGTGACTGAGCCCACTTCGGTGCGGGAGGTGGATGCAGTGTCTGATCAGCAATTTTAAATATGAGAGAGAACAGCAGTGAAACCCGATCAAAATGACCATGTGACCACAGTCCCAGTCAGGCTTGCTATTGCTATTCAGAATCTGAAATCATCTTTATAAAGTTTATATCTTCGGTACCTTATGTTACATTTTATGGCACACATGGTCCAGCCCAACAAAGTGATATTTATGTCAGATCCTGCCCGCATAACAAATGAATTCTCTGGTGTAAGCGATAATTCCCTTTTCCTCATCTTGATGTCTTCTACTCCAAGACTATTATGCTCCCAGACAGTAGGGGAGATGTCCCCATGGAAGCAAGATGCCTCTAGCACATCCCTGAAAGTCTCATCAGTCATTATCTTTTGGAGAGTGAAGTGATTTCAGACGCCAAATGACAATAGCAGGCATTGGTAATGAGAGAAGAAACCTAGGTCTCAATTCAGTCCAGGAGGATGAATTGTCTTGAGCTTCATTATCAGTTGCAATTCAGCAGTCTCTCTAATCTCCCTTTGAAATTCCTTTGTAAGAGAATTTATCTGCAGCTAAGAGAGGGAAAAGTTTGCAGCTGGCAGGGAAAGGTTTAAGCACTTTCCTATCCTTTCTTCACAGAAAAATGCCTTCTTACAAGGGCACTTGCTAGAGAAATGGAGTTGTCTGGCTAATGTTTCATGCAGGTGCAATGTAAAATGAAACTGATGCACTCATAAGTTAATATAATGCACTGTAAATATTGGTTGGCCCTAATAGTCCAAAAAAGTGAAACATTTACCTTAGTCACAGATACAGGTGATAAACATGTCTGGCCACCAGCAGTAAAGTTGCAGAAAACTTCAATGGCATCAGAAGTACATCCAATATTTGGATCAATCCAGTATTTCCCTATCAGTTGAGAAAGGTAAAGGCAGAATAATTCTATTACACCTTTCCCCCTCAAATTCTTAGTGTTTAGATTACATTGGATCAGTGTTCCCTCTAAGCCAGGGGTGGCCAAACTTGCTTAACGTAAGAGCCACATAGAATAAATGTCTGATTTTTGAGAGCCACAAGACATGAACCAATATTACACATTTTTACTGGGAAATATGCAAATTTGCTTTTTATTAACATTAAATGAGACTGCCAAAAATAATAACAAAAGTGGTAAAAGCAGATATTGATAATGATATTTATTTATCCAATGATATTTGTTTGCTAATGATATTTAACTTCCCCAGCCGGGAGCCGCACAATATGTGTGAAAGAGCCGCATGTGGCTCCCGAGCCACAATTTAGTCACCCCTCCTCTAAACTGAGTTAGTGTGAGCTAGCGTACAGTTTTTTAGCCTCTGGCTCACACATTTTTGTCTTAGCTCAGGAAGGATGGCTCCAGAGCAAACTAATTTATGCAGTAGCCAAATAGCTCGCTCACAACTTTAATGCCAGTCACTCACAAAGAAGAATTTTTGCTCACAAGACTCTACAGCTTAGAGGGAGTATTGCACTGGAAAGGTCTATAGGGTACTTTAAACTGAAGGTGGCTACAAGGAGTAAAAGAACTTACAGTTAAATTTTATTTTACTTATTTTCAAAAGTTATACCCTGAGTTTCTGCTTTCATCAGGGCCACCAAGGCAGCTAGCAAATTAAAAAGCATACATAATAAAAACACATCTTAAAAATCAGTCAAACCAAACCAAAATACATCATTAAAACAATTAAAATGCATGCAAAAACATAAAAACAGCAATTAAAACACAGGGAAGGAAGGAGGGATCACTATGGAAATGCTAGGTAAACAAAGAAATCTTCGCCTGCTGGTGGAAGATGGCAACAGAAGGGGACAGACAAATCTCCCTTGGAAGAAAGTTCCAGAGTTTTGGTGCTATGACCAAGAAGGCCCTCTCCTGTGTTACCAGCCAGCAGGGCCACCTGAAGTAGAGCCGCAGAAGATGACCATAGTAGTTTGGTAGGTTCATAAGGGAGTAGGCAGTTTTTCAGGTATGCTGATCGCAAGCCATATAGGGCTTTAAAGGTTAACAATAGCACCCTGAATTGTGCCTTGAAACAGACTGGGTGCGTTCAGACGGGGGATTTACAACGGTTAGGGTGCCGGTTCCAACCGGTGTACTTAAGGGCGTTCACACGGCGAACATCTGCCTCCCGTCCCTAACCATTGTAAATCCTTTTACACCGTTGTACTCTGCCACTAGGTCCGAAGTGGTGGTAAACAGAGTACAACGGTGGCTTCCGATACAAACCGGCGTCTGATCGCTCTCCACCGGTGCCTAGCCACTTCCGTTGGAAGCCTGAGGCTTCCGGCTTTCCCCCGCCATTTTTTTTAAAAAAACTAAGCGATATGCGCTCAGGCGAACCTTCGCCCTGAGCGTTTGTTTATATATATAAAAAAGCCCTTACTTTACCGTCCCGGAGGAGTCCGGGACTACAGGGAGGCCAGGTTGGGGTTTAAACTTTAAAGGTGTGCTTACCTTTAAAGTTTAAATGTGGGGGGGGGGTTTGAGCATGCGCAAAAATCGCCATTCTCCGAATGGCTGCCTGTGCGAATGCTCAAACTGCTTAAAAAAAAAAAAAAACCGCTGACGCCCGCAGCGTGTGAGCGGGCGTCCAACAGAGGCATTCGCAAGATGGAGGGTGAATCTGATCGCGTTTCTGCCGGCATAAACTGCACCGGTTCCAACCGGTGCAGTTTATGCCGGCAGAAAGGCCGCGTCTGAACGCACCCACTGGGAGCCAGTGTACATGTGGCGAAGACTGGAGTGACATGGTCTCTGTGAGCCACCCCTGTCAATATCCTGGCTGAAGGGCCAACTGAAATTTCCAAACACTTCTTAAGGGCAACCCTCACACAGAGTGCATTGCAGAAATCAAATCTAGATGTAACCAGGGCAGGCACCACAGTAGCTGGATTTTTTCTGCCCAGGAAAGGCTGCAGCTGGCTAACCAGTCGAACCTGGTAAAATGTACTACTGGCCACAGCTGCCACCTGCTTATCCAGCAGAAGGCTTGGGTACAAGAGCACCCCCAAACTACACCTGTTCCTTTAAGGGGAGTACAACTCTATCCTGAATGAGTGACACCTTAGGTCCAGGGTCAGACCTTCTGTTCACTGATTTTGGGTTTCTCCAGCCTCCCTTGGATCAGCCAGAAACACAAGATAGAGCTGACTGTTATCTGCATATTGGTGGCAACCCAGGCCAAATCTCCAGATGACCTCACCCAATAGTTTCATGTAGTATGTAGTATGTAGATACTGAAAAGTATGACAAGATGGAGCTTTGTGGGACCTCCTAAGCCAAAGACAAAGGGCCTGAGAAGCAGTCTCCCAGACCACCTTCTGAAACCTACCCTCCAGGTAGGACTGGAACCACTGCAGCCCCAGCTTGGAAATACAGTCCAAAAAGATACCACAATCAATGGTATTGAAAGCCACTGAGAGGTCCAGGAGAATCAACAGAGTTGTACTCCCTCTGTCCATCTCCCAGCGCAAGCCATCCTGTTCTGCTTTCAAAACAGCATCTATTACTTTTGAGTGGTTAATATTTGAAACAAGACATTGAGGATCAGGATTCATGTCAGACTTCTTGATGATACTGGAGAACTTACCATCAGAGACTTTACGTTCACAGTTAAGCAAATCCCTGCAGATACGTGCTGGGTTATCTCGAGTTCCCAATGGATTCTTGATAGTATGTAGTAAATTGCTAAGATAATGTAGTGTTTTGAATATCTCTGCACTATGATCCAGAAATGTTACTTCAGTGTTCTGATAGCTCTGCCAAGAAGAAGCCATTATTGTTACAGTACCATGAAGAAATGCCAGTACCTTGGAACATGGAGCTATGTCAAAAGCCAAATTAGAAGGCGTGTACAAGTACAAAAGTTTATAGCATATAGCCATTGGCCATCACAATATAAATGATCAAAACAGTACAAGTGTTGGCAACACAATATAAAATATATAAATGAAGTAAAAGTATAAGATCAAGTTACTCAATAATATATTCTAAAAGTGCTGTCAATCCGTAGCCCTATCTCTTATTTTCCTTGCAGCATATAGTGCCATTCTATAAGAAATGGTGGGATTGGCATCCGAAAGTAAAAAAGTTACTATATCGGTACCTGATGTGGATTGTAGGATTGTAAGAACCGGGTTAAGGAATTTGATTCTAGGGCCAATATACAGAGGGCATTCTAAGATGTAGCGTGTTAGATCTTCCACCAAGTCCCACACAGACAGATACGTTGGTCGTGCGGGGTTTTGAGATATCGTCCTTTTAGCAGCTCAGATGGCATGGTCTGAAAACAAAGGGCAGTAAAAGCCCTTCTTATGCTGTAAATTGAAATAAGGGCCAGATAGGAGGCCTTGGAGTGGTCTGTTTTAAATGCTGCATACCATGGAGCAAATTTCTGTTGACTGATTAGGGATTTGTCAATTAGAGTATCTTTGTTGTAAACCCAATCCCACAATTGTTATCTGAGGGGAGTAGTAAATCGTCTAGGATTGTGTATTTAGCAATGGTATTGGATAGCGTGCTAAGACGGGCTGGGTCGATAGTCTGCAGAATATGGAAGCTAGATCCGTGCCCCTCCTGGCTCATTAAAGCAGGTCATGAGGGGTTTCGTGGTGCCCTAAGGGAGATTATCAACAAGTCCCTCTCTGAGGGGCTGTTCCCGGGGGCACTCAAGAAAGCGATGGTCCACCCTCTCTTGAAAAAAACATCTCTGGACCTGGCCGAATTGGCCAACTATTGGCTGGTGTCCAATTTGCCCTATTTGGGCAAACTTATCGAGAGGGTGGTGACATTACAGCTACAGGGCTTTCTGGATGATGCTTCTATCCTAGATCCTTTCCAGTCTGGTTTCCACCCGGGACATGGAATGGAGACAGTGCTGGTCGCTCTTGCTAACGACCTCAGAAGACATCTGGATTGAGGCGGTGTGGCAGCACTGTTGTTGTTAGATCTGTTTGCCACGTTCGGCATGTTCGACCACCAGTTGCTGCCAACGTGGGGATTCAGGGGCTCGCCCTTCAATGGCTTACCTTTTTTCTCCAAGGTCAGGGACAAAGGGTGGCGATAGGGGAACAGCAGTCCCGGAGACATCCTCTAGAATGTGGGGTGCCTCAGAGGGTGGTGCTGGCCCCGATGCTGTTTAACATCTATATGCGCCCCCTTGCCCAGATTGCCCGGAGGTATGGGCTTGGGTGCCATCAGTATGCTGATGACACCCAGCTCTATCTGATGCTCGGCGGCCAGTCGAACTCCAGCCCAGAAGATCTTTACCGGGTGTTGCAAGATGTGGCTGGTCGGCTCAGACTGAGTCGGCTGAAACTAAACCCGGCGAAGACGGAGGTCCTGGGCCTGAGTCGGGCTGGTTCGGGGTTGGGGCTCCCTCTTCCGACCTTCGATGGGGTGCCTTTGGTGCCAGCGTCAGAGGTTAGGAGTTTGGGAGTGCTCCTGGACTCCTCGTTAACTATGGAGGCCCAGGTGGCAGCCACTGCCAAGTCGGCCTTCTACCGTCTTCGGCTGGCCTGGCAGTTGGTTCCCTTCCTCGACCGTGATGACCTGGCCACAGTGATCCATGCGACGGTCACCTCGAGGTTAGACTACTGTAATGCTCTCTACATGGGGCTGCCTTTGTCGCAAATCTGGAAGCTGCAGCTAGTGCAGAATGCTGCAGCCAGGCTTTTGATGGGTCTCCCTAGGCGGAAGCACATCTGGCCTGTGCTGAAAGCGCTGCACTGGCTGCCAATAGCGTACCGGATTCACTTCAAAGTGCTGGTTCTTACCTTTAAAGCCCTATATGGCCAGGGTCCGACATACCTAAGGGACCGCCTTTCCCCATATGTTCCCCCAAGGGTACTACGGTTGGGGACGCAACATCTGCTGGTGATTCCAGGCCCCAAAGATGCCAGGTATGCTGCTACCAGGGCCAGGGCTTTTTCGGTGGCGGCTCCTACCTGGTGGAACAAGCTCCCGGAGGAGATCCAGGCCCTGCAGGACCTTGCACAGTTCCGCAGGGCCTGCAAGACGGAGCTCTTCCGCCAGGCTTTCGGGTAGGAGCTGCCATTACGTCTACCACTACCTCCACCACCAATTGAGTTGGGTAACAGCAGGGGGTGAGATGGCCCTGTGTTAAATGTACTACAGTGCTGCGTGGATCTGATACCACTGAAATGGGACTGCTATCCCCAGGAAGCCATCTTGTTGCTGAAGACTTTCCTGAAACATCTTGAGCACTTTGTATTGTTGTAATTGATGGATTGTTTTATTTTGTTTTTAATTGTCTTAACTATTGGCATATATGCCCTATCTGTGAGCCGCCCAGAGCCCACTTGTGGGGAGGGCGGGCTATAAATCTAATAATAAATAAATAAATAAATAAATAGTTGCTAAAGGAACTTGTGTCAGCTAGCTGATGTATAATGTACCGAACAGGATTCTCAAAAGCTAACAGAATTATGAGAAAGAATGAAAGCAAAAATTTTATATGTTTAATGTTAAGGAACAGAATTTTCTAAATGCCAATAATTATTTTCAATATACAGAAAAGATAAAATAAAAAGGTGCCTCCACAAGAGATATATGACAGGCCTTTCTGAATTATCTCATTGTGCTTCAGTTCTACTTTAGTCTTTGAGATACTACTATTAAGTCCCAATTCAAAGGCAATTATATTAATTCCCACATTTGGTGTGGTGGAGAAGTCAGGGAGGAAGCAGGAAAATGGATGGCACTGCTGCTATCTATTAGTAACTTAAATAGCTAAAGAAAACTAAGAAGTTAACAAAATGGCTCAGGCAGAGCTAGAGGAGCTGCATCATTAATGATGACAAGTGCTAACTAGCAGGGGCTTGTGACACTTGAACAATTATATTCTATACAACACCACAAAGGCAACAGACATATTTGTTGTAGATTAGAATAACATTTTCCACTGATAAAATATTGTTGTTTGATTGCTAACAAAAAGTGATATCCTTGCAATAGAAGGGCTCCTTTGAGCCCAACATCTGAGTGACACTAATGCATTTGTTAGATTAAGGAAAGTAACCCCCAATTATGGATTAAAGTAATGTGAAAACAGTTAGTAATGTTATCAACTGTGCTTTGCACTTTGAGTACTTCTCTTAGGCTTCAACCCCACAAACAAAACAATGCTTGGTGTTTTAATGCATGTTTCAAATTGGCTGGTGTTGCATAACATATTTAGTATTTAGGTCAACAGCCTCCAAGATTCATATGCATAACTGAAATTTAGGCCTCTTATGCACGCAGAGCTTACTGCAGAGAATCCGAGCAGTCAAGCATTTAAACTTGAATTCAGATTCTGTGCCTGCAGTACGCACCATTCTTTTTCTATTTATTTGGGAGCTCAGCCACTGTGCTGCCTTCTCTTGCCGTCTGGTTGAAACCGGATGGTGGGAGAGGGCAGCCCAGCCAGGATTGCTGTGCATGCAGGGAGCTGATGGCTCCTCACACCCACGGCTCTGCGCTGCCTTCTGCTGCCTGGTTTCAACAAGGCAGTGAGAGAGGGCAGCCCAGCTGGGATTGCTGTGCATGCGGGGACCCAATGGGTCCTTGCACACATGGCTCTGCGCTACCTTCTCCTGCCACCTGGTTGAAACCAGGCAGCAAGGGAGGGCAGCCCAGCTGGGATTGCTGTGCATGCGGGGAGCTGATGGCTCCTCATATGCATGGCTCTGCCACTGTCTGGTTGAAACTGGGCAGCGAGAGAAGACAGCCCAACCATGAGCCATTTCATATTTTTTACAAGCGGCATGGGACTACCCTGTTTCCCCGAAAATAAGACCTACCCCCAAAATAAGCCCTAGCAGGATTTCTATACATTTGTGGTATAAACCCTAGTGTGTCGTCTTGAGAAAAAATAAATATAAGACAGTGTCTTATTTTCAGGGAAACATGGTAGTGATAGTCTCATATCGCTAGACTCATGCCACTTGTAAAAAAAAAAAGTAAAACAATAAGGGACACACTGATGAATGGCAGAAGGTACATACTGGGCCGAACAACCTTGATGTGGGTGGGGAGTGGCAGCAAAGGGGCTTGGGGGGGAATTTGAGGGAATCTGCATGCTTTTGAATTACCTTTGGCTCAGAAGCAAAACAAGGGGAAAATTGGCACAAAACCACCTTCAGAAAACCCAGAGAGACGGTGTTTGGAAAGAAAACTGAGCGCTGAAGGGTGAGAAATCAATGCAGAACGAAAAAGAAAACCTGACGGGCATGCACGGTGAAAGCGAGGCAAAACACCCATGCATAATGGGCCTTAATTGGGTAGCCCAGTCTACTAACACTTTAAGATATCAACAAATTTTACCAAATTGTATACTAAATAATTCAAGTACCATTTATCGTGCCAAGCAGTTTACTCCTAAGTTTTTATTTTGGAGAGGGGAGTTGATTGCATTTGTTTAAATTGCATTTTGTAAGCCCCTTTGGTTCTTCATTGGGGAGACAAATGGGGTAAAATACTCAAATACATACAAAATGTGTAGGTGTGTGGTAAACAAAACCTTTGTGGACAAGCACTGTTTGTCTTTGAAACTTTAATGAAAAATATAGATAATGTGCTAGTACCTCCATCTGCAATGCGGCATTTGTTTCAATCAAGCTTTGAATAGCAGCATTGATATCAATTTGCCTCTGTACATAATTAAAAAAAATTATTAGCAGCATAATCAACAAATGGCACCTCAAAAATATATTGTACATTTTCCAAAGGTTTCTACAGAATTACAGTATTATAACCAAATAATGGGAGTTGTTAATTGTAGAGGACTCTCGAGCAAGGGAGCCATCAGAGAATGCCACCTTTCCCTATACATTTCAGGTAATATATAGGTAAGGTTATTCTGTGACACCTATGAGTGTCACTTCTATTCAGAACTAATCAGTGTTCACTCATGTCTTGTAATGCAGAGGACCATGCATAAAGTATGTTACACATTAATAGTTACGTTGGTGGTAATAAAGGTGAGATTAGATACTGATTATGAACAAAATGTTACAAACAGGAGGGAGGGAGCCTTTTAGAAGTGACAAACTTTATCAAGGGTTTCCAAGAATAGGGATGGACACGAAGTTTGGCTAGTTTGTGGTGCATGAAGCAATGTTCATGAACTGAAGAACCACCATGAACTTTCACAAATTTTGATGCCATTCATGGTCATTTAAATCCCTGCTTTTTGCTCTTCACAAAAAACTGCTGTTTGGGAGCCATTTAAACCACAGCTTTCTGATCCCCGCAAAAAGCTGTGGGGAGCAGAATGCAAGGGGAAATGGCTGGGCGCCATTTAAAATTCTGCTTTCTGCTCCCTGTGAAAAGCAGTGGGGAGCAGAAAGAAGGGTTTAAACATTTTTGGGTATTTTTATATGTGTGTGTGTGTGTGCATGTGAGTGTGTGTGCACCTGGAAGTCATGATGACCTCTGGTGACTGACTCCTACTGGGGGCCTGGAGGATATTCAGAGAAGTAGCTGAATAAAGCCTGCCCCCACCTCCCACCTCTGGTATTTCACGGAGGTCTCCTATCCAAGTACTTGCCAGAGTAGACCCTGCTTAGCTTCTGAGATCTGACGAGATTGGGCTTGCCTGGGCTATCCATGTCAGGGCTAGAACGGGATTAAACTTTAAATGGCTCACGATCCGATACAAACCAGGTCAGTTTGCAAACCATCTTCCTCGTTCGTATGGGTTCATGGTTCAGTTTGTGGTTCAGCCACAAACCACACCACAAAAATGTGGTTCATGCCCATCCCTATCCAGGAAAATTATCGTAAAGGGTTGCTGGCCTCTAGGTGGAGCCTGGAGATCTCCTGGAATTACAACTGATCTCCAGACTAATGAGATCAGTTCCCCTGCAGAAAATGGCTGCTTTGGACAGGGGACTCTATGGCATTATATCCCACTGTCTCCCTCCTCCCCAAATGCCACCATCCCCAGGCTCTGCCTCCACATGTCCAGGAAGTGAGGTGTGGATTAACTTGGTCTATATCAAGTTGAAATAATGAAAGGTAATTGTTCTAGAAAAGAAGTGCTAACTTGAAAACACTTAAAGCTTCAGGTGGGAGAAGAATGTGCTGGAAAAATGTTCCTAAGGGTATCTATATTTGAAGAGACTGACACAAAGAATTATTTCTACTTAGCGGATGTCTATATGTGTTATGGTTTTAAAATGTCACTGCCATAATTTTTATATGTGTGTGTATAAACACACAAATACACACAGAGAGATTTAAAATATGTAAATTTAACAAGAAAATAGACAAAATATCAGAGACTTTAAGCATTGAAACTTTGAGTCAATTGGGTATATGGTTCCCAACAGGCCTGGAGAAAAGTGTCTTGTCCCTTTAACAGACACTTAATGTATAGAAATGATCAGTTAAACGTTTTTCATGGCATGGAGGTAAATAACATCACCTGATAAATAATAGCCAATTAAGCCTCTGTTAAAGGGCCAGGACAATTTTCTCCAGGGATGTTGGCATGCCTAGCTGAGGTAGTGGGCACAGTTCTTCAGCATTTCCCCCTGTACACCCTCTGCTGAAATGGATAGGAGCTTGGTAACAACACTCTTGGTCAACTCAAGTACATTTTTAAGGAAAACTCTGTAGTTGAAGATCTCAGAAGACTGAGTCCCAGCTCTGTATCTAACAATACCCATCATCACAAGAGACATATGTCACTTACTCTTAAACCTGGTGCTCCAGGTGGACCCTAGAAAATAGCAAGAAAAAAGAAATAAGACAGATTTCATATTATTTATACAGTCATATTTATATTGAAACTACTTGTTATTTACTTACAGGTAGACCTGGATGACCTCTTGGTCCTTGAGGACCCTAAGTAAAAAAAGATAATACACACATATTTAAAGATCCATATTCCACATTGCAATGAAATGTAGTTTACAAAAAGAAGTAGAAAAATGTAATTTATTTATTAAATTAGCTGCAAAAAAGACCAGAATGGCAAGGGCTATTGTCTACTAGTTTTGACCTGCACAAAGATTTCTCACTGTAGCTAAAGACCATTTGAGCATCCCTGAAAGTGCTTGTTATGTGCTTTTTAAAAAGTGAGAAGATTTCTTGACAAAAGGTGCCTGCTCATTAGGATTGAATACTGATGTGCTCTGTTGATCCAGACAGCTCTATAGAGTAGTATTTAGAAGTAATTAACTACAGCCACAGTTTGTGTAATTTCCCAGTGGCCCATCTATTAATATATAACAATTGATTAAAATATTAACTATTTTGTATTATATTATAATTTATTTATAAACTATGCAAATATTAGCCTTAAGTCTATTTTAGAATACTGAACAAGCATGCAGACAGAGAAGCAGTTATTTCCCCAGGTTCATACTGGGAAATGTTTGCCTAGGAATGAATCTCACCTTGATCCCTTTTAATAAGGAAAATTTCCACTCCTGTTATGTAACAGGGTGTCATTTTCTCGGATACATTGGTGTTCATAGTTTGAATCTTAAAGAAATATCATGTGGAAAGAAGCCTTCCTGTAGCTGCCATTGTCACTTAATCCAAAAGTTGCTACAGACAAAGTTGCTTCCATCCTTCAGCTATTTTGGACATGGAGGGAGAAATGCTGCTGCTCATTTACTCTTATCTCCTTGCAGCACCTCATTGGGTTTTATTTCCTATACCACCACCACCATCCTCCAGAAGACACTGCATTCCCTTGAGGGTGACTGGCTCCCCCTTGCCCAAAGCGTGAGGTGAAGAATTGATAGGAAGGAAGATCATGGCACATAGATGCCTATAGCTGCCCAAGAAGGGGCAGTTACAGCTTCATGGAAGCTGTGCTCCCACTAAGTGTATGCTCTGGGGCACAAACTCTGACAATCTACCTTGGTTATGGCTTAAAGGTCAAGCGTACACAGAATACTGGAAATCCTGAACACTCTTTTTTATTAAGATTCTCACATACTGATTTGGAATTTAGTTTACTGTTTGGACTAAAGCTCTCAACTGACAAACATTCCAAATTCCATAATTGGCTGGTGTGTTTGGAATGCCTCCTCTTCCTTCTTTCTGTGCATGCTGTCCTGCCAAACGAATTGCAATTTGCAGGATAAAAGGAGTCATATCTAAAGATATCCTTGGAAGGTGTCAATTACCATAAGCATATTTATATACTGTCCTCCCACCTTGAAACAGATCTCCAGGATGATTTACATTACCTTAAAAGTTTACATGACATTATGTACAAGCTCCTGCTATGTACATCCCACTTGTTCACATTGTTGAGGGCACTGTATTGCCTGGGGGGGGGGGGGGGGTAATGTAGGATGAAGTCATGGAGGTATTCTATGTGTAGACCGGTTCCTCCCATATGTGGCTACTGTGTGAGTGTTGTTATGCTGCCACCATGATTAGTAGACTCTGGAGATGTTAATAAATCCTCTGTTATTCAAAGCAATGCCTGAAGACTTTTTCAGCTTCTCTGTTGTAGAGTACTAATTACACTATGGCTGCATTAGGCCATCAATACTGGGCTGGTGGTGCAGGAGGACCATAGGATTGGCTCTGCCTATTTGTGATATGACAGTTCACATTAAAAAAAAAGAACATGAGAAGCTCTTTCCAACCAAGTTTCTTCATCAGTTCAGGCAGACTTTTAAAGATCACTATCATTCAGTAATCCCCAAAGGGAAAAAAAGCACCTTTACGTACTATAAGTGAGCATGACAGGATATTAAAAAAGTGCAAGGGGTAACTTAAGAACAGTTAAAGGAGGTTAAATAGATGAAGTAAAATAAAAATATATACTGTAAATCAACGTATGCTTATGATGATGTTGAGGAAAGTGGGGGCTGTGGGAGAGGGGGTTGTTCCCTCCTGCTCCTTACAACCCTGGAGCAGTCAAGGGCTTTCTCAGCTGCCAGCACTCTGGTCCACTGGGATCCAAAATAGGGTGGGCACAGAGCACCCCTCGCCCCATATCCTTCTGAGCAGCACCCTTCTACTGGTGGGGTGTTGCCTGGCATAAGATCAGCCTCAATGAATGAAGACACAGCCAAGAGTGAACAACTGGTTTATTAAACAAAACATGGCAATAATCAAACAGATGAAGAAGAAACACTGTAAACGGACAGAAGATTTAACACTGGGTATGATACATCACCCTGCCAACAAAAGTCCGTATGGTCAAAGCGATTGTATTCCCAGTAGTACTGTATGGCTGCGAGAGCTGGACCATAAGGAAGGCTAAGTGCTGAAGAATAGATGCTTTTGAATTATGGTGCTGGAGAAGACTCTCGAGAGTCCCCTGGACTGCAAGGAGATCAAATCAGTCAATTCTAAAAGAAATCAACCTTGACTGTTCCCTGGAAGGCCAGATACTGAAGCTGAAGCTCAATTACTTTGGCCACCAAATGAGAAGGAGAAGACCCTGGAGAAGACCCTGATGCTGGGAAAGATTGAAAGTAAAAGAAGAAGGGGACGGCAAAGGATGAGATGGTTAGACAGTGTTATCGATGCAACGAACATGAAATTAAGCAAACTCCGGAGGATGGTGGAAGACAGAACGGCCTGGCATGATGTGGTCCATAGGGTTGCAAAAAGTCGGACTCGACTGTGCGACTGAACAACAACAACAGATGTACCCAACAAGCAGGGCAAAACTGATAGTCAAAGGAGCCAGCAAGAAACTAACAAAGCCTTTGTAATATGGCTACCTCACTGGTCCCTAGCCATACCTCCATAACTGGCCCTTCCAGGGTCAGTTCTGCTCTTCTTGGGATAGGGATAATCTGCTGATAGCAGCCTCTCTGCCACCCAGCTCTTGGGAGAAGGACAACATCCCTTCCTGGGGCCTTATATCGTCTAGTTTGTGTCCAAGTAAAATTCAAGGGGTTGTTATGGCCTTTAAATCCCTTCGGTACCCAAGACCAACATATCTAAAGGACTGTCTTCTAACATATGTCCCTGCGTGCTAACTATGGCCTTCAGGCTGCTACCTACTGGCTGCTCTCTCGCTCAAGATGGCTCACCAGGCATCAACAAGCGGTTGCTCCTTTTCCCAGAGAGCACTGTGATCAGGGATCCAGAATCAACTGGTCCGAGCATCAAGGAGGCCAGGCTGGCAATAGCCAGGGCTTTTTCGGTGGCGTCTCCACTCTGGTGGAATGAACTCCCAGAGGAGACCAGGGCCCTACAGGACCTCTTACAGTTCCACAGGGCCTGTAAAAGGGAGCTCTTCTGCCAGGCTTTTGGAGCTGCCACCCTCACCCCCACTGCTATTACCACTGGGAATGTCAACTGACATTGTATGGCGAAGAGCCCTGATCCACTGGACCCCTAATAACTGCCCGAGCCGATTCCCCCCCCCCTTATGACATCTGCATTATCTTCTTATGACATCCAATGCAGACCAACGGTACCGACGCATAAGACTAGCACTTTATTATTATATTTGGTTTTAACATAGTATTTTAATGTTGTATTTATTATCTATATGTATTTTGGAATTTTCTCTGTTGTAAGCCGCCCTGAGCCGGCCCCGGCCGGGAGGGCAGGATAAAAGTTTAACAAACAAACAAATAAATAAATTTCCACTGTAGTTTCTACTCTTCCTGAGCAACCTGATGAGGTGAGGAGAACAATTTTAAAGATTTCAGGAGGTGCTGCAACCCCCTTTTATCCACTAGGGCATTTAATCGGGTCTAAACTGCAAACATCTTTTGGAGTAGGAGGGTATCTGGGGTTCTAATCTACTGGTCTTAAAGTATAATGTTTTAACTGTGATGTGTTAGCCATCTTGAGCCATAGGGAAAAGTGAAATGCCAATGTTTTAATAAATAATTTCAGTAGCATTTTAGATTGTTTTCCTTTAAAAGCAATGCTTTGCTGTTTTTATTTTAAAAAATCCACCTTGGCGATAGCCTGCTTGATAACTTGCTGAAAAACTATGAAGACCACATTATTTATTTTCAAATTTAATGTCATTTCAGACTTCAAATTGTAGATGAGGCAGTCATTCCAGCACCTACACATAATACATAAATGTATTATATCAACAGTGAATATATGGATCTGATGTAGCTATGAGCTTCTGAAATCCAGAATGCCATATAAGACTTGAAATTACATATTCTTATTAGCAACTCAGATCAATGCACACAATATGGTTATTTATATGTGCTGAAAGGCTGCTTCAAATGGAAAATTTTCATACCTGCATTTTGAAAAAGGCTATACAAGAGGCAGACGATACCACTCTAATGGCAGAAAATGAAGAGGACCTTAAAAGCCTCTTGCTTACGGTAAAAGAGGAGAGTGCAAAAGTGGGATTGAAGCTCAACACCAAAAAACCTAAGATCATGGCATCCAGCTCCATCACTCCTTGGCAAATAGAAGGGGAAGTCGTGGAAGTAGTGACAGACTTCACATTCCTGGGATCCCAGATCACCGCAGACTGTGACAGCAGCCATGAAATTAAAAGGCGCCTGCTCCTTGGGAGGAAAGTGATGGCGAACACAAACAGCATGATAAAAAGTAGAGACATCACCCTGCCAACAAAAGTCCGCATGGTCAAAGCAATGGTATTCCCAGTAGTCACGTATGGCTGCAAGAGTTGGACTATAAGGAAGGCCGAGCGCCGAAGAATAGATTCTTTTGAACTATGGTGCTGGAGAAGACTCTTGAGAGTCCCTTGGACTGCAAGAAGATCAAATCAGTCAATCCTAAAAGAAATCAACCCTGACTGTTCCCTGGAAGGCCAGATAATGAAACTGAAGCTCAAATACTTTGGCCACCAAATGAGAAGGGAGCACTCACTGGAGAAGACCCTGATGCTGGGAAAGATTGAAGGTCAAAGAAGACGGGGACGGCAAAGGATGAGATGGTTAGACAGTGTCATAGATGCAATGAGCATGAAATTGAGCCAATTTCAGAGGACGGCGGAAGACAGGAAGGTCTGGCGTGATCTGGTCCATGGGGTCGCAAAGAGTTGGACTCGACTGTGCGACTGAACAACAACAATAGAAGAGGCAGCCACAAAATGGCTCTGAGTATTTCTTTACAACACTGAAAATGTCATGCCCAGGTCTGAGATGCTCCTCTTGCAAAACTTCTGGGACTACCATTGTACTTTATATTTGTTTCTATCCTCCCCAGGTTCACAAAGGAAATATTGCCATTTCTGACTATTTCCTTAACTGGCTTTTCAAAACATGAATGGGGCATCTATTGTTGGAGTGTCTCTGAACTGGGCTTTAGAGCAATACAATAGTGCTGTTCTGAAATGCACAACCCCTTTGTATACATTCTCCTATACAAGAAAAAAAATCCTTCCCATGAAACATAATCTACTTTGATATGTTTTCATTCATAGAAAATGATAAATTTATTATTTCTTCAAATGTATTTATTCTTCAAATGTATGCATCTTATTTCTTTAAAATGTCTTAATCAGAAACCATACTACTGCTTAAAAGTCACTGAGAATCTAGGAGGAATACCAACAGCTTTCCTCTCCTCCAAATAATAAATTCAGAATGGAATGAAAATTATTGGATCTCTGTCATTTGTGAAAATTGTTGGGACTAAAATACTTTCCTGGCTATGGAGACTAAGCTAATGGTTTTGTGCTGCCAACAGGTTCTATACTTTTCTTCTGACATATGTCTCATACAGTGCATTCACGACGGAAGGAAATTACTTACTGCCAATCATGCAGAATTTCAAAGGCAAAATTTCAAAGGCCCACAGATGCTCATTTTCCACTGAAATTCCGTGGAAAAAGCCCATTGACTGGAAGCTGGCTGTTTATGTCACAGTATTTTTTTAAATGATTTTAATGAATTTTTTAAAATCAAGCTTGTCCTGAAGTACTTTGTTGTTCTAAGGCATCTGTACCATGATCTGAAACGCATGTCCAAAAAACTCCTGCAATAGTGCCTAAGCCTAAAGGAGCTTGAGTGGTTTGCACAATTTGGCCAGACCCATTCTTTATTTCTGTTCTGAACGTGATGTAAGAATTAGGATGGGTGGTGCTAGCCATTTTAAGTATAAAACAAGTTACCTGTAAACTTTTCAACAGTATAGACATGTTAATTTGTGCTCATAAACACAGCTGAAGATCAATGGATCTTGACATAGTTTGCCATTATAGGAACCCACCTGTGGGATCCTCAGGCTGCAGACTCCCCTCCCTTCCTTCCATGCAGGTTTGATAATACAGCCAAATAACAAATTATGGCTTATTCTCTTATAAATTCTCAATTTAGAATTAAACCAGAGCTAGGAATCCTGGTTTGCAGAGAAAAGAACAAATCCTATACAAATTCTTGTATAGGAATTTTATTTTCCCTGAAAACCTCAAGGATTATCCCAAACCAGTATTTTAAGAACAAGCTGTGGATTGAGGTTAAACATCAGTCACACCATAAGGTACATTCAGATAAATTAAACACAATATTAGATTGTTTGTGATGGTGTTGTTTCTTCCTCTGCCTCCTCCTCACCTAACACAGTGCAAAGACTGAAGACCAAAATCTTCAACCAAATCTAATTAGCTGTGATGTCTGAATGCCCAGGTTAACCTAAACACCTCCTGGGCCATACTTGGGATACTTTTTTTCCTGGTCATCATAACCACGACTCAACTGTGTTTAGTAATCCCATTTAGTAGGAAGGCACTTGAAATCAGTTAGTTTAGGCACCTGCAACTGGACTTCACACTAATTTGTAGCTGGTTGAAGTCTGTGTACTGTGTGACAGGAGAAGGGAGGGGCCAGGAGAGGTCTTAACCAGGTTCATGTTCAAGGGATATTTGTAATGTATGAACAGGATAATAGCCTCCAACTTTTCTTTTAGCTGCTCCTCATGTATGTGCAAAGTAATAGTGTTACAGAATCAAAGATGTTAAAATTTTGCTTTAAAAATCTTCTTAATTAAGGCAGTTAGGCTGCTTATACACAGGGATTTTTTCCACATGGAACGCAGGAGGCCACCAAATGTAATGTAATGGGATCTTCCATATGACATCATGATCAATGTGAGCATCACAAGCCTCATGGGTCTTTCCCCTTTGTGCAGGATCAAATGAAAACCTCCTCAAAGGAAGAACTATGGGCCCAGCATCCATATGGACAGTCCACCCAGAGCCAATACATGGAAGGGGAGAGAGCTAAGCTCTGCATTCAAAATAGTGGAGTAAAGTCTGTATTTCTTGCCTCTCACCACTTTTGGTCCCTTGAAGCCCCCCCCCCCCCAAGCTAAGCTGGGAAGGGAAAGAATTATCAGACTGGAAATTGTGGGTTTGGTGAGCATACTCAAAATGCTTCATTAGAGATTCCCAGTATGTACACAGACACTTCACAGAACTGTATTAGTCAGGGTTCCTTGGGAACAGAAAAACATTATTAACCCTTTTTAAATCTGTGGCATAGATATCCCCAAGGAACTGGTATGTAAGATGATGTGATAATGGAGAGCCAGTGTGATATAGTGGTTAAGAGTGTCAGGCTAGGATCTGGAAGACCCAGGTTCATATCTCTGCTCTGCCATGCAAGCTTGCTAGGTGTCCTTAGACCAGTCCCTGATTCTCAGCCTTACCTACCTCACAGAGTTGTGGCAAGGATAAAATGGAGGAGAGGAGAACGATGTAAGCCACTTTGGGTACTCATTGGGGAGAAAGGCAGGATACAAATGAAGAAAATAAATAAATATAAATGGCATTCTAAACTATTTCTGGTTAAAGGAATTTGCTCACTCTTACCTCTAACATCAGCAGCTGGTGAAATCACAATGCTGAGCTTTCTTTGAAGTGCCCAGTTGCACAAATGCACAGAGCAAAAAAAATATTGCTGATAACCTTTCATAACAAGGATTAAGTAAAATGTTTGTAAAGGGCAGAGTGTGAACCAGAAATCAGACAAACATTCTGTGTGCGTGTGTGCTCTAGTGAAGCAATAGTGACTGAATCAAAAGGTAGACAATTTGCCCTGATGACAGCCTACCAGCCCCGTCTATGATCAAGGCCAACATCAAACAATTTGGAACAATGGTAGTCAGTATGTAGTAGGGATGTAAAAAATAAATGTATGGTATTCAGATTCAGGATATTTTGAATGGTCCCCATAGGGTATAATGGGGAAGCCATCCAGGGGTATCTGGGAGTCTGGGGGGTGTTTTTTGAGGTAGAGAACCAAATCTGCAGCATAGCTGCTGGTTCCTCTCTTCAACCTCCCCCCCCCCCAATTTCAAAAAGACTGGACCAGGGGGTCTAATTTTATTGACCCCCAAAGAAGGTACCCCCATCCTCCATTGTTTTCAATGGGGAAAAAGGCATTTAAAGGACTTGCTGTCCCTTTAAACACCTTCTCCAAGCTGCGAGTGCACCCAGAAGGCATTTAAAGGGACTGTGATTCCTTTAAATGCCCTTTAACTTTGACTATTTGGTGGTCCTGAAAAATCTTGAATATTGTTGGGGCTCGGCTATTTCGGATGTCCCCGCAATACTAAAAAAATACTCAAATGCATATTCGGATGAAAGAATAGTAGTTATTTTTTTTTGGCTTGGATATAGCTGAATGCACACCCCTACTCTAGAGCCCAAAAACTCCTCAAGTGCTAAGCACCCTTAAACCATTTTAATGAAAGTATGAATGCTCTTTTGACTTACAATTTCACCTCTGGATCCTTTATCACCTCTGGGGCCCTAAAAATAAAAAAGAGCTGTCTTAGTTCTTCATCTTCTCAATTGATACAGGTACTTGCTTAGAACTTACAAATACTTGACTGCTTGTATGAAAAATGACATTCATATCAATTCACATGCAAGGATTTATCAAATGATAAATAAATAAATAAATAAGGACATCTATAGGCCACTAGAACTACCTTTTTGTTCTAAGAAAAACAGAATCAATATTTTATAGGATTTTAAAAACCCAACAGCCATTGTTGTCTATTCTAAATTACTGTACACTAAATATATGCTTCAAGCTAGTTAAGCTTTGCAAATAAGTTTACAATAAAATAATGTATTATTCACTTATTCATAAACCACTGAGTTGTTGCTTTTGTGTGCATACACATATCTTAGGTGGAAGAAGATCCCCCACTACTGGAGAGATACATTGGTTACTTACCTGGAACCCAGGACCCATATTGACATAGAACAACACCTATTAGATGTCTCTAACCTCAGCACATCATTCATGACTATACCCTGGACTGTTCTGTGGTTTCTCTGTGGACACTAGAATATTGATAGTGAGGTATTTGGGAGATTTATTAGTAGCAGTTGTGAATAATCTTCATCTGGAACAGGATGTTTGAGGAATGGACTACTTAAGTGCAAATGGGAACTGGTAGATATCAGGGTGGGATTTATCAAAGATAGTCAGTGTTTGGCAAAGATATGCACTGCCTGTCTAACCTCCAAAGCATCCCAAGAGTTGATGAAACAAGGACCCCTATTTTCCTCTCATCTACACTAATATTGTGCAACATCAGATCATTGATGCATAAAACTGCACACCTTTATGAGATACTGCAGGAAGAAGAAACTGATCTAGCGTGCATAACAGAAACATGATGTGGTGTGTCTGTCCCAATTAATACCCCCTGCTTATGCAGTCCACCACCAACCCTGCACAACTGGCCACGTGGAGGAGTTGCTATTATCCTCCATGAATCCTTCAACTTTTACAGACTTCCCGTGCAAATTATCACTGGCATTTACTTATGTTCCTTACATTATGGACTAAGGACAGATTAGATCAAGATGGGTAGCTGTGTTAGTCTGTCTGTAGCAGTAGGAAAAAAGAGTCCAGTAACACTTTAAAGACTAACAACATTTGTGGTAGGGTATGAGTTTTTGTGAGTCACTGCTCACTTCTTCAGAACAGTGACTCACGAAAGCTCATACCCTACCACAAATGTTGTTAGTCTTTAAGGTACTTTAAGGAGTCTTACTCTTTTCTAAGGATAGATTAGACATTTTTCTTATCTACTGGTCACCAAGCTCCCCAGTGGGCACCCTATGTATTGGCAGAGGTATTGTTGGATGTGGTGCTAGAGACTCCTAGTTGATTGTTCTGGGGAACTTCTGGGGAATGTCATACCTCATCAGGACTGGCCCAAAATTGTATAGCTTCTTTGATTGCCTTGGGCCTCTCCTAAATTGAGACTGACCCAACACATGAAAGAGGTCACACCCTGGACTTAATCTTTTGCAGCAAGTCTTTGAGAGATGGTTTGGTTTCAGAATTACTGGAGATTCATTTTGAACCATAGTCTGACCACTACCTGACACTCTGCATGAAAAGGGGCCCAGTTAAAATGGTCTGCCCACAGAGGCTCATAAATCCTACTGGATTCCAAAACACCCTGGGGGATTTTTGGATTCCAAACATGTGTTCTGTGGATGCTGCAGTGGAAACATGGAATGTGAAGCTCCTTGAAGTAATCAACAAGGCTGCCCCTCACCAATCTCTCCCACCTGTGGGATGGAACCCAGCCCCCTGGTTTACCACAAAGCTGGGTGATCTGAAAAGGGCTGGGAATCTAGAACTCTTGACTGAATCTGACAGAGAACTCTTACTGAATCTGACAGATCTTGTTACAGAGCTCATTGTAATACCTATGAAGTGGCAGTGACGGCAGCAAAGAATGGTTACTTCTCTACTTATTATAGCATCAGGTAGTTCACATTCATCCCAATTGTTCAAGGTAGCTCAGCAATTGCTGATGCCTAAATCTGAGCCCCTGATGTCCTAGAAACAGACAATTATCTGTGACACTTTTGCCAAGTTTTTTGCTGATAAAATACGGGGATAACGCTCTGATCTGGATGTATATCTGAAGAAAGGCCTAATAAATTGCCTGGGTTATTTATGGATCATTTTGACCCAGTTTCCATGAATGATGTGGACAAGACACTAGGATCTGTGAAGGCCACTACTTGTACCATGGATCCTTGCCCATCCTGGCTAATAAAATCATGCAAGGTCACATCAGTAAATCCTTAGCATCTATTATAAATCAGTTGCTAACCCAAGACACCTTCCCTCAGCCACTGAAAGAGGCGATTATTCATCTATGTAATGATTTCAAGTTATAAATGTGTGTTTCTTTAAATGGTTGGTAAGTTTCAGAAGAACAAGGGGGGTGAAAGAGGAAGATGAGTGAGTGAGGTGATTGGTTGCTAATTGAGAGTGTATGGGTGGAGAGAAGGCAGAGTGTTCAGTCAGCAGCTAACTGTCAGTTGTGGTCAGTCTACAAAGTCTGAGAAGCAGTCTTCTAATTAGAATCCCATATTAGTGTTGTGAAAGGCATTAAGATTAAAAGGAGAAAGTAAAATACTTTAGGGGGCATATTAGCAACTACAGAGAGTAAAAATCTAATACTGTTAGAGTATTATAAGAATACAAGAGGAAAAAGCTTGTAGAAACCTGAGTTAAAAAGGGAAATATTTAACTGAGCTACGTATAATAAAGTTAAAAGGAATCTAAAAGGGAAACACAAAAGAGCCAGGTCCCTATTTAAAACCACACGAAGCCCAGATAGAATGCACTCCATAGGTTAGGAAAGGCACTGCCAAGTCTAAAAGAATGCCTGCATGGTTAACAACGCAAGTCAAGGGAGCTATAAAAAGTAAAGAGGCTTCTTTTAAAAAGTGGTTGCCCCAATGAATTGAACAAAAAGGACTACAGGCTCTGGCAAAAGAAATGCAAGTCAATCAGGCATGCAAAAAGTGAATTTGAGGAGCAGGTTGTTAAATGCATCAAGACAAACAATAAACATTTCTTTAAATATATTCAGAGCAGGAAACCAGCCAGAGAAGCAGTTGGGCCCTTGGATGACCAAGGAAAAAAAGGATTGCTAAAGAAAGTTGGGGAGATGGTAGAGAAGGTCAATTAATTTTTTTGTGTCTGTTTTCACTGTGGAAAGTGTGGGGCATGTACTCACGCCACAGCCACTATTTTCAGGAAAAGATTCTGAAGAACTTAGTCAAATTAAGGTGATGAGGGAGTAAGTTCTAGATCTATAGGGGAAATTTAAAAACTGATAAGTCTCCAGGTCCTGATGGCATACATCTGAGAGTTCACTCAAATGTGAGATAGTTGATCTACTAACCCATATATGGAACCTATCATTAAATTCAACTGCTATACCAGAAGACTGGAGAATAGCAAATGTTACACTAATTTTTAAAAAGGGGTCCAGAGGGGAACCAGGAAATTACAGGCCACTCAGCCTAATGTCTGTCCCAGACAAATTAGTAGAAATTGTAACGAAAACCAGAATTATTAGGCACATGGAGGAACAAAGCCTGCTGAGGGAAAATCAGCATGGCTTTTGCAAAGGGAAGTCCTGCCTCACCGACCTTTTGGAGCTCTTTGAGAAAGCAACCAAACATATAGACAAGGGTGATCCAGTAGACATTATATTGCTGGACTTTTAAAAGGCTTGCAACTGAAGTTATTTTAGGACCACAAAATCGAATGAACAGGTTGTGATATTTCTCAGTCCTGAACATGCAGCAAAAAGGAGGATTATCACACAGAACCATGCAATTTCTTTCAACAAATATTACGATGTAAATAAATGTGATAAACCTTAGAGCTAACATAGATTGTGTACAGTTATTCATACGTGTGCCCACCTGTTCATGACTGAAACACAGGGTGGTCTTTTTAACAATATTTCTCTGCCATGATTGCATCCACTGTATAGACCTGCAGAACACTTCCAGGTGGTCAGGTGCCAATTGGATTCTGGCCTACAAAAGGAGGTTAACTGTTCTGCAGCCCGATGCAATCTTTACCTCAACATTTTGAGGACAAAATCTCTTGCATCTATTCTGACTTGGACTCTACATTAGCAGTGACAGGATTGGATGGTTCTATGGGGTAGCTTCCAGCTCATCCAATCTGGATTCTTGAAAGTTTGAGACCTACCATCCGCTTGTACCACCTTGCCTGTCCAGGCTGCTTAAATCTGCTGGGGGATGTGTGTCCAGGAGACAGTAAATGCTTCCCAAAGAGAAGGGATGATTGCCCCTGCCTTGAAGTGAGCAGTCGTGCATCCACTCCTAAAGAAACTTACTCTGGACCAAGGATACTTGAATAACTGCCTTCTAGTCTCAAATGTACCATTCTTGAGCAAGGTGATTGAACAAGTGGTGGCTGGCCAACTTCAGGGACTTCTGTTGTTGGAATTGTTTGGATCAATTACAATCTGATTTCAGGCCTGGGTATGGGACAGAAAAAGCCTTGGTAGCGCTGGGGGATAACCTGCACTGGGAGATGGACAGGGGGAATGTGACCCTGGACTTTTTAGTGGCTTTGATACTATCAATCATGGTATCCTTCTGGACCGCTTTTTGGAGTTGGGACTGGGAGGCACTGTTCTGTGGTGGTTTCTTGAAGACAAGTTTCAAAGTGTGATGCCAGGGGACTGCTGTTCTGCCCCTTGGCCTCTGGCCCATGTGGTTCCTCAAGGTTCTATATTGTCACCCATGCTTTTCAGCATCTACATAAAGCCACTGGGAGAGCTCATCCAGAAATCTGGGCTGAGTTGCCACCAGTATGCAAATGATACTCAGCTCCATCTTGTGCTTCCAGCAGATTCCAGGGAAGCTGCAGAAACCACAAACTGGTAGATATATGGAAACAGTTTTGGGAAGGATGAGGACTAACAACTGAAACTTAATCCTAACAAAATGACTGTGCTACTGGTAGTGGGAAGGTCTGACCCAGGAATTGGGATATTTCCTGTTCTGGATGGGGTTGCACTCCCCCTAAATGAGCAGTTTTGTAGCTTGGGGTGCCGCTGGACCCAGGTCTTCCGATGGATAAACAGCTGGCAGTGGTGGCCAGCAGTGCCTTTCACCAGCTTCAACTGGTGAGCCAACTGTGGCCCTTCCTGCATGGGAAAGATCTTCCCACTAGATTAGTTTATTGCAATGCACTTTACATGAGGCTCCACTTGAAGAGCATCTAGTAGTCACAGTTGGTACAGAATACTGTGGCCGGAATGTTGACTGGAGTAGGTTGTAGAGACTATATCACTCCAGCCTTGTTTGATCTACACTGGATTCAGATTTGTTTCTGGGCCCTATTCAAGGTGCTGGTATTGATGTTAAAACCCTATATGGTTTGGGGCCTGCATACCCTAAAGACCACCTTCTCCCATATGAACCTACCCAACCACTCTGGTAAGCTATAGATAAGGTTGCCAGGTCTCATTGACGCGCTGGGGGTGGGTGGGAGGGAGACTTCTGGGAGTGGGATGGGGCTCCGTAACATGATATCACATGGAAGGGACATCATCACGTCAGGGACACTGCATGGCGATGCTCTGGTTTGAGGGCAAAACTCTGTGGTAAAACTGCCCTGTGTGACAGAAGTGACATCAACACGCTGGGCACATCGCACGGCAACGCTCTGGTTTGAATGCTATGATACCTTAAACATTAACAAATATATTGTAGTGTGAAATATATCTATTGGGTTTTAGGCCAGAGCCCACTTTGTCAGATGCATGACCTTAGTGGTACAGAAAAGAGAAACATCTTTCCTTTTTCCTTTGAACACCTTATTTCAATCCTGTATACCATTTTATTGGCTATATTATTTAAATCTGATAAGTTTTCTTAATAGATGGCAAATATACATAAATATATATATATACTATCAAGAAGGCTCGTTGCAGAAAGAAATGCAATGGCCTCTATACAGAGGGTTTGGGAGAGTGCCTCTGCCTGCAGCCGCAGTGCACAGCCTCCCCGCAAATTTATATGAAAGGTTGGGGGGGGGGACAGGCCAGCAACGGGCAGTGCAGCGCCGAAGGAGAGGGCCCACGCCAGCCACCCCTCCCGGAGGCCTCTCTGCGGCTTCAGAAGCCAGCTGGGGGGGGGGCGAAGATGGGCCGACGAGGGGTGGCGTGCCACCGAAGAAGAGGCCCAATGCCACCCGGCCCTCCCAGAGACCTCCCAGCAAGTTCAGGAGGCAGCCCGTTGTGGGACGAAACACAACGAGCTGTAGACAGACGCTGGTGCCCTGCCTCCTCCTCGTTCCCCGACCTCCCGGTGAAGGGGAGCAGCGAGTGAGGGAGTCCTGTTGAGCCCCGCAGACTGAGCAAGCGGCTGCAGCGCTGCCGTGATCCATTCTTGGGGCCACAGGGAGAGGAAGCTGCTGCCGCTGCCTCCTGGCCACAGCAGCTCCCACCTAGTCTCCGCGAAGGTGCAGGAGTGGCGGCGAGCAAGGCACAATGAGGGCGAGCTGCTGGGTGCAGGTTCTGTGGGCAGGACCACAGGAACGCCATCAGCCATGCAGCCAGTGGAGAGAGCCCCCTGGTGAGTGACACATCAGGGAGCGAACTGATTCGGGAGCGTGTCGAGAGTCCACAACCAAAACAGAATTATATATAAGGATACACACACACACGCACACACACACGAAATGACCTTTGCCTCTCTTTTAGGGAAAATCTGATGAAAAGGATCTGTCAATGGCACCTAACCCCTTTCAGGCTAGATGTATAGAACTGGGAGTAGTAAGTGCTGGTTTGTGAGGCAGAGAAGGCAGACATTTTCCACACACGGTGGATATGTAAATAGGCAACAGATTACTGGAAACAGGTGGTTGAAATTATGTCACTCAGATTGCAGAGACAGATTCCCTATATTACTGTTAAATTGTGTAGTTGACGTCCTAAAACTCTTCAGCTAGTAGATTAACGTATAATTACCATAGCCAGATTGGTCTTTGCTAGGAAATGGAAGCAACAAAAAAAGGACCCAAATTCATGACTAGCTTGATAAGTAAAAGAAATCTACACAAGTGTGGAAATTAATGTTCTACCAACATGATAAATATTCTTCCAGATTAGACTCATGGTCAAGGGTTGTGCAAAGAAGAGAACTTGCAGCGAAGTGTGAGAGAGTTCTTAATTTCACAAGGTTGTTATGGTTTGGATAGACAAGCTCAACTTGTACCTGTTATGTATACACTTCTTATAATGTATATCTTTTTTACTGTATTAAATAAATATTTTAAAGAACCATATACTTTTCTGTAGAGGAAAACTTTGTGCATAGGACAAAGTAGGATTTGAACCAGGAAAGATGAAGCCACTATAATCATGTTAGTTAAGGTGCCATCAATACTTTGTTGCATTTGCAACATTCATTTTTAATTAAGGATAATGCAAATTATAGGTCTATTTCTCGGAGGCTGTATACACTGACTTGCCAAGAAAAACGTATATTCTCTTGACCCTGACCCAAAACCCTTTCACATTATTCATCTTGCAGACATGCTATATTATGAAAGAGGCCTGATCTATTTATTCATTAGAGTGGGAAAACCTTCACATAATGACAGAAATGCAATAAGATATCTTAAAGAGGAAAATATGACAAACTACACTTACAGGTTTGCCTGCTGGGCCTATGATGCCTTCATTACCAATAGGGCCAGTATTTCCCTAAAAACAAAAATGCAAAGGAATTGCTAAAACAGTACATGAATTCAATTCTATGAAAATACAATATGACAGTATGTTAGCATACAATGAGCATATAGTTCTGTAGTTGGCCCACACCAACTGTGAGATGTCACTGCACTTTCAAAGAATGATGCTGTTTCTGGATATACAAAATAAATTTTCATCTGTATATCCAGATGAATTTTCATCTGTGTTTATGTCCAACTGAATATTGGAAGTAAAGAAATTGACTCTTTTGTTTATCTATGAGCCAGAAGTGGCATAGGCAGTCAAGCTAGACATTCCTTTTTTAGACTACTAAGAATCTCATCAACCATGTGGTAAGCCACAAGTAATTAAAGTAAACATACAAAGACCAACTCTGTGTATCTTAAAGATATTTGTTACCAGCAAGGCAATAAGAATTAAAGTAATTAACAGTGCAGTCCTATTCAGAGTTACTCAAGTCTAAGCCCATTAATTTTAGAAGTAACTCTGCATAGGACTACATTGTAACTTGCTTATTCTGGTAACGCAGGCAACTCCTTGGCTCAACCATTTTTACCTGGCCCTTAATGGAAAGAGGAGGAGGAGGAGGAGGAGGAGGAGGAGGAGGAGGAGGAGATTGGATTTACACTCCACCCTTCACTCAGAGTGGCTTACAATCTCCTTCCCTTCTTCTCCCCACAACAGACACCCTGTGAGGTAGGTGAGCCTGAGACCTCTGAGAGAA
>NW_015169777.1:1455092-1515584 GCF_001447785.1 Gekko japonicus
TCGGAGAACTTTGACTGACCCAAGGTCACCCAGCAGCTGTATGTGGAGGAGTGTTGTTAAGAGAATAACCACAAACTGGAAGGTTCAGAATTTACTTGAAGATTACAAAAATTATTTCAAAAGATACATCACCAATATATTTAATTATTAACATGTCCAAATCTGTGGCTACTTAAATCCAAGGACTGGAGCCATGAACAGACAAGACAGATATATCTACAAACCTGAAAAGGCTATTCTGGCCTTTGAGGGAGGACTCATCAGGGCTAGGCCTGCCAGCAACCACTGGGTGACTTGAAACCCTGTGAGCTGCATGATTCACCCACCTTTGATTGATTACTATTGTTGAAACAGCAGCCACATAAAAGCCACTGTGGTATAGTGGTTAGTTTCAGATTAGGGTCTGGGAGACCCATGTTCAAATCACTGCTCAACCAAGGAAGCTCAGTGGATGACGTTGGGCCAGTTACACATTCTCAGACTAACTTACTTGGGGTTGTTGTGAGGATAAAATGGAGAAGAGGAAAATGATGCAAGCTGCTTTGAGTCACCCTTGTGGAGAAAGGTGGGGTATAAGTGAAATAATAAATATAGCTGAAGATGGGGGGGGGGGATAAAAGGTTGGTGGACGGGAAGGAGAGAACCACACAGGGCCGTGCCTCAGTGGCAGAGCCTCTGGAAAGAAGAAAAATTGGGGAAGGGGATATATATATATATATATTTTTTTAACTTTCAACTTTATATCCCGCTCGAACCCCTTTTTTCCAGGGGTCTCTGAGCGGCTTACAGGGAGGTGCTAGTCACATTATTTTCCCTAACTAGGGCCACATTTTTCCGTGGGGGATGGGACTGCCTACCGGCACCCTGTGGTGGTTGGAGTTCTTTTTCTTGACTCGGCTCTTCAGGTCTTTTCTTTTTCCGGTAGTCTCCGGCGGATGTCCCTTCCGGTGCTCGGCGAATTGGCTTGGGGTGTGCAACTCACGTCCTGCTCTGGCCTCAGAAACGTCCTTTCCAGCTCCGCTGTGCCCGAGCTCGACGTCAGCGTGTGCCCTTTTGACGACAGTCACTTGCTGTTTCTCCCGCTGCCGGCCGCCAGGGATCGCTCCTTCCGGCCTGCTCGCCTGCTGTCGCCGCCGCCTCATCACGCCGCTTCCATTGCCGGTGCTCAACTGGAGCCGATGTCTTGCCGCCGCCGCCGCCATCGCCTCCACCACACCTAAGGAGGGTGCCCCCCACCCTACTAAGGGTAGGTACTCATTTATCTACTTGCTTTAGTTAGTTAGTTAGTTGCTTTCAAACCGCTGGGTGGGCGGGAGCTGGGACTAGGGTCGGGAGCTCACCCCGACCGCGGTGGTTCTAGCCATAGTGGCTGCTCGAGTGGTGTTATTTAAAGCAGGCGTTTTACTGCCTGCGCCACCGCTCCCATCTGGATATGGGGAAAATGAGGTGCCCCCCGTAAGTCATTGCAGATTCATAAAGGTTTCATCATGGTTCAGAAAAAACTGCACTTTGTTGTGACATTTGGATGCAATGATAAGCTGTGGCTTGGATCTGTGGTAAACCTCCATAGGCAAAAGGGATTTCCATCAATGGAACTGAATTTCTTCACCGCACCCATCCTGCTGCAATCCACAGTAATCATCAAAATACTGCTCCTGGGGACAGAGGATCCTCAGGAACACCATGAGGTGAGAGGCTGGTGAAAATCACTACCCCTTCATTTTTCTCCACATGACCAAGCTAGTGGTTTTATCTCTTGTTCATAAACCAGGATTCTAAATCATGTTGAAATGGAGATATACAATCCTGGGTTGTAGACAGAAAACAAACAAACCACAGTTCAGTTTGCTTCACCCAGTTTGGATGTCACAATATACTGCCATTTTTTTCAAACCAAGATATCTTCTATTATGTACTGAGATCGAGGCAGTGTTTTGAACAAGTGATTTCTTTATTAGCTCAGAATGCAGACACTGTCAGCAAGCTGCCAAGTATTTTTTTTGTTTCCCCTTTCATGCGCATTCCTTCCCCTGCGCTTAATTGCCGCTCTGCTGCAACGAGTATCTTTCAAGGCCACTGGAGGAGTCGCTGAGGTTATTGCTTTGGCTTTAGTCGGGATGAGTCGTGGGAAGCTCATACCTGTTTTGCTTTGGGTAGCATTTGGTTCTCAAGCCTCATGGCGCACGCGGGAACCATAGTAATTGGATGTTGTTGCTATGAATGTACTATAACCTTCCATGCGCATAGTTTACCTGTCATTCCTAACAGTGTTCCTGTCCGTGCATCTATAGCTTCAAATAAAGTAAAACCTTCCTGCAAGTGTGTACTTCATTGTAGCTGTGGGTCCTGACAGACAAACAACACACAGAACGACCCAACTATATACAGTTTGAACCAGGGAAACCACACCTCCTGGAACAATAACATCCAATCAAGGATAAGTGCTTGGGCCCAATGGGAATTGTTCCCGCCGAAAGTCAGAGTCATTCCGGACTGGTGTGTTTAGCAACAGTGACCAATCCAGTTGCTTAGTTTAGGATGCTGACAGTCTATGGATCTTCTGACCGAAGCTCACGCTTTACATAGCTACACAGATAACCCAATACATAACATCTTCATTCTCCATGCTGGACAAGAAAGAAGTGTGAAGGAGTATGTGAGCCCAACTTCCTGGCTGATATCCGCATATAGTCTTTACTTGCCTGTGACATAATTTGCAGTTTAAGCGACTTCTTGTGAGGAAGGAAAGCTGCCTCTAACCAGCTTGTCATGAACACTGGTCAAGAGCTGGTTCTTGTCACTCCACTGATTACTTGCACAGAGATAATGAGCTGTGATTCTGATACAATGTTAGTTGATTCATCATACTGATTTCTTGATTAAATCTTATGGGGAATCCAAATTATACCCTCTACTATAGTTTTAGATGGATATATGGATGATAGATGGATAGACAGACATCGATATCAATATGAATGTGTGTGTGTGCATATTTACAAATGTAAAATACATTAACTAAACAATTGGCTGCACTTTATTGGTGATGCAAAATTTGAGCTGGACTGCCTCACTTTGACTAATATTTTTTTTAAATTTTATTTACATGTGACTTCTATACCGCTCATGACCCCTACTGGGTCTCAGAGCGGTTTACAGGTGGCCTACATTTTTGTAGTCAGATCCTACCTAGGGCGACAATTGTGCAGGGAGGGGTTGCCTAACAGCACCCGGACGACAGGCTTCTCTCCGTTCTCGGTGGCTCCGGCGTAGTCTCGGCGTTCCGGTGAGCAGCGACCATCAGCGGGCTGCAGATGGACCCTCCGTTGATGCACACTGCTCCTGGACTGCGGCGTTCCCGGCTACTCATCCCTTCGGGCTCCAGCCGCGCCGCGTCGCTCCGCAGTTGCGTCATCCGGTTCAGCCTCGGTCCAACGTCGTCGTCGCTCCCACGGTCCGCCACGGTGGGGCCAGTTCTGGTGTCAGCACATCATCACAAATTTTTCCACAGTTCTGGTTCACCAAGCCATTGTATGTTCTTCCTTGCTAGCATAGGAGGAAATTTTACCAGGCAGTCATACAGTCCTGCAGCTGCTGGATGACCTTGGGCAAGCTATAGCTCTGTCAGAGCTGTCCTTGAAAGGGCAGTTCTCTCAGAGCTCTCTCAGCCCCACCTACCTCACAGGGTGTCTGTTGCGGGGAGGGGAAGGGAAAGGAGTTTGTAACCACTCTGAGACTCTGAGTGAAGGGCAGGGTATAAATCCAATCTCCTCCTCCTATATATTCATGGGAAAAGTAGCAACAGCAATTCAGTAGCAGAGTGACTAATACGTTTATAGTTGTGCAGAACACTTACTATTTGACCTACTGGCCCTTTTGGTCCTAGAATTCCAATTAAACCAAGTTCACCTTCAGGACCCTAAAAATAAATAAAGATCTTTTAGCTATCTATATAGACAGTAGGATTATTTTCATATTACATTTGTTTTATAATTTAAAAACATGTCCTCATTACATATGACTAGAATTCAAATGTTTTTAAAAGGCATAATCCAGGCAAAGTTTAAACACTTGCAAATCCCATTTATTTCAATGGGAGAGCTAAGCTCATGTTACTCTCTCCCATTTAAATTAATAAACCTTAAATATCCTTAATTCTTCCAAAGTGACCATACCTTAGGACCTGGGAATCCTTGAAATCCCATTAAACCTGGATCGCCAGGTTCTCCCTGTAATATTAGGAGACAGAAGGAATTACTGTTTGGATTCAATTTATTTCTATGCTTTTTTTTCTTGGCCGAAAGGGCTCAAAATGTAGTTAACAATGAAAACAACACATTTTTAATTAATACCATTAAAACAGAATCATGCAACAATTATATAAAATAGATCATGAAACCAACCCCAAAAGGAAGAAAATCAGAAGGCAAGGCCCTTAACAACTAAGCAACATCAATTAGAATTCAAAAATTAGTTTGTTTCAAACACAACTGAAAAAAGTGATCATAGCTGGAATACCTAAAGACTATGAGGAATGGGGTACTGTGAGCACCTCTGCAAAAAGAATACCACAGTACTGGTGCAGAAAGTCATATATTATGTAACCATTCACTGCACTTTTGATGGCAGAGAAACATGGAACAGTGCATTGCCTGGGGGCCTATGTGCACAGACAGATTCACATAGACAAAGGCAGTCCTTGAGATAATCTGGGCCTGTTTCAGAACAGAAGTTCTGTGATCATATTGACTCATCCCTGTCAATAACCGAATGTCTCCAAGGCATGTAGAACTTTGGGTAGGTCTTTCCTCTCCAGGAAATGACAGTATATAATCTGATAAAAGGCACTTCTGGACCTGGCTACTAAAGAGCAAGAACAGATCCAGGAGCACACATCTATATATATATATAAAAGAAAGTCCCCTCACTGTAAAATCAACACACAGGCCAAACCCCTGGACCTAAAAACACAAAATTTGGGGACAGCGCTCCTACCGTGACGTAGATGCTCACTAAGAAGGGATTTTTAGAAATTCAACCCCTAAGAGAGTCAAAAGGGGTAAAATATTCTCCCCCCATTGCTTCCTATGTGGCTGCCAGGCTGCTGCCTCCTTGCACCCCCCACTCTCTGACTGGTCAACTGCAGAGCTCAGTGTTCTGAGGTAAAAAAAAAAAGTTACAGGAGACTGCAGAAAGCTAATGACAGTTAATGAAATCAGGAATGGTCAACAACCACCTGTGAGGTGCAGTAATGCTGCTGGCCCAGCCTCTCTGATGGCTTTCAACACACTCCCCCCCACCTCCTACACCTAACAGGCGGTTGTCTGTCAGGTGCAGCAGTGGTTGCAGGATGCTCAAAGCCACAAGAGAGCCCCAGCAGTAACGCCTTAGTGATCCTGCCAGACCCGCCTCCACAGTGGCTTCTAATACTCCTCCCCCCTCCCCCTTCTACACTGGACAGGCAGCTGCCTGTCAGATGTAGGAGAGGAGGTGGGATGCTTACAGCCTCCAAGGAGGTTTGCTCAACAGGATTACCTTAGCCCTGCTGCTGGCCCAGCCTTCCCGATGCCTTTAAATAGAACCCCCCCCCCAACCCCAGACAGGCTGGTGTCTGTCAGGTGTAGGAGCAAGGCCAGGGTACTTTAATCTATCAGGGATGGCACCCCGCAGGATCACCTTAGCGATGCTGCTGGCCCAGCTTAGCCACACTCCTACCCACAATGGAAATATACCCCAAATTTGTAGAAAACTGCTTTCCTTTATTAGGTTATTTAACTTCTCACAATGTGGGTTCTAGAAAATTGGTTCATATGAACTTGCTTAATATCTGATTGCTTGGATGGTGTTTTGAATATGTAGTTATGTCCCAGTTCTAAAATGTAACATAAATGAGAAGCATTTTTGTAAAAAAAAAAAAAGAAGAAGAAGAAGAAAGGGGGGAGGGTAATGCCCTCCCCCCAAATTCAGTGCCCAGGCCAAAACCTTGCACCAAGTAACCCAAAATAAGGGAAAGCATTCCTACCGTGATGTCAAACCCCCCATGAAGAGATGTCTGAGAAACATGACCCCTAAGGGGGTAAAAAAGGGGCAAAATATGTTCCCCCAATTGTTTTCCATGTGCCTGGCAGGCTGCTGCCCCCCCCCCCATTGGTCAACTGTGTAGCTCAGAGTTCTGAGGTAAAACCTGCCTGCTTGCACCCACCTCCCTCTTTATAAGTCTTTTTTAATTTCTTTTTTAACTAACATACAATATTTCAAACAAAACACAGTAGGTCCAAATATAGCAACGTGATACAGAGTTTCATACAAGGTGCCCCTTACACCTGTGACCCAAATGCAGTTAATAATATCTTGTATTACGTGTGGCATGAGGGAATGGTACTGTTCTTCCTAGTTGGAAGAGAAATAGCCCTACAGAATTAGCCATTTAAGGTACAGAGGATTAGAGGGAAGAATGTCTAGAGACTGTAAATAGGAAACAACTGGGTACCAGGTTGACTCGAATTTGGAGAGGAGTGGCGCGGTTGTCTGTGATCTATTGAGGGAGTCAGAGATCTTAGCCATGACGAAGTGAGCTTGTCCTGCCAGGCCGTAATTGATTTTTCAAAAAAGCCAGCATGGCAATTGAGTTAATGAATGTTCATGGGGAGATAGTAAAGGACCTTTCTAGGAGCCATTTCAATGTGTGCCTCCCTCATGAACCTGAAGAAATGTCCACCACATCACCACTCCCTCACACCAACTCCCACTCACACCTCTCACCTCTTGCTACCCCCAAGAAAGCTCCTGGCAAGCGGTGAGCCAGATACACCAACGCTACAAGGAGGAGGCAACTTAGGAATGCGGCAAAGATATTTGCATATAGTACTCCTGCGGTGCACTGAGCTGTGCAGGCCAAGTACCAGCAAGATCACCCTGAGGTGATCAGAACAGCACAGTCTCCATATGAGCAAAACAATCCAGGAACGCAAGTAGAGAGGCCATCACTTTTGTGAAAGGTGGCAGGAGTTGACTTAACAGACGACTGCTTCTTAAATGGACAGTTCTATGTGGCCTGCTCCAGACTGAGCTCACCAAGCAGCCTGGTGATCCTAGCACCTAAGGGCAGAACCACCAGTGTGGTTTACAGAGAGGTCCTTCAGCAGAGAAAAAAACCCAGTACGTATGCCTCACTTCATTTTTTATACTACAATCTTCTCCATTGAAATTTCTACAACAAATGTTACATTTCAACTTCACATCATCAGTATTAAAACTGGATTCACAGAACTTAAATACTGTAGTGAAACACGGGTACCAGGCTAGTGCTCTATATGCCCAACAACACTATTAACTACTTTACATATGACAGAAGATACATACAGCATGCCCTTTCAGGCCGGGATCTCCTGATGCACCTTGATCACCTTGTGTCCCAGGAAGGCCTCGTTTACCTTGCTTTCCTGGATGACCTCGAAGTCCTTGTTCACCCTGCAAAACAGGGAAAAATGTGTACACATCGTTTAAATAGAGGAACAGCAGATGGCCTCTCTTGAAATTTCTATATGATGTGTTCATAGATATTTATTCTTTATGCAAAGTTCCTATTAGGTCTGAGGTTCAGAATTAGAGATACTTCAAAGCTGTATAGAAAAATAACTTCTAAAGTAGATGCATTTATCTTGAACCTTATTTCCGTTTGTACTAGTTTTTCTTTTCACAGCCATCAGCGAATCAGTAACTGAAAGACAGACATTTTTGCATTGTACTTTAATGGAAAAAATAATGCAATGTTTTTCAGAATCTCTTTCCAAACCTAGAGAAAGAGCATGGTCCAATGTCCAGGCTACCAGGATGGCATTTATCCTCCTGCAAGTAGATAAATAGGTACCACTTCGGTGAGAAGGTAACAGCGTTTCGTGCGCCTTGGTGTTTAGTCATGCTGGCCACATGACCACGGAAACGTCTTCGGACGGCGCTGGCTCTTCGGCTTTGAAACGGAGATGAGCACCGCAACCCTAGAGTCGGATTCGACTGGCTTTCAAGCAAGAGAACCTTTACCTTTACTTTTTACAGATGTAAGATTGTGTCCAGGGGTTGTTTCGTAGAAAAAGAGCTAGGGGGGCTCATTAGCATAACTCATTAGCATATGCCACACCCCTTGACATTACCAGAAGTGTGTCATAAGGCCACACCCCCTGACATCACCGGAAGTGTGTCATAAGGCCACACCCACCACTCAGTCTTAGTCTTAAAGGTTAGTCTTAAAGGTGCTATTTGAACTCTTGGACTATTTTGCAGCAACAGACTAACACAGCTAATTCCTCTGAATCTAAACCCACCACTCAGGCTCCACCCCCAAAATCTCCAAGGTATTGCCAACTCAGAGCTGGCGAGCCTATCTGATGGCACATGTGGGGGGAAACAAGCAAACCACCCATGTCAGGTAAAAAGGTTTGGTGATAGATGAAGTACAAAATATGTGGCTATTCACATTCCAGTTACCAGGAGTGTTCCCTCTAAGCTGAGTTAGTGTGAGCTAGCTCACAGCTTTTAAGCCTCTGGCTCACATATTTTTCTCTTCACTCAGGAAGGAAGGCTCCAGAGGAAAACTAACTGATGCAGTAGCCAAATCACTCGCTCACAGCTTTAATGCCAGTGGCTCACAAAGTAGAAATTTTGCTCACAAGACTCCACAGCTTAGAGGGAACATTGGTAGGCAATTCCAGGGAGAAAAAACAGCTATAAACCAAAACAGCTATAAACCAAGCATGGGGGCAGATGACCACATTGCTATGGAAAATACACAGAAAATCCAGGCATGTATACTTTGTTTTCACTCCCTCCCCCCAACAATTCTGGCGGCAGCCCTGGTTTCAGCTCTCACTGAGCCCCCGTCGAGCTCGGCGGTGGAGCTGCGAGGCCGCGCCGCCACTGGCCTTGCAGCTCCACTGCTGAGCCCCATCAGGGGCCCGGCGGTGGACCTGCAAGGCTGGCGGGAGTACGAGGAAGCCCCGCGAAGGCCCCCCGCCCCCCAACGGTCCCGGCTGCCGCTGCCGGACTTGTGGCTCCACTGCCGAGCCCCATCAGGGGCCCGGCGATGGACCTGCAAGGCCGGCGGGAATGCGAGGAAGCCCCGCGAAGGCCCCCCGCCCCCCAACGGTCCCGGCTGGAGCCTCATCAGGGGCCCGGCGGTGGACCTGCAAGGCCGGCGGGAGTGCGAGGAAGCCCCGCCAAGGCCCTCCCTGGCCCCAGGCAGGCAGAGGTGGAGAGAGGCAGGGAGGAAGCAACTTACCCTCCCTCTTCTCCTGCCTCCTCCTGGCTGTGCCCCGCCCCCCGCACCTCACCTGGGGGAACTGCGATCCCCGGCGATCCCCCCGAATCGACCTCTGATTGTGTCTACCTTTCTTTTTCCTGCCCTCTACAAATATGTGAAATATAAGGACCTATACAGGATTTCTTTTTAATTTCCACTTCAGGAGGGATGAGAGCTGAATTCACCAGAATTGTCTGGTCTTGTATTCGAAAGCAAATAAACTGAGATAGTTCGGCTTATACTAAGACTTGACATTTCCCTATAATTCCTGGTTAAATATAGTGTTTTCCAGTTCATGGATTGCATCTGTCTCCTTTGAAATGGCGATACAAGTTACAGAAAGTTTACCAAAGCCTAAAAGACTTTGAGTAAACATAAGGAAATTATAAATTAAAAAAACAAATTGTTTTCAAGTCAGCCTACATGCATGCGTTTTCACTTGCATTGTGCTTTCCAAAATATAAACGTACAAGCTTTATTTAAGCTGCAATTCTGCCTTTGTTATTATTTCTGAATTGATGCACCAAAGGAGTCCAAACACAATATAAACCAGCTTATAAGGATACCATTCAAAGTACCTTTAGTCCTGGTGGTCCGGCGTTTCCTGGCATACCCGGTAACCCCTTTGGTCCCTGAGTTCCAGGATATCCTGCCAGTCCAGCTATTCCTGGGCTTCCTCTGTTACCCTTGGATAAACAAACAGCAAGTAATTTGCAATCATATTAACCACTGACTACTTGTTTTGGTCACTAAAACAAATGTTTTTACTTCATGCAAACTAGCTTGTTTCACCAATATCTAAACACACATACAGACACATTTTTATACCACTTCAACGGAATAAATGGTTGGACAATATTATTTAAATTTAGTATAAGTTATCAACATAAAAATATTGCTTAGAAACTACCTCTGCTATTTCATAAAAGTTTACAAAGCCACTGGACCTGCAATATGTACAATGAAGGACCTCTGCTGACAACCAGCCAAAAAACATGGTCCCAGCTCAAAGCAAAATGGAGTTTCCTGGAACCAATTTTCTATTGCAAAAAAGCAGACAGATTTTGCTAGATGACTAAAGCCGGATTCTTGTATTTCCATTGTGGTGTGGTTGCTGCCATACACCACAATGTGGCAAGTCAGTTAACGGAAAACACATGAGAAATGCAGATGATGTGGCTATTTCTCACATTATGTCTTCAAGCCAGAGGGAGATGTGACACTGGCGTGAGAAGTAATCATGTCATCCTTTTGTCCCATTTGGCATTTGCTTAGAGATGATACTGATGCTAATTAAAAAATATTCTATGACTAAAGATGTTATATAAGTATTACTCACGGGAAAAGCCTCTCGCCCAGGTAACCCACGTTTCCCAGGACTCCCAGGAGTGCCCTCTGGTCCAGGATAGCCAGGTGGACCCTTTTGGCCTACAGAACCAGGCTTACCCTGAAATAAAATTGAAACCTATTATACTGCCAAAAGCATCATTATTTGGAGTGAGTAGTTTATTTTTAAAAAACTGTTTATCTCCTGTTTCCTAAAAAAGCTCAAGATAGCTAATAAAACATCAATATAAATATTTTTAAAAATATTCAAGAAGGCTTTTTACACAGGTAATAGGGCTGTACTATAACAACATGGTTCAGAAAGATGCTTGGGTAAAAGGTTAGGAACTATGGACCACACTAGTGTATATGGTTTGTATTGTGCTGTCTGTTGCTGTAAGTAGGATCCTATTATATAATTTTGGCATCACTTAACATGTCTTGTTAATACTTACGCTTTGTTTCAGCTTTGTCTCAGATTTCACTAATATTAATTCTATTATAGTGCTTATGGGATATCCCATCCTGTTATGTATTGACTTACACTATGTAATCTGCTTTGAGACTATAAATAAATGAATGAACTTATAGTAGACATTTCAGTGGCCTAACAAATGCACATCTAAAATAGCATAACAGAAAAGTACAAATAAATTCAGGTGGGGCAGCCGTGTTGGTCTGAAGCTACAGAACAAAATTTGAGTCCAGTGGCACCTTTAAGATCAACGTTTAATTCTGGATATAAGCTTTCATGTGCATGCACACAAAAGCTTACACCCAGAATTAAACTTTGTTGGTCTTAAAGGTGCCAGTGGACTCATCTCCTTGTTTCCCCACCCCAGGTTCAAGGCTGCAGCCCAGCTGCCCATCAGGCAGTGGGTTCTTAAAAGGCTAGTCCATAGCAGGCTTTGCCTTAAAGGCACCATATGTGTTGCTGCTTTGGCTCATGAATACTGAAGGCGGGTCCTTGGCTATCCTCAGAGTTGGAGAGCCTGGGGGTTGCTGGCTAATCAATACTTGTGGCTGGTTAACATGTGTTTGGGACAGATAGCTAAAGGATATTGAAGATGCAGCTGGTTTATTTCAGGAGTGAGCATTACATAGCTTTCAGAACTTTTAAGTGGTTTTCCAGTATTAGTCATACACACACACTGTGTATGGCTCATATTAATGCTATAAGAGCTGTAATCTTCTTTAAGATCTTTATTCTTTCTGTTTTTATGATCCACTGATGTCACACTACATAGCGAGGACACCAGTCAATACAAACTGGTGTTCTCAATATGTTTGTAAGACAAACATTTTATTAGTTGGTGCAACTTTCCAGCTACTCTTGAGGCTAGTGGAATAGGTGGGATGTAAATATTTTCAATAAATAAGTATAGATACATCATTGTAGTAACGTATCTCATGACTAGCTGTGAGGCTCAGTTTATTTATTTTTAACATGAAGGAATTGCTTTCTGACTCAGGCACTGAAAATGACTTACAAAGTAAATCCAGTCTGAAAAATCAACTGAAAACACTTGAAATATCAATTTCAGAAATATCAAACTATAACCCACACCCAGGCCCATAGCTACCATAGGGCATCTCGGGGCTAGGCCCCCTGACCTCCTCGGAAGGCCCCACAACTTCCCATCCAGTCCAGGGCCTCCAAGCAGCAGCAGAGGTGGGGAAGGAGTCAGGTAATCCTTTATTTTGATTGCCCAGTGTCCCCTAAGAAATGTACATGCCCCCTGACTAAAAAAATCCTGGCTATGGGCCTGCCAACACTACTAATTAAGTACGATCAGATGCCACTGAAACTCAGCTGGAATATAAAAAGCATCAGTCTGTTTTCTGGAGCAACCGTTCTTGCAAGGAACACTGCTTAGAGCTACAGCGTCAGAACAGAGAAAAGCTTGAAAAGAGTAGAAAACAGAATCTTTCTAAAGATCAGTAGCCAAAGCATGATAATCAAAATGAGAGCATCTGAAAGCAGACATTCCTAAATGTATATTGGACCCAAAACAGTCCAGCACAGTTATAAAGAGGTTGCCTGCCTCTGGATTAACTCAGTTCTAAAAATTCATTCCCTTTTCAGTAAAGTTATAGCAAATTATAACTGTCAGAGCAGGAAAATCCCTGAGGCTGCCATATATGGACTCAGGGAGGGGACAGTTCTGAAGAACAAACAGAATCAAAGCAGAAAAATCCATGAGTCAATAAAAGCAGACTGTTTTAAACTTCAGTTGGTCTCTATTTATTTTATAACAACTGCATATGCATTGCAGACCCTGCGAAGAGCACGGTTATAAGAGGCAAAAAAGGCTCTTGGTATAATTAAAAAAGAATGTGTATGTACCAAGTTGAATGAGCTAATTGAATTTCATTACTTTTTGTTTTTTATGAAGAGCATGCTGTTTCCTGCATTAAGCAATTTGGATCTGCCTTTGCACTACTTGATATCTGAAATGTAATAACATGATGAACAAAACAGTCTGTTTACTTACAGGCATTCCAGGTTTCCCAGCTTGACCACTCATTCCCTTTTTTCCAGTGGGACCCTGGAGATTCCAAAACATCTGTTAGCTGACAAAGCTGATGAAACTTAACAATAGGTCAGAAGCCTGCATTTCTCTGTCAGGGAGCTTAGGGGTGTTTGCATGATTTGTTGTTATATCAGTGTCAAAGAATGACAATCACTTCCATTAGGAGTAATCTATGATCACGAGTGGCTTGCAAAGTCATACTCTCTCTTCTAGCCTCTTGCGTTTAGCAAAACACTGGACTGCAATGCACGGATTCAAAAACCATATCACACATACAAATGCATCCACCCAGTCACAATATTGGGTGCTATTCTACTTGGGGACCAAGGATGACTGAATTGATTGTGTCATTTATCACAATATTGAGTTCAAAACCATAGGAGTAGTTTTAGCTTTTGCTAGTACAGGAAGATCACACCACAAGGAAGTCATGCTCATGAAACACAGTCTTCATGCAAAAATGATGGGTCACTGTCAGCTGGACTTTGGTCCCTTTGCTGCATACTGCAGTTTACCCTCTGCTCTTTGCACGTTACCTTCTATGCAAGTTTAATTCCTTATTTTAAAAATGTATCTTTTTACATGTCTGAAAACTACATAGCTGTTGAGCATTTTGAATTTAATATTATCTTAAATATTCCCACTAAGTCGTAAAAGATTTATATTCTCAGCTTTTCAAAAAGCATGTTGTTCCACTTAATCATTGCCAATTTCATCAGCATGTTCTTTTTCATACATGGAAACCCCAAAGTATAAATATCAATTTGATCATCATGCTTCATTGTCATTTGAATTAAAAGCCCCAACTGCTCAAATGACATTATATGTACAGAAAGATCACATTGGTTTGGTTCACACAGTTGACATGGGGCAGTACAGGCATACTTGTGCACAGATCCCAATTTCCTGTGGTATTTTCATGCCTTTTTGTGGTGGAATTCTCAAGAAAAATAGGCATGTATCCCTTTGCATCATCCATGAAGTATGTGGGATGGTACATGCAGGTGTACTGCCCCAGAGCATACACATGGAGATATACGTTTGACTTAGTGCAAGTAGATAATGTGGTCTTTTTCTTGTGTTTCCACTTGTGCCAGGAATGCAAGAAAATGGTAGCCACTGAAATTGTTAAAGATTTTCTGTTCCTTGGCTCAATCATCACCCAAAAGAAACACTGCAACCAAGAAATCAGAAGGAGATTGAGATTTGGAAGGGCAGCATTGAAGGGACTACAAAAGATCCTTAAGTGTAAGGAAATGCCAAGATCAATATAATTCATACTATGGTACTCCCCAGTACTGTGTATGGATATAACAGCGGGACAATGAAGAAAGCTGAAAGAAAGGAAATTGATTAATTTGAAATGTTGTGTTGGAAGAGAGTTTTATGGATACCACGGACCATCAAAAAGACAAATAAGTGGGTTCTAGATCAAATCAGATCTCTCCCTAGAAGCTAAAATTACTAAACTGAGGCTATCTTACTTGGATCACATAATTAGAAGATGACACTCACTGAAAAAGTCAGTAACACCAGGAAAAGTTGAAAGCAGTAGGAAAAGAGGGAGATCCAGCATGGGATGGATTCCTCAATAAAGCCACAGTTTTCAGTTTGCAAGACCTGAACAAGGCTGTTAATGATAGGATGCTAAGTAGGAAGTCACTAATTCAGAAGTGACTTGATGGCATGTAACATACATAATATATAAGGAGGAAAGTGCTAGGTTTGTGAAAGAGCATGCAGAAGCAGACCTAAGTCCATTCATGTTTCCACTTGTTCATCACTGGATCCAAGCCAGTGGGTTGTTTCCTATGACTTCATTTCAGTGATGGTGGAGCTTTCCTCCTGCAGAAGGAGTTAATTATACGAAGGGAAAACCCTATTGTCAGTGGAAGCAATTCACAGATTCCAAGCCTGTGCAAACTGTCAGTTTTGTATGAATCTATTTAAAATGAAAGCAAATAATTTATTATTTTGACTCCTTTTCTATGCAATCAATATAGTAGGAGCGGCTCAATATTTCTCATGTTACTAGTACAGCTTTAACTGCAGTTTTAAGACGTACATTTTCCATGAAGCCTCTGGCTGTTAAACTATTTTTAGGAATATGACTGGAATATTATATTTCAGCCTAGGGAGCATAATGGAAAATCTGAAAGGGGACAACACAAGTTAAAGGGTTTTCTTTTTTGGTTCTATATTATGTATGTGCTGCCAAATGTTAAACATCCTGCAATCACAGGGGAAGCTTCATATAGCTACTGAGATATGTAAGCTAACAGAATGTGGTTTTGCTTTCAGTCGCAGATTATCACATATCCATCACAAAATAATTTTACTGGAGCAGGACTAGGTTGAAAGTAGAAGTCTGAAGGTGAAACTGGTTTCTCTTCAGATCGCATAAATCTTAACTCTTTCACCTTTTATTAATTTCAAAGTGCAACATTTATACTTGGTCCTTTGGACTTGTCACGACTCAGGTGGGGTGTTACCTGACACTGCCACCACTCTAGATTTAGGTTCCCTTGAGAAGGCCCAGAGTACCCTCCCAAGAACTTCAGACCTCCCTTTTGGCCGAATAATAGGCGTGAGGACCAGGCAGAGTGAAACAAGAAAAAGGTTTATTTTATAGGAGGTCAAACAACAAAGTGCAGAATAATAACAGTAAGTGGGTGGGAAAAAAAAGAAATATGGCCCCGGTCACATGGGCAGGAAAATGCAGGGGGGAAGCGTGGCTGTTTGCCCCGGAGCAAAATAATGCGCGGTTGCGCGATCAGACGTCCCGTAGAGGTCCCGTCAAGGTCCCGTGGTTAGGGGGGAGGTGCCGATCACAGGACAATCCTGCGGCGTGGCAAAGAAGCGGCCTCTCTAGCAAAAGGCTCCACAGGTTTAACCCCTTCCAGGGCTGCAGAGGAATGCAAACTGTGTCCTCCGTCCGTTCCCCTCCAAGAGGAGCTTCAGCTGGGCTGTCCTCCCGCCACGCCCCCCTGAACCTCCCCCGCTGCTGCCTGGTGCAGAGAGTTCCTCTTGAGCAGGCCGAGCCAGGAGTGTGTGGGGGGTACGGAAAAGAGGAGGGGGCTGTGTTGTTTGTTTTTAAACGAAGTGTGCGCATGCGCCGTTGGGTGTTTGTGCGCATCCCGTGGAGACTTGAAAAAAAACGTTTTAGCGATGGGACATGGGCGGGCGCCGGATGCCACGACCTACCACCGGAAACGTGATCAGGCGCCTGCTCTTGCCCCGCGGTTTCCGGAAACGACTAGTTTTTTACCCCGCATCTTCGGCGGGAAGCCTCAGGTTCGCCACGAGAGCTCTACGCTTCCCAGATGTGGCACTGTGATCGCGCCCGGAAAATCCGCCTATCTTCCGTCTCTGTAGCGTGGCTAATGCTCCGTGTGACCGCAGCCTAAAACGCCCTAACGCGTCTAAATTTACTTTCCCTAGCTCACTATCTCAAGTGGCTTTACACTACTCACCCCTCCCTTAGGATGAGGGTTTTTCCCCTGCAGCAGCCTTTCTTCTGGCTCTGCCCTCTGGAAGAAAGAACAGCTTTTGCTGCTGCTCCAGAACTTTTATTCCCAGCCCTCCTCTTTTCCTATTGGTCCATTTTGGCTCCAAATCCTCCCAGGGGCTTCTGGGAGTTGTAGGCCCAGCCTCACCTACTGCTAGCCAGGCTCTCTGGGCCTAGTAGGCCTCTGGTAGCACAGCCCAGATTATGACAGGACTGAACCCCAAACTCATTGCTCCAAACACACAGGCATCGTGCCATAGCTGTGCTTTCTTTACAAAGGAGTTTAAATGAATGTGAACAGTGGTCACAGCCACAAGAACCTCTATAAGACTTGAGCATGCCAAGTACAATTTGAGATTTTTTTCTTCATATAACTTCCTCTCCAAATTGCTGCTTCTGAAATTCACACAAATGCCAAGAAGTAGCTTTCTCTTTGGTTGCTATTCAAAACAAATATAAACCAAAAGGTCTGAAGAGCATGCAGAGTAAGTTGTGAGGGTCTCTGTTTGGTGGTCTCTTATCATCTTGAATATTCTTTCTCAGCTATTTTCCTAAGCTGACTTCTTTTTAAGAATGCAACGTTATTTATTTATTTCCCCCAGAGAAAGAACACTTCAGACCACAAAAGAATTATTCAAAACTACAGACACGAAGCCAGAAAGGCAACTGCTCAAAGAACTTCAACAGCTGGTTTCTACTAGCCTTGCTCTATGAGTTATCAAACAAGTACCATGGCACAAAGGATCAGGTGCTAACTGCAGCTAGGGCCAAGGGCCCAACTGCTTGTCCCACCACACACAATCCATCAGCACTGCTGAGCCAAGGTTGCTCTTGGCATCCTAAGCAGGGGAATGACAGGACTTGCTTGTAGTACACTTTTATCCTGCCCTGCCTTCAAGAAGCTCAGGAGCAAAGTATGCAGGATAAGAAAAGGGCTACGGTGGCCCCTGCCACACGGGAGGGGGGGAAATACGGCCAAAGTGTGGCTTTTTAAAGCTGCACCAAAAGAAACATGCAGCGGCAGGTTCACATAGATCCCCTGAGCCACCGCGCAGTTCCTCCCTGGCACGATCAGATGCCGGGGGGGAAGCTACTGAAGGGAGAGCGAGGCTGCCGAACTGCGCATGTGTGCGCGTGCGCAGTTTGGCCGGGAGCCTGAATTGCTCCGGACGATGGGCGCAGCGGCGATCCCACGGCCACGCTTGCTGCGGTGCTTCAGGTAAATCCTCCTCTGTAGGAGGTTCTTTTTTGCAGGGGCTTTTTCGGGTTTAGGGACAGATCGGGGACGGGTGCATGCTGCTTCCCAGATGTTGCGGTGAGATCGTGCCCGTTTGCTGCGCCCCCGATCCGTCCCTCTCCCGGGCCAAAATCTTCCGTGTGACCGGGGCCTAACAGTATCAGAACTGCCACTACATCATCTAGTCCAGCATGTTGTTTCCAATGGAGGACAAAGGTACATGCAAGGTATAAAACAACACCTGCACCTTCTTTATTATACAAAATGTGACTTATGAGGACAAGAGTGAGGATTCTCCAGCAGCAGCAGCAGCAGTCTCATTACGGCCTTTACTCCCCAGAAAACTTGGCAGGCCTGCTCAGTTTTAATATTTAAAAAACTGTTGACAACTTTTTAATTATTATTTCAGAAGGCATTTGAGGGTTAAGACTTAATTTAATCTTGGATTGTTTTATTTGCTCATTTAGTACTTCTAAAGGCATTAGGAGTTTAACTGTTAATGCTGACAATGTATTTTATTATGTCATGAGTTACCTCAATGATTCTGCAAAACAATACCATACACTAACAATGCCATCAGTAAATGAAAGAGGTAGTCATTAAAACAGTTACACAACAGAGAAGGGGCTTAACCCTAGGTTTCTCAGATCCAAATCCAGCTTTCTATCCACAGGACTGCCCTGCATTCCGACAACCTGTTTATGGGACATCCTATGGACAGTCAGACTTAAATCAGAGGCTGGCATAGTATTATACTGGCTTCGGATTAAAGAAAGGGGCTGGTAGTAAAGTTTCCCTGGCAATGATATAGAACCATCTGGTTCTGCCTCCAGTGCCAAAGAAAGGATGCTGTGGTAACTCCAACAACATAAGCTACCCCTTGCCTTGTCAAATTCCAGAGATGGGAATGGGCTAACATGGCAACAAAGACATTTATGTCACAGTAAAATTCTTAATCTTTAAAGTACCAAGTATCTTTAAAAAATCAAAACAATATATTCTCTTGTTGTCTCTTTTGACTTACTCGGGATCCCCGCTCTCCTTTTGGTCCTGCTTCACCCTGTTCGCCTGGCTCACCCTTTGGGGAGGGAAAAATCCATTAAAAATGAACAAAAGTTATAGGTTGTCCCATAGTGAAATATACAGACATGCAATTGCATTATTTAAAAATTGAGAACAATGAAGAGAGCCCTCTTTACAGTACACTTACCGGTGGTCCTTGTTGTCCAACAGCACCTCTGTGTCCTGGAAGTCCTAGGTGACCCTAGAAATAGGAGTACAACATATTACTGGGCAGGCAAATGATAAGAGATTTCCAGTGAAAATTTGGGTGTCGAAGTGTGCTCCAACATGTTGATTTCATTGCAGCATAAGTTGGTAAGACACTTCACTCGTCTTTCAGCTATACCTTATTCAAAAGTCCCAAAACCTCCACTGCACTGTATTGTATTAAAAATACAATAATACACTGCACTGTATTGTATTAAAAATACAATAATATTCAACCCATGAACACATAAACCTTGCCCCTACTCTCGGTCTTCCTGTTCATCCATCCACATTTCATCAGCATAACACAACTAACTCTGCTTTATTTCTGACAGGTTCAGCCTGCAAAAGTACCATTTTCAGTACCCACAATCACTCATGGGTCAAACGTCAGATCTGTTTGCCATCCACAAATTGAACAGCTGTTGAACGACTTTGTTGCTACACAATAGCTGTGGTGGTTGAGGTTCAATGCCTGCCTTACAAGATGCATTTGCATATATGTAGCAGTTGAAATCAGTTCTTCCCTAGGGTCACAGATGGTCAGGGGACATTAGGATATGAAACAGGGGATACTATGGCTCCAGTAAGTCTGTTTGAAAATGTATATGTGTGAAATTACCTTGAAGATAATGTGGACTTAAATGAACCTGGCTAGAATTGTTTAAAAATATGTTTATTTATACTCACTGGCTGATTGATTTGCTCGCTTTATATTGTGTAGTGGGTTTGCCGCATGTACGAAAGACAAAGACTGGCATAGTGCATAGCACACTTTATTGGTACACAACAAGACAAGGGACTAACGGCCAGCTGGCCAACTATATACACCCCTGGGACACACCCCTGGGTCCCGTTGGTGGGTTTGAATCTCCCGCCCCGGTTCCCATTGGCCAGGACAAGAGTGGAGGGACTAGGAGCCTAGTCCCTATTGTTCTCCCAGAGTCAAGCTCTGGGGTAATCGCTGGCCCTAGTGCTGGTCAGCGGACACAACACTTTATTTATGCGATTGGCTACTGAGTGGGAAGCAGAGAAGGCTATCTGTGGATGAGCAGGAAAACTAGGAGTCTTATCAGGCTGTGTGGGAACATGCATGCATACAGTACTGTCAATGGCATTATATCATACTGGATGAATATGTGAAAAGTAGCTCAAAAGAGTCAAATTGTTTCTGATCACCAACTAGCTCAACTAATGTCATGCTCAGTGGTCACCAGCAGAAGCCAATAATTCAGTGAGCTGTGCAGGGCCATCTGGACATATTTGGATCCATCCAGTTTGCACAATTAAGCTGCTTTTTTTTGTACAAACAGGCTGCTTTTTTTTTTTTTTTGCAGCCACCATCCCCACACTCGGCTGCTGTCACTGCCTTCAGTTTTTAAAAAGCACATAAGAAAAAAAAGTCTGATTATTTTTTAATTGACACTTACTAATTAATTAATTGTCTCTGTGTGCCTTAAGTGTCAACTCATTATCTCAGCTCCATCTGCTATCAGTTCTTATGATCCCTCTTTAAACAGATGCGGCTGACTGGGTGGGTGAAAAAAGCAGGAAAAAAAGGAATGCCAGCCATTTCAAGGAAGCATCTGACAGCACAGGCACGAACAGGGGGCAAACTGCAAGCAACTCTGTGTTTTGCAATACAAATCAGACAACCTACTGATTCAATCATGATCCTGGAGATTACCACCTCTTCTCTGGTAAATGAGATTATTTAATTCTTGGGCTAGGCAGAAGTGGACACAAGCAACAATTGCAGCACCCAGTAGCATAAGTGGCTGCTGAACATGCACAAAGCTGCTTGGCATGGTATTATGCTTGAGGTAAACTTTCACCAGGAAACACTGGGGCAATCCAACAGATCACCTCACACATAATCAAGGGAGTCCAAACAGGTTAAGTTTGCCAAGTAACTGTATTTGTGGCTAAGTTCTCAGCTTGTCTAATATGAACATAGGGATAAGAGTCATACTAGTGGTCCTTGTAGCACAGAAAATGTTTCCCATGTGTTTAGCTGGAGGTACCAGGGACTGAATCGGAGTCTTTCTGCTGTACCACAGGCCTTTCTGCAGCTTTTCTTTCCCCTGAGAAGCTCCAGGTTAGGTTCTTATGTTCCATTTTAACCACAAAACAGCCTAGTGAGGTACACAATGATTTTACCACCAGGAGTGAACTTAGTGGCTCAGGAGAGATTTGAACTCAATTCTTTATGATTCAGGTCCTTCTGTTCTCTATGCCCCAAAGGCTTCTGAACATTGGTTCCAGGAAAAATGTGGAAATGGCATATGGGAGGGTTAATACTCTTGCCCAGCACTGCAACCCCAACTCGTTCTTTAGCCTTTAAAAAGTGGGAGTTCTTAATTATGGATCTCCCAGTTTGTATCTAGTTTTGTCTTGAGACTTTTAAAAAACTGCTCTTTCATCGAGCATTCCTTCAGTGATTTCTCCTTCCTGCCCTGTGCTTTAATTGCTGTTTTTATGTACACGTATTTTATTGTATATATATTGCCCTGACCTGAATAGTCTGATCTTGTCAGGTCTTGAGAGCTTAGCAGGACTCAGCCCTGGTTAGTACTTGGATGAGAACCCACCAAGGAAGTCTCAGGTTGTTATGTAGAAGCAGGCAATGGCAAACCACCTCTGAACATCTCTTGCTTTGAAAAACCTATGGGGTTGCCATAAGTTGGCTGTGACTTGATGGCAAACCCCCCCCCCCCCAAACAACTGTACTGCATGTGTGTTTACCTTGATTTTAAGTGTTTAAATAATGTGTTTCTGTTTGGTTTTAATGGCTTTTAAGATATGCTTTAATTATGTATGTTTTTAATCTGTTAGCTGTTAGGGATACATAGTTTGTAAATAAATAATAAAACAGACAGGTGCAGAACATAAATACCGAACCAAAAACCAAAGTATGTATTTACCTTGTAACCTACATCACCAGGTTCTCCTCTATCTCCACGTTCACCAATAGGACCCTTAAAAAAATAAAAAAGAGGCCTGATTTTTTTAAATTGTCATTTGAAATATAGATCAATTATGGAGAAAAATATAAATTCGAAAGAAATAACAGAAAAAGGGAAGGAAACAAGGGATGCTTCAAAATTCTATATGTGAACCATTTACAGAACTTCACTGATATGTAATTTTGTAATTAGCTCTATATTAGTAAATGATTAATTTGTTTATAGCCACAGTACATGAAGTACTGTCTAAAATTATTCATAATAACGACAATTTGAATTTTTAAATTTCACAGGTTTAAAAAAGCAATAGTTTGCTCCCACAGAACATGGTGGAAAAGTCAAAGACATTTAACAATCCTTAACATTTATGTAGTGTCTTAAGCAATGCTCCCTCTAAGCTGTGGCGTCTTGTGAGCAAAAATTCTACTTCGTGAGCTACTGGCATTAGAGCTGTGAGTGAGCAATTTGGCTACTGCATAAATTAGTTTGCTCTGGAGCCATCCTTCCTGAGCTAAGACAAAAATCTGTGAGCCGGAGGCTAAAAAACTGTGAGGTAGCCCACACTAACTCAGCTTAGAGGCAACACTGGGCTTAAGGAATTCACAGATATTATTTCACTGTTCCTGTCAAGAGGCTGTATTGTTGTTTCCATGTTGCAGTTGAAAAGTTAATTCTGAGGCGGGGTCAACGACACAACGATGGCGGACGCCTTTCCCAGCTTTCTGGGGAGGCGTACCACACAGCAGCGAGGGAGAGAGGCGCAGCTGGCTCTGCGCTTCCATGGGAGTTCAGGGAGAGCTTCCAAGCCATAGGGCTTTGAGGGTGAACCTCTTTTCCTGCTGACGGCAGGGAAATGGAGGCTCCCCTCCGCCCTGACAGACCCTCTTGCTGACTGTGTTCTCTTAGCGAGACCACAAGCTGTGTTGACCCGATCAAGCACAGGAGATTTAGCGGAAGAGCAATTAAGTGCGAGGTCAAGATAAGACCAACAATGAACTGTGAGTTAAAGAGCGAATTGTGAGTGAAATGAGCGATTTGTCTTCAGAAGATAAAATCCCCTCCCCCTCAAAGGAAAAACTTTCTGAGCGATAGCATGCTGAAGAGGGACGCTTCTCAATGCATTTGCATAAAAAAGGAGGGGGAAGGAGAGAGAAACGATTGTAAATGGATACATGTAGCGAAATCCCCCCCCAAAACCCCTTAAGCGGTTGGAGGGGGTGCCTCTTTGAAGCGTTTAAATAAACGGAAGAGGGGAGGTGGAGAAAGACAGTTGTAAGCGGATATTTCTGAAATACTTTATTTGCAAGCAAGTAAACCTGTTGTGGGAGATTTCCATGAGCTTTTAACAGCGTATACGATTTGCAGAGCCAGGAAGAAAGATACTTTATTGAAACTAAAACGTTGAAGCGACAAATATTTCTTTTTAAAAAGAAAATAAGATGGCGAAAACTCTGAGAAGAAGGGAAGCTGACATCACTGCACTAGTAGCAGAAGCCATCAAGCCGATCTTGGAGCAGCTTGTTGGTATTAACCAGCAACTGGCCAAGATAAATCAACAGTTTGTGTCTCGGCAATTCCAGGAGGCGAGTGCAGAAAAAATGGAATCGAGGACTCTCAAAGCGAATGAGATAGACACTAAACTAAGCAGCGATCTCAATGAGAAAAGAAGAAAAGAGAACAAGAGCACAAGAGAAACAGGAGAAATTTACAAGGAGTTAACTTCTTCTCTGCGTGTGTTCTTAGAAAGTGTCATCTTAAAGTCTGCTGAGAAAAAGGAGCTGGAGGTACCCTTCATAATCAAGAAACCTTTGAGAATCCACTGGACCCCGAGACCAGAGCGAAAGAGGCTTAAGACTAGCGGTTCTATTCCTTTGGATGGAAGACGATTGGGCGGCAGTGAACATCTAAGAAGATATCAAGAATTTAGAGAGTTTTAGTATAGATGTAAAGGTGGAAGGACTTTGCAAATTGCTTTTATGAAGCGAGCTGGAGGAGATGCTCGGGAAATCTTCTCATAACAAGTAACAATCTAACATATAAGCTTAGAAAGACAGGATCTCACAAAGTATATTGTTTATTAACAGCCTTTTCTTTTACTAACAGTATTTTAACAGGGAATGATCTCCTAACCTTGGTTTCTTAGCTTAGTGTGGGTTATCTTTTCTTTCCCCCTTAATTGTAGTCCCCCTATCCCCAACTTTTCTTGAGAGTTTATGTAGTATTATAAAAAAATAAAAATAAAAAATCCCCTCCGGGGGCTTTAAAAAAAAGAAGAAGAAAAAGAAAAGTTAATTCTGAGAATATTGCCTTATTCTAGGCCACCTAGCAGGGCAAGATGAAAGAGGTAAGATTTGAAACAGGGAAGTCCTTGGTTCATAACTCACACACTTTGTTGGTTTACTACTGTGTTAGTATTTTCATTTACTATTTTAATTCTGACCTCCAGGATCACCTAAAAATGCCACAGGGATCACTTGTCAATCAAAAGGGGAGCATCCATTGGTCTAGAATTATTTTTTGTCTGAAAATGCACACAGAATACACATACAGAACATACACAGTGAGAAAGAAAGTAGACCACAATAGGATAGAATGTTTATTGCGGTCAAAGACCATAATTCAGCTAATAGAGTTAATGTAACAGCTATAAAATAATATTTCTTGTGGCAGTGTATGTTATAAAACACTAAATTTGTGCAACTCCAGGCATAACTTTGTATTTTATAAAAGCTACACTGTGGAACTACACTGTGATGATAGTGTCCAGAGGCAAGTATATGTTTTTGGAGAACACCATTTCCTGCCTCCTATCTGGAATCACTTATATAGTTTTCTCGATAAAGAAAGACCTACTGTTTCACCTATGGGCCCAGGTGATCCCAGTACTGTGCTGTCTTCACCAGGGTAACCCTACAACAAAGATAAATCAATTATTGGTCATCAAACTTGAGTGAGTCTTTAGTAAACTATACACTAACATCTGAGATGATTTCATAACACTCTACTGTAAACAACTGCATATTTGCAGCATGACAAAGAGTAATATTAGACAACAAATACTGAATGTAGACCTTTAGTAATTTGTACATTTATGTCACATTAATACACACACACACACACAATCTAACTAGTTACTTCCACATAAGGACACTTTTGTGGTACTGAATGATTCCTTTTCCCTCAGTAATATGCAAGCAGAACTGAATGGTAGTTCTACATAGACTTCAACATAGTGCTGTATTCCACCTGTACAAAATCATACTATTATGCTTAAATCATGTGTCTTTCATTTTAAGTAAAATTAGGTTGCTTCCTCATGGAGATCTTTCTCTGCACCCCTCCCCCAAACAGCAGCATTTTGGGAAGGTTTCTGCATGATGATGAAGAAGAGTTGGATTTTATACTCCGCTTTTCTCTAGGAGTCTCAAATGTTTAAACGTTCAAGCGCACATATAGACTCCAGTCCTTGGTAGTACATCACTGATTCATTTTGTTTGCTGTTGGGGGGGGCTGTAAAAAAAGGGAGTACGGCGAGTCCAAGTGGGGGCGTTGATTCAGCCATGTGCATTAAAAAAACTTGTGCCGCTCAAGTGGCAGTGCAGCTATCTAGACGGTGCCCAGAGCCTTGTCATGCAATGCAGTTCAGGGAGGGATGTGTGATCATCCCAACCCAAAAACAATATTCCCGATCAAATCTATAGCGGGAACAAATCACAATAAGCTTGCAGTGTGACCACAGCCTAAGTTTCTTGCAGATCTATGCTTGTAACTTCTTATTTTGAAGAACTGCATACTTAATGCTTCACAAATATACAAGTGTAATCACAAAAGGAGAGCTGAGTGACACAGACTTTGTATACAAAAGGTTGTAATAGGAAGTGTTGGGAAAGGCCTCTTTTTTCCTGAGTCTCTGGAGACCCACTACCAATCAAAATAGAAAATCCTAAACTAGATGGGCCAATAGCATGACTTGCAATACGGTAGCTTTATATGTGTGATGTCAACCAAAATTCATTAATCATCAGCACTCACACAGGTTGATTATAAACTCATGGATCCATGTTATAAACAGAACCAAGCTATGGATTCCTGCTACTAGAAATCCATATTTAAATTTACCTGGTATATGAATGTATCTTCACACGAATCAGGGGAGGTACCAGTGAATAACCCCATTCTAATGGATAGCAATAATTTCTAGTACAGTATCTGTAGTAAATACACATACATTGCCAGACTTCATACCTTCTCTCCTTTGGGTCCTGGAGGGCCAGATACTCCTGGTTGACCTTGATGACCCTAAGACAAGGAACAACTAAATGTAAAGTCAGCTTTTCCTGGCCATTGCCCCAACACTCCTCTCTTTCTCTCAGGTGCATATGAACATGCACAGAGTTTGTAGTATACAGAACCCCAAGTATGCTGGGGAATGGATGGGGATACAAGGGTATGCAAAATGTTCAAGGAGGAAAACAAGGTTGCTGTAACTGTCATTCATTGAGTGGTCACCTCTGCAGTCACACATGGGTACTGTGTACGTGCAAGCCTATCACAGAGAGGTTTTTGAAGCGCAAAAAACACCTGAGGACATTCAGTCCTACTCCCCCACACTGTTTCCCACCTTTCACAGTGTGATAAAAAGGGGGGTAGCGCCTTTCCCTCAGTTCCTCTCTGCCACTGCCAGAGTGAGGTAGAGTTGTTGGACTTAATTAAGAGCTCATAGTGGGGTAGGACGGAAGAATGTGTGACTGCACAGAAGACCACTTGATGAACAACAGTTGAAGGTAAGTGCAATCCTGTTTTCATTGTCATGGTACCTGTGCAGTCCCACATGGGAGAGTAGCAAGCTGACTTACCAGTCTTAGAAAGTTAGGTGTGAGCTCTCAGTTGAATAGAAACTGCAGGACTGCACTTCTCACTGCCACATCTCTTGTGGCATCTATATCCATCAAAAAATGCTTTGGGAAGGTGCAGGAGGCAGACCATGGGAGTTGATGGAGAGACCATGGTGAGGTGAATAGCGCTCAGGTAAAGTGAGCATAAAGCTTCAGTGGACAGTCAACTCACACTAGTTTATAACATAGTGACTATCCATCTGGAAATGGACTGCACTGACACTTTCTTGCTCATGTTGGTGTCTAGGAAGGAGATGAAAAGGGTTTTTTTTCCTGAAGGGTTTAATTCTCTCAAGGGAGATGAAAAGGGTTTTTTCCGAAGGGTTTAATTCTCCCATATGCCTGAATTGGAGGGGGATGAAATGAAATTCCTATTATGAGATTGACACAGTCCAGCAGTGGAGGGACCATACCACCTCTGTTGGGATGTTTAACCTCTTTGATTGGTGGTGATAAAGGGGGTTGAAATTCCTGACAAACCAGAACTGCAGAGGATGCACATGTAGCCTTGCATAGGGTACCACTGATATGGTGGAGGCCATCCTAGCAGTTTTTGGATTTGTATAACTGGATGAAAACATAATTTCTGGGAACACAGTATATTAGTCTGATTGCCAGGACCCTTTTTGGCTATAGTGAAATCTAACGTGGCTCCTATGGATAATACCCTCTGCATGAGTTCCAACTTGGATTCTTTGCATTGACCCATGGGTACAATGCCTTAAGTATCCTTAGTATGAGGCATAAGTCTGCTTGGAGTTTCAGCTTGGCATCAGATACAATCAGTCAGTTATTGTGGTGTGGGTATATCTTGCACCCCAGCCTGCGTAGGCAGGCCACTACCACTGCTACTATCTTGGTGAATACCCTGGATGTTGTTGTTAGCCTGAAGGGAAGGGTTGTGTTTTGGAAATGGAGGCAATTGCATTGGAGGAGGAAATATTTCTGATGGTCCAGTGTTATCTTTATGTGGAAATATGCAAATAGCAGGTCTGGTGTTACAAACCATACACCTGGGCATAACAGAGAAAGGATATCAGGAATAGATAACATTCTGAACTTCAGGCCTCTCAGGCTTGGATAGGTCTCACTCTGCCCCAATCTTTTTGATCAAAATGTATCTGGAGTAGAACCCTGAGTGTTGATCTTTTGTTGGCACTGTTACGATTGTCTTCTTGCGGAGAAGGATGTTAGCTTCTGTAAGGAGCTCTGGAGAGGGGACAGGAGGGTTGGATGATGGGGGTGAGGAGATTGGAAGAGAGGCAAACTCTATGACATATCTGTTTGTCATGATGATGAATACCCATTGGTCTTGAGAGACGTTCTGCCAAGTGAGTTGATGAGGGCTTGATTCCTCTGTTGGCTGATGTGCCAGGCATGGGCTACAGTTGTCAAAAGCCCTGCTTCACAGGTTAGTGGGGTCTGAGTGACTGAGATCTGGCTGTGTCCAATGGAGTAGGGAACCTTTCCCTCTGTTGGACAGCAGATTGACTGGCAGGCACGTAAGGATGCCTGTTGGGAATATGAAGGGTGAGGCATCAGATGACCTCTTCCACTGAATGTAGAGCAGTATGGTTTGTCCAGTTTTAGAAGCAGAAGGCGTAGAGGGGATGATTCCTAAGGTTTTAGCTGTACATTTGTCCTTCCTCATTTTATTGTTGGAGCTGAAGAGATCTGTGCCTTCTGGTGTGGGTTTCTGGAGGAAGTGCGGTGGACCTCAGCCAGGGTGTTGGTGCAGTGTGAGTGCTGTCACAAGGTTGCAGGATGCCCAGTCAGCTGAGTGCTTTGCCAAAGAGATTTGATGTTTGACACCTCTAAGACCAAGAGTTTTGCTAGTTTGCATTTTCTTGCTGAGGGTGAAAGAGGACAGCGCAAAAGTTGGCTTGAAACGCAACATAAAAAAAAACTAAGGTCATGGCATCTGGCCCCATCACTCCTTGGCAAATAGAAGGGGAAGTCATGGAAGCAGTGACAGTGTGACGTGCCTTGGGAGGAAAGCTATGGCAAACCAGGACAGCATAATAAAAAGTAGAGCCATCACCCTACCAACAAAAGTCTGCATGGTCAAACCAATATTATTCCCAGTAGTAATGTATGGCTGTGAGAGTTGGACCATAAGGAAGGCCGAGCGCCGAAGAATAGATGCTTTCAAATTATGGTGCTGGAGGAGACTCTTGAGAGTCCCTTGGACTGCAAGGAGATCAAATCAGTCAATCCTAAAGGAAATCAACCCTGACTGTTTCCTGGAAGGAAAGATACTGAAGCTGAAGCTCAAATACTTTGGCCACCAAATGAGAAGGGAGCATTCACTGGAGAAGACCCTGACACTGGGAAAGATTGAAGGTAACAGAAGAAGGGGACGGCAAAGGATGAGATGGTTAGACAGTGTTACCGATGCAATAAACATGAAATTGAGCAAACTCCAGAGGACAGCAGAAGACAGGAGGACCTGACAAGATGTGGTTGTGAAGAGTTGGACTCGACTGTGTGACTGAACAATAAAAATTTGTCATTGGGTAACATCTCTAGGCCATCCCATAGGAAGAGTTGATAGTAGGCCATGATGCATTGATAATTGGCAATTCTGAAGGCACGGACAAAGAAGGTATAGATTTTTCTGTTTACACTGTGTATCAATAGGGACTGAGAGTTGAGTGTCTTTATTCTTTCCTTGAATGTGGTCTATGAAAAAGGAGTTGGCTATGGATTGTTGGAAAAGAAATATGGCTTTCTGGCTTGGTTTTGTATTTTTTGGTATTTTATGTATTTTTTATATGTGCATGAGTGAGTGTGTATAGACCTGGAAGTCATGGCGACCTCTGGCTTGGGAGTAAACTGGCAACAAACTGATCAGTGAAAGACATTGTGCTCTTTCCTGAGGCCTGAAAGGAATTTCTTGTAGTTGCCTGTGTGGCAGATTTTTGACACTCAGGATGTGTATTTTTTGAAGAGTGCTTTTTTGTGCCATTTTCCAGGCACTAGGCTTTCTGGAGACCAAGGACTGAGGTAGACTTGTTGGCAGGTTGTGCAGGTTGAAGAAAAGATGGAGCTTCTACTAATGAACCTCTCTCAATGATGGCAGAGAGAACTGAGGGAAGGATACTCTGCCACCTCTTTATTACACTGGAAAAGGTGGGAAACAGCATGGAGTAGGGGAATGGAGTACACGCAGGTATTTTTTGAGCTTTCCAAAACCTCTCTGCAGTAGATCTGCATGTGTACAGTACCCACATATGACTACATATCTGGAGATTAACAGAGCACATTAAAGTCTCTTTATGAAAGGCAACACTCAGAAACTGGAGTTCATTGTCATGGTACCTGTATCATGAGTGCTGCCTTTCATAAAGAGACTTTAATGTACTCTGTTAATCTCCAGATTCCACCTTTGCATCAATATATGGGAAGCAATATATCTGTACAAAGAACTGTACAGATTTATCCACAGTCCAATGACAATTTTAATACAATATTCATAACACAAAATAACCTTAACAGGAAAAAAATCAGCCAGTTGTATGGATATATTATGCGAATGTCTCTTACCCCATAACCTGGAATTCCGGGCTCTCCAGCAGGTCCCATTAAACCTAAATACCCCTGTATCAGTGTAAGCAGTAAGAAGCATATTTTAATCACATTCCATTACTTAAACAGTAATTCACATAACGTTTCTGATTTGCAAAAATATATACTATACTCTCCAGCCAAAGTTAAGTATGTTTTTGATGAAATTATTTATATCATGAGTCTGGAGAAAGCTTACAATAATAAAATTAAGATGGGTAGCCACGTTAGCAGTACTGTCTGTAGCAGTAGAAAAGAGTAAGAGTCCAGCAGAACATTAAGGACTAACAAAATTTGTGGCAGGGTATGAGCTTTTGTGAGTCACTGCTCACTTCTTCAGATACAGCTAGAACGTCTTCTTCTTCTTATTATTACTATACTTATATCCCGCCCTCCCTGTGAATGGGCTCAAATAATCGTGAAGAGTGGAGTGATTTCAGATACTGAATGACAATAGCAGGCACATGACAATAGCAGGTAAATGACAATAGTTACAGTAGTTACGGTACATCAGAGCAAAGGAAATAACCACATTAAAAATTATTTAACCACCCCCAGTTCTCCTGGAGAGCAAGTAGCAGAGCATTCATAATAGAATGAGTCACCAGCAGTATTTTATTTATATATTGACTTCACTTATACCCTGCCTTTCTATCCAGTGGGGATCCAAAAGAGCCTATATTGGTCTCTTCTCATTCATTTTATCCTCGCAACAACCCTGTGAGGTAGGTTAGGCTGAGTGCATGTGACTGGCCAAGGTCATCCAGAAAGCCTCTGTGGTAGACTGTGAACTCGATCTCACAGAGACCAGCTCAAAACTCCAACCACCACATCAGACTCGCTCTTTTTTAAACAGTGAGATAGCAAGAAATGAACTTCCACCACACCTTCAACTAGGAGCCGCCCCCAATATCTGGAATGGCAGAGAACCCTGTCCCCTGGAGTCATCAGAAACAGCCCGCTCCAGTTGCACAAAGGTTTGCTGCCAGAATGATCATGTGACCAGGAGGAGTGGCGCTACTCCCATAATTTTCTCCATGCCGCCGGTGGAGTCCCAAACACAGTTCCAGAGAGTTTACAGCAGGGCAGGAGGGAGGGATGTGTGCCACCAAAGAAGACCACTTAATGAACAACAGTTACAGGTAAGTACAACCCTGTTTTCATCATCATGGCTTCTGTGCAGTCCCACATTGGGAAACTGGCAAGCTCAGTGAGTGAAGGAGGTGGGTGTGAAGCTCTCAAAGGAAGAGGCCATGGAGGACTGCCTTCTCACCAGTTGGTTGGATTCCCATATTAATTTTCACCCAGAACAGTCTTATAAAGGAGAAGGGAACTCTCTACAAGCGTTCCAACTGAAATAGCTGCAGGAAAGTGGCAAAGAAAAATAGCACTCTTCTGGAGAGAGCCATGTTAAGTAAAGTGCTATTGAACAGCCATGCACTCAAGACAGAGTGTGATAGCTTCTACCAACCCACAAGGATGGGTTGTGTGAAGACACTGATTAAGTCTTCTTGGAGCCTGAGAGAATAATACAAAATAGCCCAAAAACCAGAGCACCCCCCCCTGACATCACCAACATGCCACTTCTTGGTGACGTAGGCATGTTGCGTTTATTTTTGGTTTATTGCCTTTTTTTGCGGGGGTAATTTCCCCCAGTTTCTGATAGCCCTGAAGCGGGGGAGGGGCTCCAAACTGGGGGATCCCTCACCGCCAATGGGGGACTAGCAACCCTAGTAGAGAGGTGCAAGATCTGGTAATGAAGGAGTGATGCTTGCCACGTAGAAAAGTCAGAGGGTACTGCCACAATGTAGGAACGGAGCTGTTCAAATGACCAAAGTTGTGAGCCCATTGTGAGAATAAGCAGATCTGCACCATAATAATGAAAGCAGTGAAGCAGGCGTGATGTAGCCAAAGAAAGGATGGACAGGATGCATCGTAAATGAACCTTGTGCAGTTTGCAGAGCAATCTGCACAGCAAACAGCCAGAGGAAAAAACATAAAAACAGATCACTGTGCCAACAGATTAGAAGGGCATTCCCCAGTTACAGGGGTTCCTGTCAGGAAAGGAGCGAAAAAGGACAGGGCATGGAATGTCCAATTGTGGCAAGGCCAAATAGTCCAGGCCACGAATCAGAATACCAGGGAATTGGTCTCCTTTAGTCAATGAAAACATAATTACAGTGCATTCCATGACTATGTGGAGTGTTTATATGTGTTCTAGGTGAAAGTAGCTGTATGACAAACTAATTTTGCCGAAGACCATGAGTCGCTGGGAAGCACATGCCCACAGCTGGGTCTCCACACTATAGAGAAGGAAGCATCTGAGATGACACTAACTTCCAGAGTCTCAGAGTCAAAAGAAATGTGCTGAGAAAAATGCAGAATGATGCAGAATGATGCACATTAGCTGTCTCTCAGAAAGAAAGAAAAAATAAATAAATCTGGGCATTCCCTGAAGGGTAAAATATACACCAAATACACAAATTCTGTTATGGTGTCACATATAGATATGTAAAAATGGCAGAAAATGCAGAAGTGGAAGCAACCCCACCAAACACTTAATACCCTTAGTAAAATAAGGACTACTAAAGACTAAGAAAGGCAAAGGGAAACTCAACCGGTAAGGATCAGCATCCAACCATCAACAGAGCAGGGAAACCAATATAGCCGCCTCACATGAGCCACCCTAATTGCTGGCTGTACATTTTGTACAGCAGCCAGGGCATAATCCCAAACAAAGGGGAATATTGGAATTCTACCACTGGGAACTTCCATCCCAATGGCAGAGGGATTGTCTGCAGGAACAGCAGAGAGGTCAATGAACAAGACAGCAAAGTAAACATTTAAAAACTATAATACACATAATTAGATGATCTGGTCTTGAACACAGGCCTTTTCAGGTGCCCTCCTTAACACATAAAAATAGTTTGAAATAGCACCCTTTTTTCTGTCCCAGGCAACCTCCCTCCAGAGAAGAGGTGGGCAAGATCTTGGGTCTGAGCCCACAAAGTGACATAGGTATAAAAGAATTGTAGGAAACCTGTGAGTGATGCACAAGACAGCAGACCAGAGGATTTTTTTCTTGTAGAATAAATCACCATAGAGGAGAGATGAAACAATTTAAAGGATTTTTTTCTTGTATTTTTAGCATTTGTGTACGTGCCCGTGCCTAGAAGTCATGGCGACCTCTGGCGACTCCTACTGGTGACAGAAAAAGCAGGCAGCTCTGTTGTGTGAACCCCTAGGCTGGGGGTGTTAAACATATGGCCTGCAGGCCAGAACTCAAAAGAGCTCTTTTTCAAAGGCTTTGGCTATGTGCCAGCCTGAATAAAGGCATTTCCCCCCTTGGCAAGGTGTGATCTGACAGAACCTCGGATTCAAAGGCTTTTGCTTCCTGCCAGCCTGAATGATGGCACATTTTCAATTCTTGGCTTTGTCTGCTCTGAGAGGAGAAACCTGGAACTGTTGCCCGATAGAGCCTCCAGTTCAAAATGGCTCTTTTCTAAGGCTTTGGCTGATGCCTGCCTGACAGAAGGAATCCCTTCCCCCTGGAGGTGTGGGCTGGCAGAGACTGCCTGACTGAAGGAAATGTTCCTCCTTTCTGCCTTCTGTTGATTGGGACCAGAAGCCTGGAGGTGTGGCCTGAAGCCAGAGAAGAAGATAAAGGTAGGCTGGCTGTTGAATAGCAAGGAAAGAAGGAAGTGAGAAAATTGGAAAGACTATGGGGGCTTCCAGGAAAGGGTCAAAGAAAATAGTAGGGTAGGGGGAAATGATATGCTTTCTGCAAGTCCTTGTGGGTTCCCACTTGTATATTCTAATAATGAAGTGTAGTCCCATCTAAGGATACTTAAATCCAGAGAGTGGAGCAGTGAATGGATAAGATGGATCTTTCAACAAACCTGAAAAATGCCTCAGGTTTGCAGAAAAATCTGAAATCTAGAAACAAACAAACATGGGTAGTTAAAAATGATAAAAGGAGTGCCTATAGCTGAAATACACAGATGCCCGTGGCTGTTGCTAGGCAACCACAACAGTTACGCCAGCATTCTAGACATGGTTTCTGCTTGGCTTCTGTCAATAAAGGGTGAGGGGGGTATCTGGGGCTGTTTTGGCCTTTAAATGAGGACTCACTGCGACCAGGCCTGGCAAAACCACCAGGCTACTTGATACCACCTGAACTGTTTGACTCACCCAGGCTTGGCTGCTTGCTGCTGTTCAGAAACAGCCATCCCACAAAAGCCAGTGCGATGTAGTAGTTAGAACTTCAGACTGGGACATCAAATTCCCATTCTTCTATGGAAACCAACTAAGTAACCTTGGCCCAGTTACATATTCTCAGCCTAACATACCTCACAGGGTTGTTGTGAGGATAAAATGGAGGCAAGGAGAATGATACAAGCTGCATTGGGTCCCCACTGCAGAGAAAGGCAGGACATAAATGAAGTAAATAAATATGATGGTGGGGCAGATAAAAGGTAGATTGGTGGGTGGATGTAAGGGAGAGAAGAAAGTAGGAAAAGGTCTGGGAGCTGCTAGGATGAGAGAAAACGGGGTTCCACTTACTTGTAACCATTGTTCATCAAGTGGTCTTCTGTGCAGGCACACATGGGGGACTGCGTTTTTGCAGGTCAGCGATGGAGAGGAGTCTGCAAGCTTTATAGAGAAGTCTCTAGAGCCCAAGAGTGCTGCCGCTCCCCTCTAACTTCTGCATATTCTTTCCCCCCAAAGGATCACGTGACAAGGGAGAGGCAAACACTCTTCCCTCAGTTCTCCCTTCGCTGCCATGAGAAGTCTGCCTCAGAATTGAAGCTCACAGCAGGGAAAGGAGGGAGAGATGCGTGCCTGCACAGAAGACCACTCAATGAACAGTGGTTACAGGTAAGTGCAACCCTGTTTTCATCTTTGTGGCTTCTGTGCAGTCCCACATGGGAGAGAAGCAAGTTCACTGACTGAGGAGGAGGGTGTGGGCTGGATCAGTGGAAATCTGACTGTAAGACCACTTTCCCCACAGCTGCCTCACTCTGCGAGTCAACATCAATGGAATAATGTTGTACAAATGTCGAGGGCGTTGACTAGGTGGCTGCCTTGCAGACATTGCTGAGAAGTAGCCTGGGTAAGAAAGCTGCTCACAAAGCTTGAGCCCTTATAGAGTATGCAGATTCAGTGATTGGACATCTCTTGCCTGCTTCAGTGTATGCTGCTCTAATTGTGGATACTATCCATCCAGAGGACGTTTGCGAAGAGGCAGACTTCCCTTTATTGCAGCCTCTGAAACAGATGAATAAATTCCGATCCGTTCTAAATTCTCCTGTCCTTTTCAAATAAAACAGAAGAGCTCTTTTAACATCTAATGTGTGTAGTCTCCTTTCTGATACTGAAGTCAAGGAAGGGGGAAAAACAGGGTGATGTCCTGTAAGGTAAAGGTTCCCTTGCTCAAAAGCCAGTCGAGTCCGACTCTAGGGTTGCGGTGCTCATCTCCGTTTCAAAGCCGAAGAGCCAGCGCTGTCCAAAGACGTTTCCGTGGTCATGTGGCTGGCATGACTAAACACCAAGGTGCATGGAACGCTGTTACCTTCCCACCGAAGTGGTACCTATTTATCTACTTGCAATTTCTTGCTTTCAAACTGCTAGGTTGGCAGGAGCTGGGACCAGAGACTCCATCATGCGGCACTCAGGTCTCAAACTGCTGAACTACCGACCTTCCAGTCTGCAGTTCAGCATCTTAACCACTTGAGCCACCGCAGCTGTGATGTCCTGACCCAGGTGTAAATGAGACTACTTTTGGAAGAAACTCAAGGCTTGGTCTCAGCATTACTTTATGTGGAATTTTGTGAAAAGGTGGGTTGCAACTAAGTGCACCCAGTTCTCCCACCCAGCGGGCAGAGATAATAGCCACTAGAAACGCTGCTTTATATGACAGAAAAGATGTCAGAATTTGCCATCGGTTCAAATGGTTTATACATCAACCTAGATAAAACCAGAGATACACTTAATTAGGCGATAGGGTGCATGACAGATGGGAACAAATTAATTAAACCTTTTGGACTCTGCAGTAGAAAAAACTGAGGAACCCCTGACTGATTTGTAAAAAGCTGAGATTGCAGCCAGGTGGGTCTTAATGGATGAAGTTGCTAGACCTTCATCCTTAAGAGTAAGGAGATACTCAATATCTTGGACATATCACAGGTAGCTGGATTGATACCCTGTTTCCTTGCCCATATCACAAACCTTCACCCATTTGTACCCATATGAACTTCGTGTAGAAGGTGTGCATGAGGTGATCATCACCTCTGTCACCTTGTGAGTAAATGGTTCCAGGGCCTGGTTCTACACCAAGCTGTCAGGTGTAGAGCTCTCATCCCAGGGTGGTGGATCGGGCCTACTTATAAGACATCCTCCTCCAGTGGGAGAGTCTTGTGTATTCCCTTCACCAGGCTCCACAGCAGTGGAAACCATACCCATCTCAGGCAACAGGGTGCAAGAAGTATGCAGGTGGTTTTGTCTGCCTTCAGTTTGGCCACTGCTTTCTGAAGAATACCAAATGGGGGGAATGCATAAAACAGGTGCCCATACCAGTGCAACTGGAAGGCATCGCCAAGTGAATTGCGATTCAAAAACAGTGGTATTTGGTGTTGACAGTGGTTGCAAACAGATCTATTTCGGGGAATCACCATTCATGTAAGATCGGAGAAAGATAATAGTCAGTGACCAACCACTCCCGAGTCATGGTTACATCTCTGCTTAGAATGTCTGCTTTGTGTTGCCCTGAAATGTGTATGGCTGTTAGATGTACTCCGTGTCTTATTCCCCAGTGTCAGATCTGAAACACCTCTGTACATAGGATGATGGACCCTGTGCCCCCTTGCTTGTTTATACAAAATTTGGCAGTCATGTTGTCTATAGCCAGTAGTACTCACTGACCCTGTAGTAATTTTGTAAAAGAACTAAGAGCATTCCTTATAGCCCTAAGCTCTAACAGACTGATGTGCAATTTTGATTCAGGTTTTGACCATAGGCCTTTAGCCATATGAACCCCACAGTACACTCCCAACCTGTTAAGGAAGCATCCATAAAGACCTGTACATCATGTGAACAAAATTCCCTTAAGTAGATGAGGAAACTTAGTCCACCAGTGAAGGGTCCTAAAACTAGTTCTGGGGATTGAGAGCTTCTTCCATGGTGGATCTAAGCCTGGGTGAAACACCCAAAGGAACCAGTTTTGGAGTGGTCTCATGAAGAACCTTGTGTGAGGTGTCACTGCTATAGTAGATGCCATATAACCTAGCAATTTCTGAATGTTTTTGGCTGACTGAAATTTGATAGCCAAGAATTTCTGGACCAGTGCTACAATGGCGTTCACTCTCGATAATGGTAGGAATGCTCCTCCTCTTATCACATCAATCCTAGCCCCTATGAAACTCTATGGATTGAGTGGGAGAAAGGTGAGATTTCTCCTCATTAAAAAGGAAACCCAGATCGTTTAGGGTTTGCAGAGCGTAATCCAAATTTCCTTCTAGGGTTTGAGGTGAGTTGGCCATGAAGAGCGTTTCATTAAGTTACGGATAAATGGTGCATCCTTGAAGTCTCAGATAAGAGACCACCACTGATGTGCACTTGGTAAAAACGCGTACTGGTGTGGCTAGCCTGAACGGCAAAACCATATATTTATACATGTTGTCCTCATGTATTTTCTAAAGGCTCTATGAATTGCTATATGGAAGCAGGCATCCTTGAGGTCAAGAACTGTGAACCATAGAACCTCTTTTAGTAAGGGGAGAACTTCCTGCAGGGATAGCATTCGAAACTTTTGTCATGTGTGATTATTCAGGGCTCTAAGGTCCAAGATTGGCCTCTTCCCACCCCCTTTTTTGTCTATTTTGAAGTAACTGGGAAAAACCCTATACCGCCTGAGTTTGGGGCAACCATTGTGATAGCACCTTTCTTCTGTAGTGAAGAAACCTCTTGTGCCAGAAAAGCTGAGGACTGTGTGGCGGACAGGTGGGTGATATGGAGGCAAAGATTGGAACTCCAAAAAGTAACCTGTCTTTATTATCGACAACACTCAGGTATCAATAGTAATTTTAGACCAAACATCGGAAAACGTGGACAACCTGTCCAAAAAGAATGCCTCACTTGCTAGTTAGGGCATCCTGGAACTCCTAGGTTGCTGATCCCTGGAGGAATGAGAGGATTGCTTATTTCTATTTTTATTCTGCCTCCTATCCTGAGACTGCTGGGGGTAGGCAGACTGAAGGACTGCTGGGATGATGGTGGGGCCTGGTACCTATACTCTGAGTTCTGAAAGGGTCTGGAGTAATGAAAGCTTTCGAAATGTCTTGGCTAATACCTCTGCTTATATGGTTGAGAAGTAGTGGGAGTGATCCCCAACGACTTTGCTGTGATCTTATACTTGCGGATGTGCTCTAAGACTTCATCCATTTCGTCTCTGAAGAGCTCCCTACCCTCAATGGGGAGATCTTTTTTGGCACTGGTGTCTTGTGGGAGGGCTGAGGCTCTCAGCTAGAAGTACCTCCTTATAACAACCCCTTAAGTGATTGCCCTGCTGTGGCAGTCCGCCACATGCCTAGCTGCATCCAATTGCTGTTTTCCTAGCTTTTGGCCTTCTTGCATCAAAACCTTAGCCAAAGGCCTCTTGTCATCTGGGATTACAAGAGAGTCGTTACCGGCTAAATATCAGGAGAAACGTCCTCACTGTAAGAGTAATTGAGCAGTGGAACAGACTGCCTTGGGAGGTGGTGGATGCTCCTTCGCTGGACGTTTTCAAGCAGAGGCTGGACGACCATCTTTCGGGTATGTTGTAGGGCTATCTTTCGGCTATGCTCCTGCAGAGTGCAGGGGGTTGGACTAGATGACCTGCAAGTTCCCTTCCAGCTCTAACATTCTATGATTCTATGATTAAGTCAATAAACTATGACATCCTGCCCTGCCCTGGATAGTCCAGGCAAGCCTGAACCCATCAGATCTCAGGAACTAAGCAGGGTTGACTCTGGCAAGTACTTGAAAGGGAAACCTCCTTGAAACACCAGCAAGTTGGGAGGACAGGGGCAGGCTTTATTCAGCTGCCTCTCTGGATATCCTCCAGGCCCCCAGTGGAGGTCAGCTACCAGAGGTCACCATGACTTCCAGGTGCACACACATGCACACATGTGCACACACACATTCACGTATGAATAAAATACAAAACAAATTAACTGTGACATCATATGCCACAGAAGCATTTCAAACTGGCCTATTATGGCTGTAAAATTCACCACCCATAGTCCCATTGCCCCTGATGAGTAGACTTTCCAGCTGAAACCTGCAGCATTCTTTGTCCACTGGTGCGGAATGAGTACCAGATTGTTCTCTAGCTGGAAGGACCTCAGAGACCAGGGAACTGGCTTTTGAATAATGAAAAAGATACACACAACCTTCTTCTTTGACCTTGTATAAATTTCCAAGCTTCTTTGCGGAGGATATATTGGAAGCTGGTTTGGACCAAGCACTCATAGAATTTTCCTGTATGCCTTGAAGCAGTGGTAGAGCCACAGGTCCAGATTCTGGGTTGTAGAGGACCTTCATTATTGGGTCCAAAGTCTGGGTTTCCATATTCCAGATTCGGGGCCTTAGCTATTTGAATAATTTGTTCGGCATGCAGTTTTAAGTCTTCTTTAGGTGACGGAGTTGAAGGCTTGCCAACCGTGTCATCTGGTGAAGGTATAGCTACGTCTTCTGATTCAGATTCTGAACATTGGTCCATGCAATCCTCCAAGTCAAAAAATTGTGAAGTTGTGTTGATGGCAGAGCCTTGTTTGCCAGTGGAGTATTTTGAGCTACTGTCCTCTGAGGACTGAGAAGCGGGATGCCATGGAAGGGTTGGAAATTGTTGTTGCTGATCCAATGAGCCCCACTGTGTGGGGAACATCATTAGAAAAATGTAATTAGTTAATGAATAATTGATGGATACATTGAATGGTGGACTCTCTGAACTACGATGAACGCCAGCGTTGATGTATATTTATGAAACCATAATAAAATCAAAATTATGAGAAAAGGGGAACCAGAGACTATTTTGTGGTGGTCCTTGGTTTCGGAGAGAGGTCAGTGTTGATCGGTATCAGTGACGTTTGCCATTGAAGTGATATCGATTTTCAATCAGTCGGTGATGATGCTGAGTTCCAAGAAACGGTGCGGGGGTGATGATGGTCAGATGACTCACGTTGACCTTGAGGGAAAAGAGAGGTTTGACATAAGGGCAACAGGGATTGTGGGCACCGAGGCGAAGATTGGTGTCAAGGCAAGGGTGAGTGGCATGGCATATATGCTTTGCCTTTTTCTTGGATTTGTTTGATAGCGACACTGAGGCCAACTGAGTCACAGTTGATTTTTCTGCCAGTTCCAGCATTAAGGGGGTTGATACCCCCTTAATCGGGCCCTCATTCTTTTTTCTAGGGTCGGCCATTTTTCTGAAATCCATTGTGGGTTCCCTATAGCTTTCTCCCACAAAGCTGCTTTAGGTTTAGCTTCTCTCTCTTTTCTAGCTTTTGGTGTGAGGCAGTGGTAGGCCAGGCATAATAGGCACAATTTGTGCTCGTCATTTTGAGCCATTTTGGCTCCACATTCCTTGCACTTTTTGAAAATCGCCATCCTACCCTTCTTTGTCCAAAGTGTGAAGGAAATCCTGTCTGAAGAAATGTAAGTTGCCATGTAACTGTTCATTAAGGATCGTGCTTTCTTTATGGTGGCAAGAAGAGAGCTGAGGGAAGAGTGCTTGCCCCTCCCCTGTCATGTGATCCTTTGGGCAGGAAAGGATATGCCAAAGACAGAGTGGAGGGAGAGCACTCTTGGGCTCTAGAAACTTCTCTATAGAGCTTGCTACCTCCTTTCCATGGCTGGCCTGTGAAAGTGCAGTCCCCCATGTGGTATTGCACATAAGCCATGGAGATGAAAAAGGAAATAAGGCTATGGGGGCTTTCAGGAAAGGGAAGGGAAAGAGGATGTAGTGAGGAAGGGGGAAATGAGACACCCCGCACAAGTCCTTGTGGGTCCTCTACTTTCTAAAGGAGTTGCATGAACAGCACAAGCATCGTTTTTACTTCTGTCTGCACATTCAAGGCTAGGATCTGGTGCACTCTGTGTAACGGAACCACAGGTGATGAATATGTTCTGTGTCACCAGCTGGAAAAGAATCCTCTACACATCCAGGATCTTTCATGAATGCAGCATTTAAAAATATCTAATCTGGACTTTTCTCTTTTTTTTGTTTGAAACTTCATGCATAAGACTTCTCAGTATAAAGGAATATTGTACGAACCAATGGACCTCTAGTTCCTCTTGAACCCTTTGGACCAATTTCTCCAACATGGCCATGGTCACCTGTGACTCCGGTCTCTCCTGGGGGACCAAGTTGACCCTTTTCCCCCTATTTGGGAGTAGGGCAAGGCAAAAACAATAGAATAACATTAAACTGTTGTGCAAAAAGCATGGAAAACCAGTATAGATGCAACACTTATATTAGTGTTCTTTTTTTAAAACAAGCATTTCATTTACTAATGAATAATGCAGATTCTTCAGAACAAATTCCAGCAGAAGTATGAAGATAAATTACCTTTTTTCCTGGACGGCCCCTCTGACCTGGACTTCCTGGAGCTCCTTCAGGCCCCTGTAGTATTTGTCATGAGGGAAAACACTTCTGAGAATATGTTTAACTTGTAATATAAATTGCATAGTCATAGCAAGGCTTTTAAAGATTACAAATGGTGTGGTGGGAAACTCTTGTTAAGTTTAGTCTTGAAGAAGTTAGCGTGACAATTCCATGCTATAGCACAATGATGTCATCTTTAGAATGATTTTATGAAGCCAGTGGAAATGCAGCAAAACATAACATGTCTGGGCAGAAAATAACAGCTGAAGATTAAAATATATTTTGTGCTGAAGTCAAACACTTCATCTAGCTCCATATGGTATTTGAGCCCAGAAAAAGTGAAGTAGGATATTCGGAATCCAGGCCAGAACACGCTCCCTACTGAATTGAAAGTAGATACGTTTGTATACCTTTAGGTCCTGACAGCAAGTTTAGATAAGCAAGATAGCAACTAGTTAGAAAAACCCACTGAAGCAGAAACATGTCCAGCTTTTATGTTGCCTACTGAGCAATTCAGGCCATATTAAAACACCCCAAACACCCCCCACAACTATTAAATGGGGAAAGGAGAACAAGGCTGATTCTATGTGAGGAATTTTCCCTGTATGGACAGCAGAGTGACCCCATATTTAAAGGGAACATCAACATGACATCATGCTCATTTTGATCATGACTCATGCAGTTTCCTTTAAAATCAAATTAAAATGAGCTTACTTTGATCTGGATTCAAAGGAGATTCTTCACAGTAGTTGTGCAGGAGCATCCGTGTGGATGCTTCTTCCACTGCTAGAACAGGGAGGGGGTTGAAGCTAAGCTCTGCTTTCAAAAGGGAGCAGTATAGCATGCTGCAGTGTGCCACCTCCTTTTAGCCCTTTAAATGACTTTTTTTTTTGCGTTCCCTGACAAGCTGGGTCATTTGGGAAAGTAAGGGGAAAAGGAGACTTTCTGGGCCACAGGGGCCTGGTGTGATTGCTGTTTCATTTGCATTTTTGCACAGATGCTACAGGTGGGACTGGCAGCAGCAAGCAGAGTGGCAACAGGTGAATATGGATGCCATTCCAGCACCTCAGAGTGGAGCTGCCATGGAGGGGAAATGTTTTCATGCCCCTGTGCAGAAGCAGCCAAGGATGTTAAAGATTAGCTTTGACATGGATTCAGAATACATATTTGAGCCACCACATCTTCAGTAATAGCATTTCAGTTATGCTAAATACTTCAGTTAACTGTTAAATGGTCACCATCACTAATCCCTTTCTGTGTCTTGTGAAAGATTATGGAAGTCAATCAGTGTCCTGCACTTGACAAAGCTAGTTCTTTCTTTTCTGTACTGTGGTACCCTCCCAACAAACAGCAGATTTGAAACAACCTGTAGTGGTAAGCCTCCATTATGATTCACACCCCAAAATCTATTATGAACTCACACCATTCCTTACTAGACATCAATGTACAAAAATATTTGACAGTGGGGGAACTATGCCAGCCAGTCACTGGGTTGTTCTGCCTATTCCACTGTAATTCCCAGCAGGAAACCTTACATCACCAACAAACCATGCACAGATTAAAGATGGAGCTTCAGATCTGGGTCCAGATGTGAAGAAGAAGAAGAAGAGGAGGAGGAAGAGGAAGAGGAGGAGGAAGAGGAGGAGGAGGAGGAGATTGGATTTATACCCCGCCCTTCACTACCCAAAGTTGTCTCAGAGCGGCTTACAAACTCTTTTCCCTTCCCCTCCCCACAACAGACACCCTGTGATAATTATTGCCATCTTTTCTTTACCAAACTCTAAAACCTTAGACATTTAAGACTCAGTCTCTGTTTCGGGTCACATTTAGCAGATGGTCATGTTTCATAATTCAGTTTAATTTCCACTCTCAGTTTTTTATAGCTTTATAAAACAGTAATGTAGCGATGGAAGGAAGCTGTTGATTGTCATTTTCTGAAAACAAACAGGTTAGCCAAAATATAAAAAGATTTCAACAGACAACATTTTTATGAACAGCTAACTTCCAGATTAGACTTGTTAACTCATTTTTTTTAAAAAATCACTGCTGATATACTTGGTGACAGAGAAAATAAACAGAATAAAATGTGTTGCAGCTGACTAAATTTTGTGTTTATTTTTAGGGGGCGGGGCTTTTGTATGCATTGTGATATGCAAGACAAAAAGCACAGAATGTGTCATGGTAAGTAACTGTCCATGTAACTGTCTTAATGCATAGGGATTAGGGATGGGCACAAACCTCGTCACAAACCTGATTTCATGATAGTTCACAAACCATGACCCAGGTGGTTCCGAGGTTCATGCCATCTCACCTTAATAGCCCTCCCATGACCCTCCACCTGGTTATCTGGGGGTTCATGCGGCTCATGGTGGGAAGTGGGGGGGGAGCGAGAGGGATTGCTGAAATGGCTTGCATCCATTTCAACCTTACAGCTGATGGGTGAACCAGCCCTGCTGTTAGGCTGAAATAGATGCAAGCCATTTCAGCTTACCATTGGAGCTGGTGTGCCCATCAGCTGTTAGGCTGAAAGAGATGCAAGCCTTTTTAGTGATCCCTCTCACTCCCCCCCACTTCCGAGCAGGGGGAGTGAAACAGATTGTTTTAATGATTTGCAGCCATTTAAACCTAACAGCTGGGTGGGTCCACCCATCAGCTGTTAGGTTTAAATGGCTGCAAGCCATTAAACCCCTCCATTTTGTTCCCCCCCCCTTCAAAGCAAGTGGAAGTGAAACAGACAGGTTAAATGACTCACACCTATTTAACCTTTCCCAGGCAATTCCCCCCTTTCTCCTGGCTGCAGCTTTCTGCGGCCGGGAGAGAGGCGACCCGAACTGGGCAGTTTGGGTATTTTTGCTCTCTTCGGAGTTCAGTTAGGGTACACCTCAAACTTGAATTTTCTGCTTCATGCCCGTCCCTAGTAGGGACTGGCTGTTTTAATCATAAACTCAGAAGACCAGGAATGTATAGTTGGTAATTATAAAGTGTTCTAAATATGCCATTTTGTTAACTGTTCTGAATATCTGGAAATGGTAAATGACTGAGACAATATACTGAACTGAATGGGCCATTGTTTGAATCCAGTGTGACTTTATATGTTCTTCATTGTATAAAAATACCCAACATGCTGCTATACTATATGCTGAAGCAACCTCAAAATCTTGTTAATAGTACCACTTTTTAATCAAGCCATTCTGGGCACTAGTGAACTCTCCACTATCGTCCATTGTGTAGGTTCCATTATTATAGCTGCAAGCAGAATTGTTCATTATTTCTAAACTGTGAGACAGGATCCCATTCCAGTTTAGTTGGTCTGTAACCAACAACTTGTTTCACATGAACCACTCAGCTGTTGCTATGTTGGTCATGACTTTCAAGCCATATACAGATAAGTGTTTGTAAAATAAATGTGGAATTGTGGATGAAATCCAGACATCTTTCTTCAAGATAGCACTTCTGTTGAGAAGAAACCACATAGTTTCAAGCTGAGAAAATGCAATCCCAACCCCCTCCTCCCCAGCAATAACTGCAGTAATGAATGCAAGTCATGGGCACATACTGGACAGTGTCTGAGCAGTGACTAGCGAATAGCAAAATAACTCCCTCCCCTTGCCTGTGCTGTTTTTTTTAAAAAGTATTTCATTTAAATTATTTATTTAAATTATTTGAACCATTCAAGTGAAAAATTGCTTATATGGCATACTTAAAAGCTAAACCACTGAAGACCTAATGGCCACATTTTTGTTAAATGTGGACCATCAGTGAACACTTACTGGAAAGCCCTTTATGCCAGGTTGACCTGCAGGGCCTGTAGCCCCTGGAATTCCAAGCTCTCCTTTTTCACCGTCTTCTCCAGAAAGTCCTTCATTTCCTACATTTCCCTAAAGCAAAGCATAAGCAACCATTATGTAGGAATTTGTTCCTTCTAAATCTCCCTTTCTTTAAGTGGACATTAATACAGTGATTCCCTAAGTGGCAGACTGAGACCTAGTAATACAATGTTTTACAACATGCTACTAAACATGGTTTTCCTCTGTTGTCTGTGCTTGTAATCTGGATACAAAATTCAAACTACAAAACATGAATTCAAAATTGGTTCTGTAGCTTTCTACCCTACATTAACAATGTTCACACATGCCTATAAAGAGCACAAAAAAGGCTCACTCATCATATCATGTGTAAAAACTCTTGAAATATTTTCCAGACCTGCAAAGTGAAGTTTCCACAATATTGGGAGGTTAGTGCAACATGAGCAATTATGATTGTATATGTTAAGGAAGGGCCAAATTACGCGTGATGTAATGAAGGGATTTGGCCTTTGGGAAAGGAGTTGGTCTCTTGCCTCTTGGGGAGATGGGAGGTTTGCTGCAATGCTTTGTCTCCTATTGTTGAATAAACTGTGCTTTAATTGTGAATCTGCCTCTGTGTTTACTGAGCTAAGAGGAACAGTGGGAATCTTTCCAGTAGTGAACAATCCGCCCTCTTGGAATGAGATCTGATCCTCCTCACTAAAACAGAGGCTGCTGTGTGGTTTGGTTTTAGTGAGTTCTCTTTGGGGTGCAGTGTTAACTGGTGGGACTACCTGCTGTAGGCCACCCCTACAAGGTAGAACAACTCCAAAGAGCACTCATACCCAAATTTCATCTAACACATAGGCAAGGGGAGTGTAACCCTCTCACTACTTGCAGAAATGAACTGGGCAGGGAGAAAAGTGCCAGAGGCACCTGGAGTGCAGAGAGGTAAGCTGGGGTATGTTTGATACTTTTGATCTATAAATCAGATTATGTACTGCCAATATGACTACCACAGGCATAAAACTGGTCTTCATTGTGCGTGCTTGGAAAAGGATTCTGAGAAGTATATCTGGATATCAGTTTCCTGTATTTTGACTGGGCAATGCTGCACACAACAGGGATCATGGAAAGGCAGATTTCCTCCTCAACATCCCTGTGGTCACTCTAAGAAGCTAGCCACTCAGAGCACTAGTCCCCCCTGGTCCTGATCACCTTTATGAACTAGCAAACAACACTGCAAGCTGAAACACAATGCAAACCTAGTATTTTGGAACCAAAAGTCTGAAAGAGCACTCCCAGTCCTCCACTGGCATCCATATGGAAGAACCCTGGGGGTGGATTTTGAACAAAGACAAATGTATGTGAATTGATACTAATGATCTAAAATTCAGAGAAGTCAATGTTGAAAATTAATTATAGGTAGCTTTAAAATGTTTTTCGTTTAGATCAAATTGCTATCATCCACATAAACTTTCCTCAGTTAGTGATTCATTTGCTTCCTTTGCACAGGGACATTATCTATTTGAATCCTTATGCTACTTTGTTACAAAATATACATGGAAGCTATGGTGCCAATTATAATAAAGCCTAAAGAAAACGTACAACAAAATATATTCTGCAGTATAATGAAGGATTGATGGTAACAGCTCTTTTGAGCAGGAATTGGTCTTTAGGACTTTTGACTCTGGTTTCTTACTGTGAGCAGTGTTCCCTCTAAGCTGAGTTAGTGTGAGCTATCTCACAGTTTTTTGCCTCTGGCTCACACATTTTTGTCTTGGCTCAGGAAGGATGACTCCAGAGCAAACTAATTTATGCAGTAGCCAAATTGCTCACTCACAACTTTAATGCCAGTAGCTCACAAAGCAGATTTTTTGCTCACAGGACTCCACACTTAGAGGGAACATTGACTGGGAGTACAGAATCCATTCTCCACCAACCCACAAAAAAATTGTAATGGAAAGGGTTTAATTGTGAAAATTGATAAATGTACCTTTGAGCCATCTTTCCCTTGGATGCCATCTTCCCCTGGGGGTCCAGGTGCACCCTATTTTTCAACAGAAATAAAAGCGAATGCTTGCACTTCCAAAAACTGTAATATAAAAATATCCAAAATGGGGGTACAACACTAAAAACTTGGCTAAAAAAAGGACGGGCTATGCAGAGAGAGAAGAAAGGTAGATCCACTGAGCAAATCTACCCAGAATAAACCCTACATGACTCCCCACATTGAGATTGGAGTGATGGAAACAGGTCAAATATCAGTTTTTGGAATTTCTGAAGATGAGCTTAAAACAAAAAACTGAAAAACTGAAATTTTTTTCAGGGCTACATCATGAGAAGAAGTATGTCTTAAAAGGGCATGTGTTAACTGGAATATAGTATATTCTTTTTTTCTTCTTTAAAACAATTTAGCATTCTAGATTAAATTTACATTGATGATACTCCACGCTGTTTTTATGTTTTCAAAGAAAGAACAGTCATAATCCCCCCACACACACAACATACCCTAGTGCAATATGAGGATTTCAAGCATTTTTACACTTGTAATTTGCAAGAGCTTCCTCCATGACAATTTTAAAACAATAACAAAACTGCACAACAGGCTTTGACAATGCCCTTTAACAGAAACAGAGGGTTGTAATGATTTATTGGTAGCAAGCACTACAAAGTTTCAGCATCCCTGCCATCTTAGTCCAATAGACTCAGACATATTGGCATGTGTCTTACCACTTCACTTAGTGGAGTTCTTCTGGTAGAAGAGCCCATTAAGTTGGAGGGAAACTCCTTCAACTGGAGGAGTGCTTCAAACATGTTAAGTGAAATGGGAAGATACATGCCATCATCATCACGAAGTCATTTCTAATGCTGAAGTCATTTCTAATTCCTAAGTCAGTGACATCTGCTTTAGAAAACAAATGGTCTGGGAACGCATAATCACTATATTCTTAAAACTGTTTAGGTATTTGAAAGGTACTTTTTTTTTTTAATAAAGATTTTATTGACTCTCCTAAAAAGGAGAGGTGTTTCGCTTAAATGGAAAAATAGGGAGGGTATATAGTGGGAGGAAGAGAAAGCTGAGTGATATATTAACTGGTAAATTAAACTGTTAGTAGTGTCCAATCAATCTTCTTGGGCTTCTTCTGTGAGCAGTCAAATTTCTTTTTTCAGTCCGGTTACAAATATTATCTATGTTAGTATGTTAGTAATGTTCCTTTGAATTTCTGTTAAAAAGCTTCTTCAGGGCGCCTTCAGAACCGCTTCTTTGCGTGCTGGTTTCTTTTACACTCCCGATAGCATGGAGGAGCTTCCTCTGTTTTCTTCTCCCTCCGGCTTTTTTTCCCCATCCTCCTTCGGGTCGCTGTTAACACTTTCAGTTCATATGCTATAAATCCTCTTTCTTTCCTGCCACTTCAGGAGAGCTCCAGCTTTGAGAATGGTATTTAATTCCGGTTTCGCTTTTATACGCTCCCAATCTCTCCGCTGGAACCTCTTCCGCAACTGTTGACTTTTAAAAGCTCTTAGAAGGCACTTTCTCACTTTTCTCTTTTCACAATTCCCCGTCAGATTCACAGCCATAAACAGTTCAAGCAGTAAACAGCCGGCTCTCACCCATAAGCAAATGCCCAGACCGGAAGTTCCTCCCTTCTTCTCCGCTTGTCTTTACCCAGCTCCGACATCTTGTTTTTTTGTTTACTTTTAATAAAGTTCTTAAAGCGCGCTCCAGAGAAACAAAACTTTTTCATGCTTCATTTCAAATACATCAAAGGAAATCACTACTATTCGCTCAGTCCATTCCCCCCCTTCCTTTACTTTCTCGTTTATGAAGTTAGAGGATCAACCTCCTCGTCTTTTTCGCTGGGGGGGGGAAGCGCTTTTAGTTCTTTTTCTCTGCATTTTGACAACTCACAGTTAAGCCGATCTTTTCTTTTTCCATTTTTTCGGATGATCGCTTTATCACTCGGTGACGTCTGGTGGCTCCGCTAAACCCCGTGCGGGGTCGCTCACGCAGCAAGGTCCATTTGGGGCAGGGCATGGCGGGAGCCTCGGTCTCCGACCTCTCGGCCGAAGTGGAGACTCCCCCCTAGTACGCCCTAAAGCGCCCCGGATCCGAGCTCCTCTCTTCCTGAGGGGCTCGTTCGGGTCTCCGCTCGTGCGGATTCCCTCCTCCACCGCGGGCGGGCGAGACGCCCTCGGGAGCGACCCGAGGATGCGTCCGCCATTCGCGGGAGCCAAACCGGAAGCCCGGTATTTGAAAGGTACTTTTGATTTTCAGAATTTTGGCCTCATAATGAGGGCAAAACAAATACATTATTGTCAATGGGAAAACTAAAACACTATGTGTATTTGTGTCAATAATAATTCTCAAAACAGTGAATGAGCTTTGGAATTCCACAGATCTCTTCTCTGGGCTAGTTGTTAATGGGAAAATTAAGAACAATATGTTCTTCTTCAGCTTGGATTGTATATCTAAGCCAGAGAAGAATCCATCCTTTTAAATCATTTTCTCTTTCTCCCTCTACCTCCTTATCACTCCAAACCCACATTGCCAGTGTGGCAGGCAGTGACAGGTAGCATTAGGCTGCCAACTATGGATTTGGGGAGCTCAGTGAATTTGTGATGCCAGAGAATATGTCCTCCAAAGCTGCCATTTCATCCAGGAGAATGGATCTCTGTAGTCTGGAGATCAGCTGTGATTTTGGGAGAACTCCAGGCCCCACCTGAACTGTCAGCAGGTAGGCAGGAGAACAGGTTTCTTTCTCTTCTTGTCTCCTCCCCCCAATGGGTTTTGAACAAAGTAGTGATGGTTCCACTTCTGTCTCTCCACTCACCATCCTTCTCCTCAGGGCTACATTTTCCAGGGTTTACCTGGTGCCTTGCATACTGGCAAAGAGCATTCAAGGAGTTGGGAAGGGCATGGAGATGTTTCTGTACAGCTGTTGTTGCCGAGGGTTAAAATGTTTCCCCCCAGAACGTTCATTTATAAAATTGATTTTGAAGGCTTTCATAGTACTTCAAGCTATACCTGGAAAATCAGAACAGGAAAGAAGAGAGGGGGAGAGAGACATTCCTAATGACCAGCTAGTCAGCTGGCCAACAGGCTGCTACCAGTACCACAGCCACATTGGGGGAAGTTGGGGAAGGGACTGATAATTTCAGAGGAAATATCAAGAGCCTGCTGAGTCTTTCTGAAACTTGGAATTGGGTTTGGAAAAATTAAGCAATTTGTTGATTTTGGGCAAAATAATTTGGTTTACCAAGTCCAGAACCTAGCTAGAGCCTCAAGGAGACTTATCCATTGCCCTTCCCTTATCTCTTTCACTGAAATGTCTGATCAGGCCTTTAAAGAATCACTTTATAGAGACAGAATTAAAAATCAGATCATTCTTGTTTGCAGTTATTTCAAACTATGTAGCAGGTCACATTAGTATGTCAGTGTAAGAAAACTACTAGTGTGATGTGAGAAATACATTAATCAATCATTAATGGTTCCTGTGAACTCATAGTCAACCACTCAGAGGATGCCTATTATATCTCTGCATAGTTTACAATACTGGCCTTCCTTCCTTCCTTCCTTCCTTCCTTCCTTCCTTCCTTCCTTCCAGTCAGTCAAATAAATAATTCTGCTATGTCTGCTTTGGCTGTTTTATTGTATAATTCAATCAATACCAATACAGAGATACAGTAGAATTACCTGTCATCACAGGAGGGTAGCCACTGTATTATTATTTTTTGTTTATATATTTATTTATTAAACTTATGAATTGCCCAATCCCTGCTACTGCAGGGTTCTGGGCAATATACAACATATAATTAAAACATTAAAACCATACAATAGATACATAAATAATACTGATACAGCAATTTAAAAAGAACAAGTGGAGAGAACTGCAATTTCTTCCCAGTTCTGGACTACAACCACCTCCTGGGTATGGGTAGGGGGAGTAAAGCAGTCTGATGGGGAGGAGAGTAGGAGGAGTAAGAGTATCATCATCCTCATCCTCATCATCATATCTTAATTGGTATATTGATTTTAATCTGAGCCCAATTCTAATAAATACAATAAATATATACCGATCAAAATTTAAAACAACAAACTAGTAGTAATAAAACTGATCAGATGGTGTTAGACAATTATGTATCCTCCCTTGGGGGTAGATGGGAAGGCCAGCCTCAGTGGTAAACCGTTGGTGTCCTCAACCATATGCCTGTCGGAACATCTCTGTCTTACAGGCCCTACGGGACCATTTTAAGTCCTGCAGGGTATGGATGTTGTTAGGCAGAGAGTTCCACCAGGGCCGAAAAAGTCCTGGCTCTGGTTGAGGACAGCGGGATATCCTTCGAGATAGAGATCACCAGGAGGTTCTTAACTCAAGCATAGTGCTCTTCGAAGGGGTATACTGAGAGAGGCGGTCCCTTAGATATGTGGTCCCAGACCGTTTAGGGCCTTAAAAGTCAGTACCAAAACTTTGAACCTGATCCGCTACTCAACTTGGAGCCAGTGCAAGGCAAAGCACTGGTCGAATATGTGCTATCGATGGGGTCCTGGTAAAAACCTGTGCCGCTGCATTCTGGACAAGTTGTAATTTCTGGATCAGACTCAAAGACAGCTCTGCATAGAGCGCATTACAGTAGTCTAGCCTGGAGGTGACTGTTGCGTGGTTAAGTCATGGTGAGACAGGAAGGGGGCTAGTTGTGTGATCTGGCACAGCTGGAGGAACGCCAGTCAAGCAACGTTTGTGACCTGGGCTTCCATGGATAGAGAGGCATCCAGGAACACACCTAGGCTCTTGGCGGTTGGTACTGGTGTTAGAGGTACACCATCAAGAGTTGGGAGTTGGCACCCCAGTCCCGTAGTCCCAGCCAGACAGTGTCGACCACCTAGTGCACCAGCAGACAACCTGCCACCAACCGCCTAGCGCACCAGCAGACAGCCTGTACCTCTGTATTCCTTCCAATGAAGATAAATGATAAGATTAATGATTCACACAGACACAAGAGGTCCTCTGAGAGAACTTAATTCTCTCTTTTAAACACATAAACATGAGTTTATTTACATATAAAACCAAATTTCACTCAGGAATAAGCTATGCCTCTGCTATCACACTCTCCTACTTACCCCTATCATAAACCCATTAATGTAAGTTTATTATACTATCCATAAACCATAATGAATAATATTTAAGGTTCTGTTAAGCATGCTCTGTAACTATTACTCACTCGTAAGCCTTGCTCTCCTGGTTCTCCTGGGTTGCCAGCAGGTCCACTGTCTCCCTGTAACATGCAACACATATATACAAAATCAAACTTGTAGACTGCAGGAGCAACAGCAGAAAGGATGATGATATCTGAAGTGACACCATCTCATGTTGTTGCAGTATTGTGAAGTAAACCCAACTAAACAAAACATTAATTTGGCTTTATGTTATTCTGTTTCATGCATGAATGTTGACAGTTTCAAAAAGCCATGTAATATTGGACATATAGCATTTTGGGGCATGGATACAATATGATGAACCTCTGTCCCAGACACTAGGCACACCCCAATGTCACAATAAACTCTGGTTTAAGCCTTAGTTTGAGCAGCAAACTCTGGTTAATTTATCAGATAAAAATAACAAATCCCAGTTTGTCTGATTTTTTATTCTCTTCCACCCTTCAAGAGGGAGAACATCTTCCCTTTATTGTTTTGTCTACCAGGTAGCCACGAGGAGTGGCACTGTTCAACTAACCGTGGGTTGGGAATTCAGACATTATGACTAACCACAATAAGTACAAACTGTGATTATCACACCAGATAGAAAATCCTAGTTTGAAATCTTGGTATAGTGCCAACCAACAAAATCAATTTATTAGACTATCAGCATTCAGACAACACAGCTAACTGGGGTTGGATTTAAACCATAGTTTATAAACTATAGTTTATCATGACATGAATGAAACCATAATTATTTAATAAAATGGTTAAACACCTACAAAAGCGGCAATGTCTATGACAATTCACAAACTAGAAGCTATTCTTTCTATAGGGATCTGATAACCCATAGCTTCAACCAGGTGAAGTAACCACTGCATATAAGCTTCAATTAAATATTTTCACACTACTTGAAGTGAAATCTTTTCCCACCATATAGACAAACTTGTGCATCATTGTGGGTTTCAAGGATGGCAAGATTAAGAAGTTCAAAGCCTTGATCTGGGGTACATTTGAAGACGAATCATAAAATAGCAGTACATTATAACAGCATGTATTACTATTTTCTGTCTTTTTTATAGTCCATTGTAGCAATGCTACCAAGACATGACAACTTTTAAAAAAGTGATTTGTGCTTCTGGCATGTATACCTAGTATGTGGGCCAGTTAAGTTCATATCAATAGCCAGCAACTGTGAGGTACTGGCCATTTCAAGACATAACTAATGTGCTTTGAAACATTAGGTGGGAGAGACAACTGTTCCTCCTTCTCAAATGGCACCCTTGAAACAAATTATTCCAACAATCACCTTTGCACCTGGTTCTCCTTGGGATCCTGACTCTCCCTCTGTGCCAGGTGGTCCCTGTATTGAAGATATAATTAAGATTATTCACTTTCACCACTAAATGAAAATCCAAATCACAGCATTTTAATTTTCATAACTATCCTCTTTGTTCCCTCAGAGCTCTAGGTGTGTAAGTAGGCATGCTCAAAACATACATGCTCATTTCAACAATGAAGCCAGACCTATGGCTATAATTAGACCTTATAATGAATGTTTTGTGTTTTGTAGACTGTGAGAGGCAGTTCTGGACCAACCAAGTTTTTGACAAATATGGCAAGTTTAGAAATAGGGTATGTATATTCAAAGTCAACATGCACTGGAAGATAGTAGACAAACACATTTACAAGCATTCTTGTAACTTTCTGGTCTTGATTAAAAAAAAATCAGATACTCACCTCAAAGCCCATTTCTCCTACAGGACCAGCATCACCTTGTTGCCCCCTTGGTCCCTAGTATTAAACAAAACCTTATGTATGTATGCCCGTTCAGTTATTTTTCATAGAAACTGGCAGCTCTGCTAAATGAATCAATTCATCAAGTGTTACACTTACTCCACAAGTGACTGTTGTATAAATAAATAAATGAAAACACTTATTTTAGCATTTTTAGACAATTGATACCTGTTCCATTAGCACATACTGGAACCTGTGAGTAATAAATTTCTTCTGTTAAATAATAAATTCTTCAGTCTATTGATTTCAGTAGTTCTCTCTGTGAAGAAATGCATTTTTCCTAGAAGGTTTGAGCTGAGCAGAACCTCCCCTCTGCATTTCAAAAGTTTTTTTCCTCTGAGCAGAGAACAGGCTGGAGGTGTGGGGGGGGGGAGGAGTTAGTGCAATTGCTTTCCAGCTTACCCCCATACAAATGCTAAATAGATTTGGGTGGGTTAAGTTCTCCCCCTTCCCTAAGCAGGAAACAGACAGTTGGAGGTGTTAAATGCGAGAGAGTCTTCAGGAAGGAGATTCCTGGAAATCGCCAGGAAAAGCCTCTTTACCCAGCGTGACAGGGTCAGTGGGTGGAGAAACAGATATGATATAAACTCCTTGCAGGAGGAAGGCATTCTCTTTTCCTTGGGTGCTGCGTCCATGAGAACACACAGACCTCTCTGCTGGGAAGGCAGCCATTTTGACCATATGCTAGCCTGGACAGCTGAAGGGAGCTTCAAGGTAATGGAAGTTGCTGAGATCTATAACTTCTTAAAGCTAAAAAGCCTGTCCTATATTTTAATATCTGATAGGGCATGTATAGATAGAGGGACAGAGGATTGCAATTTTACCCATTTCTTTTGTATCCCTTGCTCAAATCTGGGGCTGTGCTAAAAGAATGCTTATGAACATGTTCTTATTAATACATACTTTATAACTTCGATGCTGGTAGTGATTCTCTGTACCACACAGACCTCCACTGTCTTGGACACACTATTTTAAAAGGCGCACCAGGAGGGAGGAAGGCAATTGGCAAGCAGCTATTCCTCCAGGGGCGTGCAAGGCAGTAATCTGTCCCCGTGGTGACCAGGCACTGGGCAGCAGAAAATACAGAGGCAAGGCCTCAGAACTTGGAAGGGAAGCTGGGAGAGCACCTGACCCTCCAAGTAGGTGATTCCTTACAAAGGTCAGGTGGTGATGGTGGGCTACTGGAGAGAAAGAAAAGCCCCTCCAGGTGTTGAGAACCCCCTAGGAGGGCAGGGTGGAATAGACCCTGCAGGCCAGAGCAGGCTGGTTCCACCACACCCTCTGTCGTCACGGTCCAGAAACAAATTTTAATCTATATCATGTTCTCCTTTTGATTAATACAAACTTTGGTTGGATAAGATTTAATTATTTGTCTAGCTTGTTTTGTTGAACAGTCTACCGTGTACAATTAATTTAAGTGAAAATAACTAATGTATAAATAAAAACCCTGGTGGCATATTATGAACTGAAAGTTAAAAAAATTATCCCCTAAGGTACCTCTAGACAAAAGTGCCTCTTCACCAAAGAGCAAAAAATCCCAAACTCACCCTTGGCATCTCCTGTTCATAGATCACAGCTAAGTGTAAGACTTCTCTGCCTTTTATTTATTTATTTATGTATTTATTGATTTGATTTTTATCCCGCCCTCCCGCCGAAGCGGCTCAGGGCGGCTTACAACAATAAAACCTTTGTCCATTACAAGCCTCTGATAGTCAGCATAGACAATATTGAGCTAAATGTGCTGATTGGCTTGATCAACAGAGCACACCTTTACATGTTCATGTATCTGGAACAGCTAGATTCAAGTTCAGTAGCACCTTAGAAACCAATAAGATTTTCAAGGTATAAGCTTTGATTCTTATAAGTGTATACCCTGAAAATCTTGTTGGTCTCTAAGGTGCTATTAGACTTGAATCTAGCTGTTCTACTGCAGACTAGTATGGCAGTCCACTGAATGTATCTGGAAGCAATTCTCGGTTTACTCAGGATAGTTATCACAATGAAATGGGCTGCAGATTAGTGCATTTCTCACAATATAATGAATTTTACATGCAGTGATATTCTTGTGAGCTAATGTAATAAGCAATGAAATTATCAGAGTTAAACTCTGTATTTCAACAGATGCTTGTGCTGCATGGTGTTACACATTGAGGCCTATCTTGCCATCTGTCATTGCTGATTATTAAAAAATGTCATGGCAAATCTCTAAATTATGCACCCCTTTGTTTGGATTCTGCACCAAAAGTTTTCTCAAACTTAAATAAAGTCTATTTAAGTACATCTGCACTGTTTCACATAATTTATTATGCTTCTGTAATGATTTTAGAAAGGAATGGAGAAATGGGTAGTACACAATTATTCCCAAGCTGTCTCCTGAAGCTATTCAAGCTAGAAACTTCCTTGGTGTTATTAAACTGAATGTGAACTATCATGATGCACTGTAGGAGACTCTGTTCTTGTAGTGTTGTTGTGTGGTGATGTGGTATAGACACATAGTATATTCAGATGTCTCTGGGTACAAGACCCAGCCAAAGAGACTGAGTTCTGAGCTTGAACACTGGTTCAGGTTCAGAAGATTGTGAAAGTAAGCACATGTTCAAATTGTACCACTCTGATTTACGAATAAAACTTTCATCTAGCAAAATGCCTAATGTGATACTGCAAGGGACTTTTCAATCAGTCAGTTCATTTTAAATACAAACAATGGCTAATTCCAAGGAACAAACTATAAGAAGAAATCTATGTGGGACCATAATTGCCTTACAACACCTCCATGACATTCTTCTGCTTCAGTGGCATGAAGCTTAGGGCCTGAGCAAGGAGCCAAATATTTTCTCATACCATTCCCACAGAGCTCAAACAAGCTTGGCACATATACTTCTTTCTTATAACTACCACAGAAAACCAGTTCCCAAAGCTTGGTGAATAATATTGAGAGCTCTTCTAGTTATAATGATGACAAGAAATTACCAAAAGTATGAATAATGGTGTATGACATTCAAGTGAGAGCATGTCCTGTTTGAATTTCTATTTCATACTACTTGATGACATAAGGCTAAGTAGGACCTTCTTTCTGTATAAAGAAGCTTGCAACCAGAACTTCCAATATAGCTCTATTGAAGATTACTTTGAGCATCTCATCTATCTTTTGCAAGGATAAACCTTGAGCAAATGCTCTTTGCTTTTTGCACCCAAATGTGCAATTTCCCTATCAAAGCCACCTATAGTTTGCAACACAACGCAAAACTAAATGCAAACTTTATTTTTCAGGTTCCAGTGATATGTAATCTAGATAAACTCTAACTCAGATGGATTTGGTAAAGACAGGTAGTGATCCACACAGAAAATTATAGTGTTATTCAAGGTTAAACTGCATTTAAAAATGTGTGATGCAAGGCAAGGCTTCCTGGAAGCAGAGGTCATTTCGGGGGGGATCGCGGGGATCACAGTTCCCCCGGGTGAGGTGCGAGGGGGCGGGGGACATGACGAAGCCTCGCCCCTTGCTTCCGGCCGCCCCACTTCCAGCCCTCATTCAGCCAGGAGGAGGCAGGAGAAGAGGGAGGGTAAGTTGCTTCCTCCCCGCCTCTCCCCACCCCTGCCTGCCTGGGGCCAGGGAGGGCCTTGGCGGGGCTTCCTCGCACTCCCGCCGGCCTTGCAGGTCCACCGCCGGGCCCCTGATGTCAGGGGGTGTGGCATATGCTAATGAGTTATGCTAATGAGTTCCCCTAGCTCTTTTTCTATGAAACTACCCCTGCCTGGAAGGAATTCCAGAGGACTGTGTTTATATTAGCTATCCTTGTGAAAGCAAATTCCAAAGAACACCAAATGTTAACAGGGATAGTTTGAGTAGCTGCTGAGCTTTAAGAGTTTATGGGAGGAAGAATTTAGCAGAGCAGGTATGTCAGTTCCTTTAGCAATGTTGTGGCATCTGCTAAATTTCACCTTAACACATACCTGTTAAGGCAGGCTCACACAACTCACAGCCCTCTAAGCCAAACACAGCTTTCCAAATATATTCTGGCACACCAGAAATTTAATACACCTTTTCTTTTTGCTGCCAGCCACAAAGATGAACTGCTACTTTTTATAAGGAAGGCTGAACAGGACTCAATATGGACTGTAGTATCTTCCTGAATACATACTTAATTATAGGAAGTATTCCTAACTCTGTAAACCTGCAACTGAAACACAGCATGTGAGAGTACGGAAATCAACTTACTAGTTCGCCCACAGGACCTTTATCCCCCATGCTTCCAGGAGGACCAGGCAAACCCTGAAAACACAAACCCAAGACAAAGAAAAGCTGTTTTAATGTCCTTCAAAAACAATTCCCCCCCTTGGCTGTTAAATCAAAAACATTATTCTCAAAATCTCTTCACAACCATGCAAGATGTTTTCCCCCAAATATATTATTTGTGTGTGTGCTTGTGCCTCTCTGCACAATCAAAGAATAATCGTGTCAAATCAATGGCAATTGATTAATATTCTTTGGACAGTCTTAATTCAGGATGAATTAGGTGCCAGAAACAGAAGCAATGCAGTTAGGTATTTCTCAGTTTGGTATGCTATTTCTGTAATCCTCCTGTATGGGAAAATATGAAATACAGGATTGCAACATAATTTCCACTGTTAGCACTCTTTTCAGTTTTAAGATATGGCAATGGTAAATATTCTCTAATAAATGTTCCAGTGAAACAGTTACATAAATGCTACACAGGGAACTGTGTACAAATAGAAGATTTTCAGAGACTTGGAAATGTTATTATAGGACTCTCCAGGGAACAATGTTCTCAAGTAAAACAGGTTTTCATAGTGCTTCACATTGTCTTTTGGAAAAGCTAAACCAATCCTCATACCAACCTGCGGCCCATCCCAAACCAATCCTTCCAACCTGCGGCCCATCCCAAGGGTTGCTGGCGGTGGGGCCAGGATGGAGAACCCCCCTCCGTCATTGGTGCTGTGCAACGCCAGGTCTATTAACAATAAGACCACAGTCCTTCGGGACTTTGTGCTGGAACAGCGAGCTGACCTGGCGTGCATGACCGAGACCTGGGTGCGGGATGGGGAGACTGTGGCTCTCTCCCAGCTTGCCCCACCGGGGTTCTCGGTCCTTCACCAATCACGGACAAGGGGGCGGGGGGGAGGAGTGGCTATCTTCATTCGGGAGGCTTACTCTTTCAGGGCGCTCCCACCTGTGGAGATCACAGGCTTGGAGTGTGTTGGCTTGATGCTGGAGGCTGAGGAGAGTTTGGCGATCTGGCTGGTGTACCGACCGCCTAATGCACCGGCCAGTAGTCTGCCGTCCCTGCTGGAGGCCGTATCAGGCTGGGCGTTGGAGCACCCTAGACTGATTGTCTTGGGTGACTTCAACGTCCACGCTGAGGACGCGGCCTCTAGCCGGGCTACGGACCTGGTGTCGTCCATGGCGACGCTGGGACTCTCTCAGCTTGTCTCGGCTCCCACGCATCGGGCCG
>NW_015169777.1:1515904-1529723 GCF_001447785.1 Gekko japonicus
TAGGACGTTTATGAGATCCTATGAGATGGCAGTCAAGGCCGCAAAGAGAGGTTTCTATGTGACCAGGATTGCATCTGCGAGCTCGCACCCAGCCCAATTATTTAAAACAATTCGGTCGTTAACAGCTCTGCCATAGGGCAGGCAAAATGCTAGGGAATTGGATATCGGCTGTGAGGCATTTGCGAGCTATTTCGCAGATAAAGTCTTGGCGCTCCGCCGTGACCTCCCCGCCACAGTTGAGACAGTTAGCGAGCTTGAGGCCCCTTGCACGTCTTCGGTGCCGGGTTTAGAGTGCTTCGGTCTGCTCAGCCTGGAGGAAGTGGACAGATTGCTTGCATCTGTGCGCCCAACCACATGCAACCTAGATCCGTGCCCCTCCTGGCTAATTAAAGCAGGCCACGGGGGGTTGCGAGGTGCTCTCAGGGAAATTATCAACACGTCCCTCTCGGAGGGACGGTTCCCTGAAGCACTCAAGGAAGCGATGGTCCGCCCTCTCTTGAAAAAACCATCTTTGGACCCGGCCGAATTGGCCAACTATCAGCCGGTGTCCAATTTGCCCTATTTTGGCAAACTTGTTGAGAGGGCGGTGGCGACACAGCTGCAGGGCTTTCTGGATGATGCTTCCGTCCTGGATCCCTTCCAGTCAGGCTTCCGCCCAGAGCATGGTACAGAGACTGTACTGGTCGCTCTTACTGACGACCTCCGACGGCATCTGGATCGAGGCGGTGTGGTGGCGCTGTTGTTGTTAGATCTGTCGGCCGCATTCGATATGGTCGACCATCAGCTGCTGACCCACCGCCTCGCCGATGTGGGGATTCAGGGGCTCGCCCTTCAATGGCTTGCCTCTTTTCTCGGGGGTCGAGAACAAAGGGTGGCAATTGGGGAACAACAGTCCCAGAGACACCCTCTTGAATGTGGGGTGCCCCATGGGGCTGTTCTTTTCCTGATGTTATTTAACATCTATATGCGCCTCCTTGCCCAGATTGCCCGGAGTTATGGGCTTGGGTGTCATCAATATGCAGATGACACCCAGCTCTATCTGATGTTGGGCGGCCGGTCGGCTTCTAGTCCAGAAGATCTGCACCGGGCGTTGCAGGCTGTGGCTGGTTGGCTCCGGCTGAGTCGACTGAAGTTAAACCCGGCGAAGACGGAGGTCCTGGGCCTGGGTGGTCTGGGGTTGGGGCTCCCTCTCCCGGCCTTTGATGGGGTGCCTTTGGTGCCAGCGTTGGAGGTTAGGAGTTTGGGAGTGCTCCTGGACTCCTCGTTAACCATGGAGGTCCAGGTAGCAGCCACTGCTAAGTCAGCTTTTTACCATCTTCGGCTGGCACGGCAGTTGGCTCCCTTCCTTGACCGCAGCGACCTGGCCACAGTGATCCATGCGACGGTCACCTCAAGACTAGACTACTGCAACGCTCTCTACATGGGGCTGCCTTTGTCGCAATTCCGGAAGCTGCAGCTGGTGCAGAATGCTGCAGCCAGGCTGTTGATGAGTCTTCCTAGAAGAGACCACATCCAGCCTGTGCTGAAAGCGCTGCACTGGCTGCCGATAGTGTACCGGATCCACTTCAAAGTGCTGGTTCTTACCTTTAAAGCCCTACATGGTTGGGGTCCAGCATACCTAAGGGACCGCCTTTCCCCATATGTTCCCCCATGGGCACTACGGTCGGGTGCGAAACATCTCCTGGCAATACCAGGCCCGAAGGAGGCCAGGCTGGCCATTACCAGGGCCAGGGCTTTTTCGGTGGTGGCTCCTACCTGGTGGAATGAGCTCCCAGAGGAGATCAGGGCCCTGCGGGACCTAATGCAGTTCCACAGGGCCTGCAAGACGGAGCTCTTCCGCCAGGTGTTTGAGTAGGAGCCGCCACTACGGTACCATCATTATCTGGCCCTGGCAGAAAGAACGCCGGCATTGTCCGGAACAGAGGACACTGAGCTAGTAGAGCAGCAGTAAGTTCGTCATCTTTGCGGAATATCTGGAGCACTTTATATATGTAATTTTGTAATGTTGTATAATGTTTTTAAAATGTTTTTATGTGCGGGCGTATGCCTGTCTGTGACCCGCCCTGAGCCCGCTTTTGTGGGGAGGGTGGGCTATAAATCGAAATAAATAAATAAATAAGCATATGCACCACTGCTGCGACAGGTATGTGAGTACATTTTACAACTGTTAATAGGAGCCCATGGGATTGTGCACATACTAAATAACATAATCCTTCTATAACTTCCAGAGCAGTTTTCAATTAGTTTTCAAAGTGTTTTCAAGTATTCATCTACACATTCATGAAGCCATTCAAAATAAAAAACCTTCCTCTTCCACACAACAGTGCTTCTTGCCATCCACAGCATGATCTTGTTCTTTGGTTGCTTTGCTATGCGTCTTATGGAATATTTTAGTAAATGCCCTTAGTAATTGTTTCGTCTGCTCCACTAATGTTTTCTCAGCTTTTAAGGTCTGCCTTTTGTTCAAAATCGTTTACATTGTTACTTCTCCCTTTTTACATCCATCAGCTTCTGTTTTTTTGTGGTAATTTTCCCCAATAATAATATTAAAAAAAGATTCTTCCTAAATTGTCTGCACTAGAAGCTCTTTGTGATCTTTTCTACCCAGTTTGGGAAATGTTATCTCTGAATGGAACCATACCATGTCACACTATCTAAAAAGCCAAACAAAGATCACAGAAGGAGGTAGAAAGTGGGTAGAAAACATGCCAATTTATTGTGGCCATCTTCTATCCTAATCATAAAGTTGCTAGTCTATTATGCTGGGTTGGTTCAAGTAAAGAATTAGAACAAACAGAGAAGATAAAAATGTGATTCATGCTTTTTACAGACAAGCAATCAAAACTGAGACAACCATCTCAGTAAAAGCTGTCAGAACTTAGAAGTGGAGCATAATTCAGGAAGGTTTGAAGGAACTCTGGGCTAGATCTTCAGCACCATCAGTGGGACAAAGCCCATGGAGACTTCTCTGTCTCCCCTCTTCCACTGTAGCCCCCTGAAATTCTGCTCCTGAGACACACTCAGAAACAGCATGGAAGGCAAGGGGGATCTGTAGTTGCGGGAGGAGACTGGCAAAACCTTCCCTACCTTCCATCAACCAAATTACCGGCCAGTAGCCTACCGTCCCTTATGGAGGCTGTATCAGGCTGGGCATTGGAGCACCCAATTTATAGTCCTGGGTGATTTCAATGTTCATGCTGATGACACGACCTCCAGTCAGGCAGCGGACCTGGTGCCCAACCACATGCAGCCTTAATCCGTCCCCTTCCTGGCTCATTAAAGCGGGCCATGAGGGATTCCGAGGTGCCCTGAGGGAAATTATCAACAAGTCCCTCTTACAGAGACTGTTCCCGGGGGCACTCAAGGAAGCAATGGTCCACCCACTCTTAAAGAAAACATCTCTGGACCCAGCTGAATTGGCTAATTACTGGCCGGTCTCCAATTTGCCCTATTTGGGCAAATTAATTGAGAGGGCAGTGGCGATACAGCTACAGGGCTTTATGGAGGACACTTCCACGCTCAACACCTTCCAGTCTGGCTTTCACCCAGGACACGGGACAGAGACGGATCTGATTGCTCTGACTGATGGTCTCCGGAGGAATCTGGATCGGGGCGGTGTGGCAGTGCTGTTGTTGTTGGACCTGTCAGCTGTGTTCGACATGGTTGACCATCAATTGCTGCTCTGCCGCCTTGCTGACATGGAAATACAGGGGCTTGCCTTACAGTGGCTTGCTTCCTTTCTCCAAGGTTGGGGAGAAAGGGTGGCAATCAGGAAGCAACAGTCCAGGAGACACCCACTGGAGTGCGGAGTGCCTCAAGGGGCAGTGCTTTTCCAGATGCTATTTAACATCTATATGCGCTCCCATGCCCAGATAGCCCAGAATTATGGGCTGGGGTGCCATCAGTACACTGATGACGCCCAGCTCTATCTGATGCTGGGTGGCCGGTCAAACTCCAGTCCTGGAGATCTGGACCGTGCGTTACAGGCTGTGGCTGGTTGGGTTAGGCTGAGTCGGCTGAAACTGAATCCGGCAAAGACAGAGGTCCTATGTGTGGGCCGGGGCGGTGCGTGGGTGGGGACCAGTGTTCCCTCTAAGCTGAGTTAGTGTGAGCTAGCTCACAGTTTTTTGGCCTCTGGCTCCACATTTTTGTCTCAGCTCAGGAAGGACAGCTCCAGAGCCAACTCATTTATGCAGCAGCCAAATCGCTCGTTCACAACTTTAATGCCGGCAGCTCATGAAGTAGAATTTTTGCTCACAAGGCTCCACGGCTTAGAGGGAACATTGGTGGGGACCCCACTCCTGGCCTTCGGTGGGGCACCATTGGTGCTAGCACCGGAGGTTAGGAGCTTGGGTGTGCTCCTGGACCCCTCCTTAACAATGGAGGCCTAGGTAGCAGCCACTGCCTCGACTGCAAATGACCTGGCCACACTGATCCATGTGATGGTCACCTCGAAACTAGACTACTGCAACGCTCTCTACATGGGGCTGCCCTTGTTGCAAATTCGGAGGCTGCAGCTAGTGCAGAACGCCGTGGCCAGGCTGTTGATGGGCTTACCTAGATCGGAACGAATCCAGCCTGCGTCGAAGGCCCTGCACTGGCTGCCAATAGGATACCGAATCCGTTTCAAGGTGCTGGTGCTTACCTTTAAAGCCCTATATGGCCAGGGTCCAACATACCTGAGGGACTGCCTTTCCCCACATATACCTCAGAGAGCACTGAGGTCAGGGTCACAGAATCGTTTGACCCTGCTGGGCCCCAAAGAGGCTAGGCTCGCCGTGATGAGGGCCAGGGCTTTCTCAGTGGCGGCTCCTTACTGGTGGAATGAGCTCCCGGAGGAGATCAGGTCCCTGTAGGATCTATTGCAGTTCTGCAGGGCCTGCAAGGCGGAGCTCTTCCACCAGGCCTTCAATTAGAAGCCGCCCCTACCACTACCATCAATGAGCCCAGCCCTCAGTGCCAACATCTGGCCCGTTACATCGAGCGACTTGGAATGACACTGAGCTGGAATCTGGTTTTTGGAGACATCTTAATATGCCATCATTAGCAACCAACTGTAGAATTGAATAGCACCTTATGATTTTATTTTTTAACTTATTATGAAATGATGTATATTGTTTATTGGTTTTATTGGCAATTGGACCACTGCTGTAAGCCACCCTGAGCCCGTTCGCAGGGAGGGCGGGGTATAAATTGAATTAATAAAATAAAAAATAAAATAAATTTAATAGCGAAGATTATGGAAAGTGCAGAAATGGATAAATTAACCTCGATGCTAAAAGGGCAAATGGAAGAAGACTCAGTTGGACTATGGACTCCATTTTATAATTGGATAAGAGAGAAATATAAAGATATGAACTTTTTAATATTACAATAGTAAAAAGCTTTAATGAACTTTTAAACCTCACAGCTTTTTGGTGTATAACATGAAATGACAAGTAGAGGAAAGTTACATGCAGAAAATCATTACTCTTGTTCTCTCCCCTGCCCCTTTCCCCTTCCCCTATCCTTGTATGTTTTAAAACCTTAATAAAAATAAAAAACACACACCAAAGTACCATTTTGCTGGAGTAACTGTTGTTATGCTAGTGGAATGTTACTTAGGAGAGTCAGTCTCAAAACTAAATGCACAGTCATTGGGATCAGACAGAATATAAATCAGAGCTTCAACTTCCATTTATTTATTAAAATATTTCTATCCTGCTGTTCCCTCTGCCATCAGAGGCTGCAAGCAGTTTATGTATCAGTTTACCTACTGACTACATTTGTAATCTGTTTTTCGCACTGAGAGGCCAGGCAGATTACAACTAAAATGCAAAACAACAAATAAAACATTAACCCAATAGACCTAATTAATACAGCTCCCCCCAGTAACCATAAGACATCTAAAATTCTAAAGTGGGTTCTCTCTTCCTAGGAGATTATTCCAGAGGATCACATATTAAAAGGATCACAATCAGACTGCAGCCAATCTAATCACTTTAAAAATGGGAAAAACCAGAGGAAAACTCAGAGTGGATCTGAGCTGGCTAGAATTTCTTAAATGAGTAGTTTATTGATTCCAGACTGCTGCTTCTCCTGGGTTATCCAAAGAAATGGGTGTTATCAACATCCAGATTGCACCCGACTCAAAGCTCTGGATGATCTTATTTAAAGAACTAACATACAGATTAAACACTGGCAAATGGACTGATCCATGAAGAGCAGTACAGGTTAAGCCCAGGGTAAATTATTTAGGCTTGCCTGGACAAAAAAAAAGGGGGGGGGGGAGACGGACACTTCATCTTAGTGCCTTTATTATCAACCCTGGTCTCGAAGTTTCTCTTCAACACACAGTAGCTCAGTGTGTTGAAAGAAACACATTTTTTTGTCCATCTACAAATGGATCTCATCCACCACCACAACTAACGCAGTCTCCGTCTGAAAGTCCGGTTTGAAGTCAGAGAAGTGATGAGGCAGGGTACAGGACGAAGGACCAAAGATACGAAAGGACTTCTACTCTGACTACTCAGATTAACTGAAACACATACAGGAATGTTATGCAATAGGATTGAATAAAATTAAAAATAAAAGAACAATATATCCTCATCTATAATACCTTGGTTTCCTGCACCTTACTTTCCTAACCTATACCCCTGCCCTACCCTTTTTTTCTTTCTCTCTTTCCTTCTCTGCTAATAGGACACATTAGGGAAGAGGGTGCGTTATATGGGGCTTTGTTGCTATGTTGACGTTTTGTGTGTAAACAATAAAAATCTAAATTAAAAAAACAAAAGAACACTTTGTTCATGAAAAACCCACAAAAATCATGAAATATTTTAAGACAAGAGTTGCTTATTCATAAAAGTTCAAATTTAAAACAATAATATTCTAAAGGAGGTGATAACGCAATAAGCATAAAAGGCAAATAACACACTTATCATATTTTCCTCTTCATTCTGCGAATTTCCCAGTGTTTTTAAGTGACTTTCCCACTTTTTAGCAAGCTCATCAAATGAATACTAGATCATGCCCGTGTTAGTGTGGAAAGTAACAGGAAGGGGGCAGCAGATTTCCAAACTAAAACACACACACACAAGCATACACACCACATGGAGGATGTAATGTTAATCAGTATTATGTGATCTGCACTGCAAAAATGTCCATTTATCTCATGTAATTTTTTGATTCCTTGATATTTATTGTTTCATCCTTTGGAATGGAAATTATCTTTTCATATACTTTTTAAGGAAAAATGTGGATTTCCATGTGCTGCATCTCTTGCTAAATCAGACCAAAGTCCAGCTCATTCGGCATTTGGTATCCATATGAACTGCCACATGGAGAGTTAACTTATCCCAAGGTACTCACAGCAAATATGGACACTTTCACTGTACATTTGGAATTGGAATGTACTTTTGTCCCAGTATTTCTCATTTTGCACTCACTCACATTCCCTCAGTGAACATCCTCCCCTTTTAATAATACGTTTCTAATGAAATTTTATAAAAACTAAATATAAATACAATACAGCTAAGAGATTAATGGGATGTGTTGCCACAGATGAGCAATGATTCTCTGGTAGGTTTTGGATAAACACACTGAACTCTGTTTATGTCTAGTTCCAAGATTATTTATCCTGAGGGCTTTCCTTTTATAGTGCACAGCAACTGTGGAGACCTTCAGACTGACTAGTAGATCAGTAGGAGGAAAGGGGCTATCTACTCCAGAGATGTCAAACTCATTTGTTACAACAGCCGGATCTGACATAAATGTTATTTTGTCCAGCCGAGCCATGTGTGCCATAAAATGTAATGCCAGGTAATGGCAATATAACCTTTATAAATGACACAGGCAAACCCAATTAATGATTTTTTAAAACTCAAAATACAAACAAAAGCAATTGATTCCTAGGAGTGAAAGCAATTGATTTACTGCAGAATCTACAAAAGCCCCAATAAATGTATTTAATCTTATGCGAGACTAGGATTTTTCCAAGGGATACCATAAGGGGGGGTATCTTACATTTCCATACAAATTAGTTTCTCTCTCTGTATATGTATACAGGGCTCTTTTTGCAGAAAAAGTCTAGCAGGAACTCATTAGCATAATAGGCCACACCCAACAGTAGAAACTAATTAGCATATTAGGCCACACCCCTGACAATGCAGATCTGCCCTCACAGAGGAGTGAGAGCTTGTACCTGAATAAACCTTGGTCTTAAAGGTGTCACTGGACTGTTTTGGATTGCTAGTTATGGGGGGGGGAACGCGCAGATCTAGAAAGAAAGAAAGAAAGAAAGAAAGAAAGAAAGAAAGAAAGAAAGAAAGAAAGAAAGAACCACAATGCTATAGCCTAGATTCTTGAATAGCTCACTGTAGACAATGCACAACAAGCTACAACAAGCTACATTCATCAGGAAAGGTGTCAGTTTCCATAATATTGGATGGGTAGGAGAAAAAAGCTACTTAGACACTGACAGAAGTAAATGCAATCTCTAAGGTAAGAGAACATAGGATTACTGCCCAGCACACACAAAGGCAATGTGACTGAAGTTAGAACAAGCAGTATTCCACCAGTACCAGACTTTACAATGAAAATCTGAGGCTCCAGTAGGGTTAGCTACTTTGGATTGTGACATTTCTGGATATCTGGAGGAGATCTGGAAGGGAAGGAGCTCAGCTGACTCAGCCATGAAGTAATATAATAGTGTATACCCATTATTCAGCAGAATTATCCTTCCTTCTACCATTTCCTTCAGGGGAACTGATCTCTGTAGCCTCACTTGTAATTCTGGGAGGACCCAGGCCCCACCTGGAGGCTGGCAACCATAGGCCCTAGCCATACTGGCTCAGCACATACAGCTGCAGGGAGAGATGGAAAAGCTCCACCCATCACTGTCGGACTTCTGTAAATATGATATACTTATGAAACCACAGCCAGAGCCAGGGCCAGGTTTTTTTGCACACTGGGCGAGGCTACCTTCTGCCCCCCCCCCCCCCCCCCCACCCGTTACTACTGTAATCTGTTAGAAATAATGACCTTGTCCTTGATTTAGCACCCCCATCAATAGATCAGTCAAATATTATCAGTTGACAATGACCAATAGCAACTGAACATTTGACCTAGCAGGACATTCGGTTATACTACAACATGACGAATGCTTCCCTGTGGCCCAATTCTTTCTATCCATATTTTCTTCAAAGTAAATCCCACTGTGATAAATGGAGCTGATTTCCAAGTAACTGGATTGCAGTCTAGAGGTTCCAAGGAAAGCTGTGTAAAATGCCTTTGTGACCAGTGCTCCCTCTAAGCTGTGGAGTCTTGTGAGCCAAAATTCTACTTTGTGAGCGACTGTCATTAAAGCTGTGAGCGAGCGATTGGGCTGCTGCATAAATCAGTTTGCTCTGGAGCCATTCTTCCTGAGCGGAGAGGAAAATGCGCGAGCCGGAGGCTAAAAAACTGTGAGCTAGCTCACACTAACTCAGTTTAGGGGGAACACTGTTTGTGACTGATCTTTCAGATACATCATTTCCTCCAACTTCTGAACCAAAACTGTTCAGTATTGGGAGTGGCACTAAGGACTTCTTATGGAATCAAGCACAAAGAGTGGAGCAAAGCCATCAAATCGGTACCATTAGACACTTGGCTGGTGTGTGTCCAAAAGCACCTGATTGGTTTATGATGATGTCAATCCCCATGCTTTGTTTCCTGCAATTTCAACAGTCATACCTACTCCACAGCCACAACACAATGGCATTAGTGTGAGCATTATAGTAAGTAGAAAGAGCAATGCAAGCAACTTGCTGAAACAGAAAGGACAGTGTGGCATGAGAAAAAACTATTTTTAATTACTACTTTAAAAGTCAAATTGTTTGGGGGTTTTTTTACAAAGAAGGTCAATAATTGTGAATATACCTGCAAGAGCCAAAAAGTTGCTGAGAGTTTCCAAGATACAAATGTTTAATAATAATAAATAACAGTAATATAGAACAAAAACATCCTTTTACCAAGGAATGTTTTTAGAATCTCTCATGCTGAAAAGTAATTGTCACATACACCCCCCCCCCAAAAAAAACCTACCCCTTATTCCAGGAATTTGGGTGTTTAATAACTGAAGCCTATTTTTTTAAAAAAAAAAATTCCACAAGCAAGTCAGCATAATTCCTGTTTTTATAATGTGGGTAACTGTGTACCCATCAAAGTTTAAAGCTAAAGTATATTTATACTTCTTTATAACCAAAATGCATCCATAAATTAGTTCCTTTAAAGAATATTAAAAAGACAGACTAACACTCTTACACAAGAGGGGTAACATTGGACAAACTTAATGGAAAAATTGTGCATTAAAAATGCCAACTGTACTTTCTGAGGAATAAAACAAATTGTTGCCATATCAGAATAACTTTTCACACAAATAGCAGACAGACTGCAAACACCCAAATGGTCACTTTGGAACAGACAGTATTGTACATAATTAGTCAGATAATTGTCATCATAAATATAACTTACTGCAGTAGATTCACTTATATTGAGGGATAAATGTTGCTACTCTTGGGGAGCTCTCTCTCTCTCTCACGCACACACACATGCACACACAAACGCTGTCTCTGGTGAATTCCTGAAGGGAGCCCCTCCTAAAGCACGGATTTTTGTCCTCTCCCGAGAAAGGAACCAAAGAAGGCTGGATCCTCTGCGCTCTGCTAAGTCGGGCTGCCTGTGCAGAAAAGAAGAGCCGAACGGAGCCGGGAATGGCAGGGAAGAGCCCGTTCTTCTGCGACCAGATCTCGACCAGCCAGGGCCAATGGACTGCCTCTCCCCCCCCCCCCTGTGCCTCCGCCCCCCCGTTGGCTTTGGGGCAAAGAGACCGCTCTTGGAAGCCAAGCAAAGGAGGACCCAACTCGCCTGTCATGCACTCCAAAGGCAGCGCAGGGGGGGCCTCGGGAAGGCAAAAGTGCGGAGTGAAGGGCTGTGTGATGGCCATGGGCCTGGGATGCGGCGAGTCCCCCCCCCAATCCAGCAGTTTTACCCTACTGAGTGGATTCAGACTTAACTCGACGGGGCCACCCCAGGACCTATTCACTGCGGGACAATCTCTCACACACACACCCTGCACTTAAAGTGGAATGTTTAGCACACCCAATGCAAAGCCAAACGTGTCTGATTCAGCTTGCTACACCGACTGAAGGGGAAAACGCTACTGGGGGGGGGGGCTGGAGAAAAGGGTGAGCCAGCGCTTTTCTCCACGTGTGTCTCTGCCACCGCCTGCTTCCAAGCCCTTTGTCCCGGGCTTGCTCTGGCCTGGGGGCGCCGCAGAATGAGGCACAAAAGCCGCTTGCACAGAGCCCGGTGCCCCACGCCTCCGAGCACGGCAGTGTGGGATCGCCTCTTGCATTTTGGTTTGCCTCCTATAATGACCCTGTGGCAATGCAACAGGGAAGGAGAGGCGCAGTGCCTGCCAGATCTCTTTTCTTCTTCATGGGTCGTGAAAGGAGACCCCCCCCTTCCTGGCAGCACACGTGCTCCTACACCTTGGAAGCCCCCCCTCAGCAGCATCCAGCTACAGCTCAGCACTCAAGAGCTTAGAGGCCCGGCCCCCTTCACCAGCACACTGCCCGCGTCCCGCCTGCCCAAGCAGCAGCACCGTAGCCACCACCACCTCCCCTCCTCCTCCCAGTTCCAGGGGGGCCGTCAAGCAAAGCCCCGCCGAGTCCTTCTTGGGCTGCTGCTTCTCTCCCACTGGCCGGCTGGCTTGCTAGTTGCTACTTGCAGCCTCCGCCGCGGGGCTGAACCAGGTGCACAGCTAGAAGCGCTGCCACACCGCGCCAACACCACCCCCGCCATTGAGACTGCCCATGGCACGGGGAAAGAGCTTGGCGGATGCTGGGCGGTAGGCTCTCCCTCCCTCGCTCACTCACCCACCTGGCCAGAGAGGGAGCTGCTGCTGCTGTGGGGGAGACGGAGGTGGAGGCAGCGGCAGCCCCATGTCAGCCATGCTGGCCTGGAGCTCTAGGGTGGGCGAGCCGTGGGAGTGCCGCAGCCTGTGGCGAAGAGCTTTTGGCGAGGGAGGGGTTGGTACTGATGAAAACTCGCACACTCCTCCTGCTGGGTGCCAAGTGCGAGGGCAGCGCCAGGTTCCTGCAGAACGCTGCCCGCCACAGCGCAGAGTCTCACGAGCCCTCCCTACTTCTCTCTCCCTCCCCCCCAGGCAGCCAGTGCACCAAGGGGGAGCTGCGGCACCCTTCTGCCGAAGGACGGCCGAGGAAGAGGGGAGGAAGTCGGCGGCGTCTGCCATGTGGCTCAGGCTCCCCCTTGGCGTGCGGCGCGTGTGGGGCGACAAGAGGTCAGGGTCGCCAGAGTGGAAGCGAGCATGGGACAGGCAACTCTGAAAAGCTGGCTGGAGGAGGAGGAGGAGGATGGCAGCGGCTTCAGTTTAATTTTTACGGAGTGCAGCGAGGGAGGGGTGGGGGGCCTAGGAAGCCAGCTGGAACACCATTCTGGGGCCCAAAAATAGCCCTGTATGTATAAAATCACATTTAGGAAACAAATCATCTTCCTTGCAGGTAAATAAGGTAGTTTTTCAGCACCCTCCGATACACCCAGCCTCAACAGCTGTAATGTATCCAGACTGCATGGCCGGCTCGGGCTCCACGTGGTCAGACACAAACGTCGAGCTTTGCTCCAAGAGACAATGGACTATGCAGATCCTAGCCCACTCCAATCAGGGGGCTAGGTTCCCGGCCGAGAGCCTATGGGACTCTCGGCCACTGTAAATAATCTATTGGGAAGTAGGGGTGTGTTTTGGGTGGCGGTTTCTCGGAGGATATAAGCCGGCCTGCGAGCCGGCCAAGGAATTTTGTTCCTGATCGAATGAAGTACGCTTTGCTGAAATCACTCTCCGTCTGTGTACTTTTCAACAGCCAAGTACAGCTACAATCCGTATCTTGTTCTTTGTTTCCTCTCTTCCCCTCTCCTACCTCTTGTAGGTAGCAGAAAGAAGGGGTTTAACCCTGTTTTCTGCTCAGCTGTTTGGAAACCTCTGCTTCCTGCTCCCTGCGAAAAGCCACAGGGAGCAGAAAGCAAGGGTTTAAAGTTTAAACGGCTCAGGAACCAACACAAATCAGGTCAGTTCGCGAACCAACATTCCAGTTTGTATGGGTTCGTGGTTCAGCCATGAACTGAACCACAAAAATGTGGTTGTGCCCATCCCTGTTGAGGATCCTGAGGAGGCACACCAGACTTCCCCCTCCACCACCCCATCCCCACCACCACCAATAACCCTGTAAGGTGGGCCAGGCTGAACAACTGGCCCTGGATGATCCAGATGACAGGGTCCTGGCTCAGGAGAAGGTGGGGTCTGAACCTGGCTCTCCCAGATCCCCCCCGGTTCTCATCCCGCCTGCATTTCTCACAGAAGCAGCCGGGCTAAGGGGAAGGCCTGATTGGGCTGTTTCCAAAAAAAGGGATGCTTTTTGTCCTCTTAATACTCTTCTATCTTCATGGGCTGAGAAAAGATGTGGGAGAGAAGGAAAGTCAGACATAATGTGTATTTCTGCCCTTTTAAGTAGCTACTCCCAGCAGGACAGCTCTGATTTACTATACTTTGAGGTTGTTTTAACATTGATGCCGTCATATCAAATATAAAATAATGAAAGTGCACAGTATGTTCTGCCTACCATGGCATTATTTTTTCTGCATAATATGAACTTACTATTGGTCCTTGATCACCTCTTTCTCCAGGGTTACCAGCTTTGCCCTGGTCAAATAAAATTAAGAGAATGCCAGTGTTAAACATACTCCCAAAAAATGTCCGATTAAATGTTCTAGCCCATATATTAAA
>NW_015169777.1:1529783-1558204 GCF_001447785.1 Gekko japonicus
GTCACCACTTTCTCCCTGAGAAAAAGAAGGAACACAGAACAGGTTTGGTCAGGACCCTAAATCCTCCTTCAAAATCCTAAACTACTGGCCTTTTTAAAATCATGTATCCAGACAGATATGCAGATCATCTCGGTTATTTATTTGCTTTATTTTGAGATCTGTACAATGTTTCCTAATAAAACTCTGCAAGCAGCTGACCCAAGATAAAAACATCTTACAAAAATACACAATAAAACACATGACAATTAAACATAGATTAACTCCAGAATAAATAGTGACAGGATTAAAGGAGCACACTGAGCTAAAATTTTCAGTGTTTCAACTGAACAGTGTTTATCTTTGGTTCCCTTTGTAATGGCATCAGGAGTGCAGTTTCTGGAGAGCAGGGAAGACTAAATTATCACTTACTTTAATACCTTGTGCCCCCTGCTCTCCTGGAGGACCATCTGGGCCTCTTGGTCCCTGCAAATTAAACAAATCACTCTTAGTATTTAGAAAAGCCATTAAAGCACTGTTGTAACCATGTGTGTGTCTTAGAACAATGGTCTCCTGTGGTTGTCAGCATTTCCAGGTATGATACAACAATTCTATGTGAAAAAACTTTCATAGGGCCATATGATGTACTACAAATAACTCCCAGGCAGTGTTCCCTCTAAGCTGAGTTAGTGTGAGCCAGCTCACAGTTTTTTAGCCTTTAGCTCAAATAATTTTGTCTTAGCTCAGGAAGGATGGCTCCAGAGCAAACTAATTTATGCAGTAGTCCCATCTCTCGCTCATGACTTTAATGCCAGTAGCTCACAAAGTGGAATTTTTGCTCACAAGACTCCACAGCTTAGAGGGCGCTTTGCTCCAAAAATGCCATCCTCTGCATAGGTGGGGATAAGCTCCAGTGAAATCATGGATCTTGCTCCTGAGTAAATGTGCCTATGATCTGCTGAAGTATGATTATTTGTATTTTCTCTGATTGAAAGCAAACCATTGTTCAGAATGAACACTTTACTTCCTTTTCTATGCCGAATTACAACATTCACAAGTGATGGATCAAATTTTTAAAAGCAGTTTGTGAAAATACCCTGAATTTAGCTCTAGACTTTCTTTGAGGACAGAACACCAGAGCTATCTGTACTACCCTTTTGCCCTATCCTCAGTCACCATGAGATCAAAAGAAAAAAATGGGAAAAACCCCACTTCTGTCACTTCCTGACTGGGATTCTTCTCTGATTTGCTACCAATTTATACTTCTAAATTTCATATATACATTAAAGAGTGCAATTTTATATGTGCACCAAATTATGCATATTATGTTATTAAAGCATTTTAAAAGTATTTGGGTTTGATAAAGTAATATTGAACGGATTTCAATCCCCCGTTTTTATGGGAAAAAGTTATTTTTTCCCATGGTTTCATCATTTCTGGAAATTTTACATCTCTAGTATGGCATGGAGCTGCAGTGATAAAAGGCCAAATGGGATCTTATTGTATCTCCATGTCATCTGATTCTGCTGAGTCTGAAAACTGTGGAACACAATCAGGCCATCTTAAGCAAGTGGCACTGCAGAGCATTACAGATCATGCAGCCAGCAGCGCATTTTGACTGCCCCACTACTGCATGGAGTAAGGTGCCTGGGCCCATTGCCAGACTTTCTTATCTGAGATCCCCACTCCACAGAATAGAACAACAAAAATCCAATAGGTACCAGAACCACATTTTACACAGCTGTCACAATTGACATGAACAGGGCTGCTGAGATGGGGAGACTGAGGGCACAAAACTTGGAGAGCCCAAGTCAGCTGGAGGGCCTCTGAAGCCAGCATCATGGCTGTAGCCACTAGGGGAGCAGAGAAGTATAAACACAGTAAGAGGCACTAAGGCTATCAGTAGGCTTGCCTTTCTGCAAGACTGCAAGACTGAAGCAAACTTGCCTGGCAGATCATGCTAAGGCCATCATCCCTCCATCCTTTCATTCTACCGCCCCCATTTATTTTCAACTCTTGGACTCAACTTCTTCTCATCCCTATCCTGCATGGCAACAGCATGTACTTAAATAGTAGTATAGTACAGTAGCAAACCATTATTAATATTACAAACAAAAGGGTAGAGTTAATATTTCCCCATGATCTAACAAAGTAGGAAAAGCATGCTTTCCCCCTCCTCTGCCTTGTACATGCATAGTAATCTGTTTTAGTGGTTATACATGTGGAACAGCAATCTTCCATGGTGGATTGAGGATATGAGAACACATGACAGGTTGCTTAAAAGCTCTCATTATATGTGGCCTATCAGGAAGATAACCTGGTTTGGGGTGGTACAATTCCCTTCATTATTAGCACTGCAACTCCCATCATCGTTCTAGAGTTGGTGGTCAGTTTTCAGACATGTAGGATTATTTTCTGATGAGTTATTGCTGCCACAGAGACCATTAGCTTCTACTGCAAATAGCATTGGGGGGGGGGGTTGTCTCTCACCTTGGTCAGCATATTCCTTCCCATACCTTTCATTATTGGCCCTGGAACTCCCACAATCATCCTGAAGCTGGTGATCAATTTTCAGTCACCTAACTCTATTCTTTGATGAGTTATGCCTGCCATAAATGGACAGATGGATGGCCAGGCTGATTGTTTTTTGCTATAGATTTGTGGTAACAACACACAAAGTGATTTGTTTTGTTATGACATTTGGTTTGGATCAGGGCTATATATGGGGAAGGCAGGTGGAATCTTTCTCAAGAGGGCCATGGTGGCTTTTGGCAGCCCTGGACATGAATATAGGTCTAGGACAAATATTTTCTGAAGTTCAAAGTGCTGTGTTTTATCTAAAGGGAAAAAAGAATGGTCTCTCATTGTAATAGAAAAAGCTTTGAGAGAAAATGTGCACTCAATGTACCAGATTAGAAAATTGTGCTGAAAAATGAAACCTGGGCTGGAAGAAAAGGCAAAAGAGAGATAACTGGATGTTTACATTCACTTAGAAAGGCAGTGTTGTGAGCCTACAGAGAAGGGTCACTTGAAGGAGAGACACAATCCACTGTGTAGAAATATTGCCCAGAGTGGATGCTACCAGGTCCCACACGATATCATCATGCTGTATCTGAAAAGCCTAAGAAGGAAGCCTTAAATATAGCACTAGAAAAGATACACACTAAAATGTAGAAAAAGAGCTTGAATCCAAAGATAAATCTCTCATTTACAAAACACCAAGAAATGTATGTCCAGAATGTACTGTTGTGCATTCCTATAAAAGCACAGTAGTATTTCTATAAATAGCACACAGTGACTCTCTGTTGGCACTGCTGAACTGGATCAAAGAGATCATTCCCCACTGCAGCTAGTGCACAATGAACATTATTTGGCTGTGGTCCCTTGTACTGGGCTATGTATCGTATGCTTCCATATTTAAAAAAACAACAGCTGAAGCTTCAGCACAGCCAAGCCATAGCTACTGTCTTCCCCACCCCTGCCTTGGCATGTATTCAGCTTTACTGCAAAATAAGGGGGGGGGGGAGAAAAAGAAAAGCAACAGGACAGTGAACATTTAAAGTAATAGATAGCAATTTTATAGCACATTGGAGTCTTCTTGGGAGGCTCCACATATATTAACTCTGTAATCTTTCCATGAAGCTTGAAGGATTGTAAATATTATCCTCACAATATAGATGCGGCACAGAAGGGACTGAGATATAAGGGTTGTGAGATAGTAAAATTGTGGCTATGGTAAGATATGAAATGAATCCATTACCCCACAGTTTGCACAAATATTTAAATTAAATTGTAAAATATTAACAGCCAGGTTACCTGCAAAGGCAAATAACCCTGCAATTTCCCCCCTAACTTGATGGCACATAACATGAGAAGAGTCATGTGGTTCTTAAAGGCAGGCACACCAGTCTTGAATACAAGCTTACATCAGAGTGACAAGTCTCAGGATACAAACCTCTACCTTACATTTTTCATACATTATTCCCACATTTGACTACATATTGCAACTATGTTAGTCAGATTTGATCTACCATACTGTGTGCATTACATTTTAAAATGGAACTCAATAAATTACAAGGGTTTGGGGCTTCCAGTGAGGAATCACGGCAAGTTGACATCTCTGAAGGACCGGAGAAACATTGCAGTTACGAACACTGAACACCAGCAGGGAGGAGATTCCAGCTGGAATCTACTGACAGCTGCTCCTCCTGAGTTGATTGTAGAAATGGAGGTTCCATCTGGGAGTCCATCTATGCTCACAGCTGTGATGGACTCTGTATATGGAAGCTAAGCCTGACAACCCTCATTTCTTGAAGATTTATGGAAATAATTACTTTACAGACAAAGAGAGATTTTCTCTGGGACAAAGATATGACACCCTCTGGTGAGATATCCCCCCCCCCCTTGAGACTATAAAGTTATTTGAAGGATTTATACACTTAAGAACTTTTGGCAAAAAGCTCAATAAAGAAGAAATATAAGAAAGTTTTGAGACAGAAAAGGGGACTATTATTTTTCTAATCTCCTATTTTTAATTCTATCTTTGATGAAAGTGCGTATGCAGCAAAGTTACCAACTAAGGAGAACAGACTGCTGTGGGGTTATTTTTTGTTTACTCTAAAAGACTGTACTTAATTGGAGGATTCTACATAACAAAAAGATAAGCTAATGACTTCCATTGCTATGGTGATGCAACTCAAAGTTGTGAAGTGCAAAAAGTGAAAGTGCTTCATTTCTAAAGACTCTAAGTTTGTAAGCTTTGCCTTTGGATTTTATCTTACAATGGCTAATACCAGAAAAAGCACAGGCAAGAGGGGCTCTACAGACCTTCCTGTAGAAAAAACAGCTTCACTGGAGTACTGTTCCTCATCTCCCAATAGCGGGATTGAATTTCTATCTGATATGGTGTAGTGGTCTAGCCTCCTTCTTTTGGCTGGGGGGGGGGCATGAGAAGTCCTATCCATCTCCCTACTCCCTGAAGCACTGCTAGAGGGGGAATGCTGACTTTATCTACTGTGAGCCCTAGAGGAGTCCCTATGGCTCTTAGGAACGGCTTGTGAGATGGCTTCTCTGATCTCCCTCTGTCTCTCTCCCTTGATCCAGGACCAGGAGGTTAATCTGTGCATTGTCCTCCAAGAAATCCAAACTGGTATCCCCTGCCATGAAAATAGTCCTGCTGGGGGAAGGGAGAAGCTTGAAACTGGCAGGAGTGCCATCGTGGACCACAGGTTGCTAGGCCTGCCCATGCCACCATTTCCTGTGTTTTCACTGATAACCTCTCCAGAAGCTTTTACTGGGTCTCTGACATCCACATCAGGGCTGGGGGATCAGCCAGAGACCTGGCTTGGTGAGCGCAGCTGACCCATAGCTGTCTCAGCCAGCCTGTGTGGAGGGCTCGATGTTCCAATTTTTAGTATATGTGCTGCCAAAGTGAGCACATGGAGGGCTCAATGTGCTCCGGCATGGTGGCTGCTGGCGCTCCTCCATCAGGCAGCTGGGAAAGCTCCTGGCCTTAAGGTTGGAGATTCTGCAGCCGTGGAGGTCCTGTGGACTTGGGAGCTAGGGGGAGGACCCCACCGCTTCAATCAGCTCCTGGTCAACTCTGCTAGTATCCAAGCCATGGCACTGGGAGGGGAGAGAGGGGGAAGCCCTTCCCGTCCCCTTAAGGATCTCCAGCTGGGAACATTTTCCCACGGACTTGCGCCAGAACCTCCCCAGGAGGTGCTGGAGGGAGGCCCGACCTGGTAGGCTTAGAAGCAAAAAGGAAAGGGGGAAAAAGTAATCCCAGAATCACGGTATTTGAAGTAGATCACAGCAAACGGCTTCCTTCTGCCTTCAGGCAGGACTGAAAAATGGAGAGTGTGATAGAGGCTTCTCCCCTACAGGAATCATGTTAAAGAAGCAGCAATCTTGCCTGCCAATAAGGGAGGAGCTTCTCCCAGACATTCAGACTGTCCCACCCTCAGACCACTGGAGAACAGATTTGCACTACTAAGTTCAAGTAAACATGAACCAGAACTATGGGTTGAAACCAGAGATATTATCAAGGAAGAATGCACAAAGACTACTCCTATAGCCAAAAGAAATGAAAAGCCTTGATGGATGACTAATTAAACTTTTTAAATTGCTAAAGACAGATGAGAAGCAAAAGGTGACAGAAATAGAATCAAAAGTCTAAATGTAGCATTCCAGCAACTAGCATGTAAAGACAAAGAGCACTATTATAACCAACAATGTAAAGAAATAGAAAAGAACAAAAAAGGAAGAACAAGCGATCCAGGCCTCATTTCCTGCCGGAGCGCACCAAAGCAACGCTCCAGCAGGAAGGAGCCCAGGGGGCTGGCACATGCAGCAAGCCCCACTCTCTGCTCCCAGCAGCCCCCCTTCACCTTTCCCGGCCTACTGGCTGACCCGCCAGAGCGCTGCTGTGAGCTGGCCCTCCAGCTGCTGTACCACTGCCCATGTGAGAGCTGGAAAAGTAAGTGGAGAAGAGGCAGTCTGCTCCAGGTTGGGTGTGGGTGGCGGAGCTTTGTTTTTTGGGGGGCCTCGAAGTATGCTCAGGTCACCTGCTGCCTTCCTAAGTTCGCCAGGGAACTTTTCCCCGGCTGGCCTAGGGAGGCCGTGGGCAGCCAAGCCAGTCAGGGGTGGATGGTGGGGTTATTTTGTTTTAAAGATCCATGTGCAGGAGGGAGAACAGCGCTGCTGGGCCAGGCTGGGCAAGCCCTCCCTCCCTGGAATAGGGGCATCCCCGTCCCCATGGTGCTGGCAGCAAGAAGCCAAGAGAGAGCCTTGCCACACTTGTTTTAAAGAGCAACGGGGTGGAGAACAGCGCTGCTGGGCCAGGCTGGGTGAGCCCTCCTTACCTCCCTCCCTGGCACAGAGGGATCCCCTGTCCCTATGGCGGCAAGAGGCTGAGAGAGAGCTTTGCTGCCGGGCTTCTTTTAAAGATCCACGGGGGGGGGGGAGAGAATAGTACTGCCAGGCCAGGTGAGAACTCCCTTCTTCCTTCTCTCCTTCCCTCCCTGGAATAGGGCATCCCCCATTGCCACTGCACTTTTAAAGAGCTACATGCTCTTTGTTTATGTGGGGAAGAAGAGTGCTGCTGGGTGAGCCCTCCCTTCTTTCCTCCCCCCGACCCCCCTCGTCCTGCATAGGATCATCCCTGTCCTCATGGCACTGGAGATGAGACACTGAGAGAGAGTCTCACCGCCCGGCTTCTTTTAAAGATCCACGGTTGGGGGTGGGGAGAACAGTACTGCCAGGCCAGGCGAGAACTCCCTTCTTCCTTTTCTCCTTCCCTTCCTGGAATAGGGCATCCCCCATTGCCGCCATGCTTCTTTTAAAGAGCCACATGCTCTTTGTTTATGTGGGGAAGTAAAATGTACTGAGCGAGAGGCAGTGATTTCAGCTCATACATTTATTTAAGGTTCGGAACAAGACAAAGAACCCCGGCTCGCAGGCCGGCTTTTATTCGTAAGATACCCACACCCATCACATACACACACCACCGTGATGGGGTATTTACAGTGGCCGAGAGTTCCATAGGTCCCAGCTAGGACCCCAGCCTTCCGACTGGCGCTGGCTAGGATCTGCTTGGACCATTGTCTCTCGGAGTGAAGCTTGGCGGCTTCGCATGACCGTGTGGCGAGCTAGCCTCGCACGCGGTTGGATATGAATACATTACAGGAAGAACAGCGCTGCTGGGCCAGGCTGGGTGAGTCCTCCCTCCCCCCATCCCTCCGCCTGCATAGGATCATCCCCCGTCCCCATGGCGCTGGCGATGAGAAGCTGAGAGAGAGTCTCTCAGCTGGGCTTGTTTTAAAGATTGACATGGGGGGAGAACAGTGCTGCTGGGCCAGGCTGGGTGAGAACTCCCTCCCTTCCTCCCTAGCATGGGGCCTCCCTAATCCGGCTGGGGGTTGTCTTGGGGAACTTTTGGGGCCCCCCACTCCAAACGCATCCTTGCCTTGGGCCACTCCTATAAGCATTGCATGTAGGCAGCTATGCTCCCCCCATGGAGGAGGAGGAGGAAGAAGAAGAAGAGATTGGATTTATACCCCGCCCTTCACTACCCGAAGGAGTCTCAGAGAGGCTTACAAACTCCTTTCCCTTCCCCTCCCCACAACAGACACCCTGTGAGGTAGGTGGGGCTGAGAGAGCTCTGACAGAAACTGCTCTTTTTTCACGGACAGCTGTTATCAGAACTATGGCTTGCCCAAGGTCATCCAGCCAGGTGCAAGTGGAGGAGTGGGGAATCAAACCCGGTTCTCCCAGATTAGAGTTCGCACACTTAACCACTACACCATAGCTCAGTCAGTGGTAGAGCATTCCAAGTTCAATCCCTGCCATATCCAGTTAAGGAGGTGATGTGAAAGACTTTGGCATGAGACCCTGCAGAGTAGCTACCAGTGTCAATAGATAACTGTCTTTGATGGCCCAAGGATCTGACTCAGTATAACTCAGCATGTGCTCACGTACCTGGTATCCTTAGGTACACTGCTTCTGAACATGGAGGATTTACTTAGCAGGTGTTACAGTGGCACTTTCCATGAGTATGTGTTCAATTCCTTGAACCCTTCTTGTGTTCTCAAGCAATGAACAGAGGTGGTTTGCCATTGCCTGCTTTTGCATAGGACTTCCTCGGTGGTCTCCCATCCAAGTACTAAACAGGGCTGACCTTGCTTAACTTCCAAGCTCTGACAAGAACAGACTAGCCTGGGACATCCAGGTCAGAGGTATATTCATGCATCTCTCTGGGAAATAGTTTGCTTGGTGAGTTTCCCTGGCCTTGGGGCTCATTAGTGAAGTCATTTGCTTTGCCGGCCGCAGCTTCACTTTTGCAAGTGAACAAGTGGGTCTGAAAGGTGGAGCATGTTGGGGCCCTGTTTTGTTGGACTCTCTGCCTGGGCGAGGGATCCAGCTGAGAATCCAGACTGCAGGCAGAGAGCAGCAGAGAGGTGGTGGAAAGTGCCATCAAGTTGTAGCTGACTGATGGTGACCTCATAGAGTTTTTAAAGGCAAGAGACGTTCAGAGGTGGTTTGCCATTGCCTGCCTCTGTGTAGCAACCCTGGACTTCCTTGGTAGTCTCCCATCCAAGGGCCAATCAGGGCTGACCCTGCTTAGCTTCAGAAGGTCGGGCTAGCCAGGGCCATCCAGGCCAGGGCCACAACAGAATGATGGCACATTGAAGTACCCCTTAATTGGGATGATCACTGCACTTCAAAGGGGGTCAGGTTAACAAGGTCTTCAGTGGGTCCTTTGTATAAGTATCTAACAGTGCCATCCTAAGCAGGTCTAGTCACTGGAGCTTATCCCCAGGAAAGCGTCCTTAGGATGGTACACTAAATGGGATGCCTCTGGGGAGAGTGGAGGGGGTGAGAAAGCTCAGAAGACCTCCTTTCTCTTCAAGAACAGATTCTGTGGGCTTGTATCTTAAGGTGTAGGTAAGCCAAGGAAAAAATGCCTGCGTGGGGGATTTCAGTGCCTGTAGAAACGGGAAGGTACAATCTGTCTTCCAAGCATTGTACAGTTGTACAGGCAGGCAGGGGTACAGCACATGTGCATGGGTGGTGCGCATGTCCTGGGTATCTTAAGTCTACCTGAAACCTGGTGATTTCAAGGGAGCAGGAAGAGAAATGAGGGTGTGTTCTTTAAGCCTGATTTTATTGCACAAAGTATTGGATGGGGAAGGGAATGGAGGTAGAGCAGGTCAGTTTCACTCACCTGTGGAGGGAGCCTTAGTGGTGGGTGTTGCCTTCTGACACACTTCCAGTGATGCCAGGGGGTGTGGCATATGCAGATGAGTTATGCTAATGAGCTCCTGCACCTCTTTTTCTACAAAATGACCCCTGAAGAGTTCTGTTCCATGAGATCCAAGAATCATAGGGAAATTTAAAGTATTCCTCTGTGGTATGAGAAAGCAGGCTCTCAAAAATATTTTAAGCAGCATTGGCTGAGAGCAGCATTATTAAAGGTATGGGACCCTATACATAAAAATTTATATACTAGAAGATTAAGACTGATTATACCTTTAGAGGCATTTACATTACCCAATGTATATATGGGAGAAGAATCGTTAAGATACCAGGATATTCTGGATAAAAAAGACAATCTTAAATTACCAGAACAATTATCCTGGTGGAAGAACGCGCAACTGGAATTGATATATTTGAAGGATAAGAAAATAAGTTTTAATAATAAAATAACTGAACTGGAAGAAACTGTTTTAACAGCAGAAAACAAGGTGATAAAGAAAATATATAAGATTTTATTGGACGATGTGATGGTTGATGAAATGGTGAAAAAAATATGATTATATGGGCCCAGAATATAGGCCGTAATATTAATTTTGAAGAGTGGGAGCAGATTTGGCGGGAAAATATAAAATTAACTAATGCTGTGTCATATAAAGAGAACATGTATAAGATATTTTATAGATGGTATATTACACCAGCAAACTTCAGAGGATGGCGGAAGACAGGAGGGCCTGGCGGGAGATGATCCATGGGGTCGCGAAGAGTCGGACTCGACTGTGCGACTGAACAACAACAACAATATTACACCAGACAGATTAGCTAAACAAAATAGTAACTGCTCTGATAAATGCTGGAAATGTAAACATAAGATTGGCTCTTTTTATCACATGTGGTGGCTATGTGATGTTACAAAGAGATATTAGAGATGGATTCATGAGATAATGGAAAAAATAACAAGAACTAATATCCCGTTTAATCCAGAGATACTGTTATTGAATATATTTCTGAAAGACTTTGATAAAGCAGATAGGTATTTGATAGTTCATATGTCGACAGCTGCAAGGATATTATTTGCCAAATATTGGAAAATAATGGAAATACCAACGAAACAAGAGTACGTGAACAAACTATTTGAAATGGCGGAAAATGACAAACTGACATTTGAGATGAGAGAGCCGGCACAGAATGGACTTTTCAAAAAACTTGGAAGAGATTCTATGATTGGTATAATGTAAACGCAACTGATAGATAAATGTAGTAATTTGAGAACGCAGAAAAGATAAGCTTAGTAAAATAAAGAATTTAGAAATTTAATAAGCAGAAGAAGTGATAAAAGTCTCTTGTTATATGTTGTTGGGGGTAGTTGGGGGTAGTTGGGTGTTGTCTGTATGCGTGTTTGTAGTATATAATGTAAAAAAACCCACAATAAAAGTGTACCCTCGGGTACTTTAAAAAAAAGAAAAGGAAATTTAAAGTATGGTTACGCATGCTGAGAGAGAGAAGGCAACATGATATAGTTCCCGCCAGGGCCAGCCCCAGGTTTTTTGCACACTAGGTGAGGATACCTTCTGGCGCCCTCCCCCCCGTGCGCCCACCAATTTTCAAACATAAATGCATTTTAGGAAGAATGAAAAATACAAAATTTGAAATCAAGAAACTCCCAGAGTACGGTGGTTTATTTGAACAGCAAACAGAACCAGGGAAAGTGCATCATATACTTAGGTTCTTAGCCTGAATGGAAAGCTGCATGCAGACATAATGGTAAATCACGGTTTGCTCTATGTGCAATAAACTCTTTTCAGCAAATAGTATGAGCTTTTTTGTGCACAAACACTCTTCTTCAGATACAATGAAATGGAAATAGTAATAAGTCATATATAGAGAGAGTGGGCAGTAACTTAACATACATGTATGTTAAAAAAAGCTCTTAACCACTACACCATGCTGGCTTTTCCAGAGTAACTGAAAAATTATCGCTAGGAAAAGTTGAAGGGAGCAGGAAAAGAGGACGACCCAACATGAGATAGATTGACTCAATAAAGGAAGCCATGGTCCTCAGTTTGCAAGACCTTAGCAGGACTGTCAACAATAGGATGTTTTGGAGGATATTAATTCATAGGGTTGTCATAAATTGGGAGCAACTTGAAGGCACTTCACACTCTCTCACACACAGCACATGTGGTCTTCTCCCTTGCCACCCCCCTGTAAAGAAACCTTGCTGCTAGTGGCCTTCTTCATGAAATCCAGATTGCTGGAGAAGCAGGTTTTTTTTCTGACTTTCCTCTTGGATCCCCCTTTGGACCTGAAGCCGTGGGCGCTGTTTAATCTGTACCTGAGAGCTGTATTTTGACCAACCCTGAGGTTGAGAAACTAACTCCACGTGTTTATGTGCTCTGTTTCCACTTTTCGTGTGTTTTTATTTTGTTTTTGCTTTGTCCTCTTGGGTACCCTAAACTGAGTCAAATGGGGGATCCAAACAGTTTTACATAAATGAATAATTATTCCGGATTAAATGATAGCATGGATCCACCCTTCTTTAGCCTATAGCCAAACCTTCATTTTACTGTCATTCCCCTGAATAGGTAAAATTAACTCTCCCCACCCCAATTTAGGGAGGCTGTCATTTCTTTAAATCAGACCAGCTCACAGCAAAAAGTGCAGTGAAAAACCCGATGATAAACCCGGTCTTTCTAAGATGCTGGAAGCATAAATGAAAATGAGTGTTTAGATTTGGGGGCGGGGGATATAACCTGCAGAAAGTAATTTCAGCGAGAGACGTCTGCCATCAAGGTGCGCCCATCCCTAGGAGCTGAGTGCAAGGGAGGGTGAGGCAAAAGAGAGAGGCTAACACAGGCTCCCCAGAGAGGGCTGGCCGTTCTCATTGGGGAAGGGGGCGGGTGGGGAGCAACAGGAGCTCACCACCCGAGCATTCAAGCATGGGAGTTTCTTGAGCACAGTCAGGGTGAAGGCAAGTTCATCAATAACTTATGTTGTTTTGGTTTTTTTAAACTTTATGTTGGTTTCCTTGGCCAGCCCTCCTGCTCCCTGAGGCTGGATCCCCCCCCCGGCGAGCATCGGAGGCTCCCAACCCCAGTCCCCCCCCACGCCTTCCTTGCCTTCCTGGGGATGCACCCCCCCCAGTCTTTAGCAGGCTGGGCACAGAGTCTCCCTGGCGAGGGTGGCTGTGGAGGACTCAGGGGCATCCCTCCCTCTCTGCCACCACAGGGACCAATAGGGAGGAGGAAGATGAGCGGCCCAATCATCGCTCAGCCCCCACGGCGACTGCAAGGGCGGCGGCAAGCCCGGCCTCTTGGACATCTCCGCAGGGACAGGCCACCCACTGGGTGTGACCCTGGCACAGGAGGGGCGCTCAAGCTGCCCACACGGAGAGCCCCCCCGAAAGGTGGCAGCACTCTTGCTGCTGCTTCAGGTGATGGCGGCATCTTCCCACCCCACGTGCAGCCGGCACAGGGCGGCAGGTGGCCAAGAGAGATTGGGAGTGAGAGAGAGAGAGCCACCTTTCCGGTGGGGACTCGGCAGCGGGGGCACATGGGAGTAGCCTGCAGCTGGGCATGAGACAATGAGATGTCAGGGCGTCCGGCAGAGCTCAGCGGCAGCTGCAGCACTCGCCACCACCGTGGCAGGGAAGGCAAGCTGCTCCTGAGCTGGGGGCGCCGAAGGATATATTGCTGCGGCACCTTTCACTACAGCGTCAGTTCTGCACCCCTCTGGTGTCTCCGCTCAAGGCAGTTACCTAGGTTCGCCTAATGGTAAAGCCGGCCCTGGTTCCAGCTCATCACATGTGAGGAAGCTAAGTAGGGTCAATATTTGGAAGGGAGACCACCGAGGAAGATGCTGCAAAGGAAGGCAATGTCAAACCACCTTTGCTTCTCACTTGCCTTGGAAGTCCCTTGTTGAGGTTGCCAAAAGTTGGCTGCAACTTGATGGCGCTTTACACACACACAGGCATGCTGAAAGATCAGTATAGAAATACATTAACTGAACAGGACAAAATAAAGGAAATACGGGAACAGTACACTGAAAAACTATACAGAAGAGATTAAAAGATGACAGATTCCTTCCAAGAAGAAACTTTCGAGGAAGAAACTACAGTTTTAAAAAAGTGAAGTTGCATTGAGAGCGATTGGGAGAAACAAATCACCAGGAGTAGATGGGATTTCAATAGAGCTATTCCAAGCCACAGAAACAGAATTCATCAAAATCTTAACAAGAATATGCCAATAAATATGGAAAACAAAACAATGGCACATAGACTGGAATGCCCAATGTACATTACAATTATGAAAAAAGAAGACGTTAAAGACTTCAGCAACATTTGGACCACCACATTAATTTCTCACGTGAGTAAAGTCATACTCAAAATCTTACAACAAAGACCTGTTACCAGATATGGTATGAGAAATGCCAGATGTTCAAGAACTAGAGGAAGAGGCACTAGAGATCATACTGCAAATTTACAGTGGTTACTGGAGAATATGAGAGAATTTCAGAAGAAAATCAGCTCGTGTTTCATAGACTGCAGCAAAGCTTTTGATTGTGTGGATCATGAAAAGCTATGGTTGGTTTTCGAAGAAATGGGTGTGCCACAGTATCAGACTGTTTTGATGCAGAACCTAATGTGGAACTTGGACAAGATGCTAGTCAGGACAGAATATGGAGAAACAGAATGGTTTTCAATTGGCAAAGGTGTTAAACAAGGATGTATTTTGTCTCCCCATCTTGTCAATCTATATGCAGAACATATCATAAAAAAAGCTGAACTAGATTTCGATGAAGGTGGAATGAAAAGCAGTGGAAATGAACATTAACAGTTTGAAATATGCAGACACCACCACATTACGGGCAGAAAATAGTAGACTTGAAACGACTCCTGTTGAAGATTAATGCAGAAAATGCCAAAGCAGGATTACATCTACATGTCAAGAAGACAAAAGTAATGACTACTGGGGAATTATAGAACTTTAAGGCTGACAATGAAAAAATGGAAATTGTTCAAGATGTGCTCTATCATCAACCAAAAGGGAGACTACAAGCCAGAAATCAGAAGGAGATTGAGACTGGGGAGGGCAACCATGAAGGAGCCAGAAAAGATCCTTCAGTGTAAGGATGTGTTGCTGGCAACCAAGGTCAAGATAATTCACATTATGAGAAGACAAGGGTCACTGGAAAATACAATCATGCTAGGAAAAGTCGAAGGGAGCAGGAAAAGAGGAAAACTCAACATGAGATGGATTGACTCAGTCAAGGAAACCACAGCCCTCAGTTTGCAAGACCTGAGCAAGACTGTTAATGACAAGGCATTCTGGAGATCATTAATCCATAGGGACGCCATACATCAGAAGTGACTTGATGGCACTTAACACACACTCAAATAGAATAAAATAGTACTACTCACTCTTTGACCTTTTGGTCCCTGTGGTCCTGGAGATCCTCTTGGGCCTGAAGGCCCCTAAACATTAAAAAAAGATTTTCAATATGAATAGTTCCAAAAGGCCAGTAATTCCCTTATGCTAAATTATGCAGGTGTATTCTCAGTGGCTGCATTCAGATGTCATGACAGTTTGTCTAAATCAATGACTGTTCAGAACTTTAAATGAATTAGCAACATTATAGAAATTTTCTGTCATCATACCACATTGATGTGACATTTGTGCAAATTGGGCACTGGCTGGTGTGCCAATTGGAGATAACTTCGTCAAACCCTAATCCCCATGAGCCCACGCCCCACCCATGCCACTAGAGCTACACTACATAAATGCTGGCATTTTCAGTGGGCATGAAGAAGAACACCCCGCTCCCAACTCACAGCCATAGTGCAGCTTAGGATATCAACTTAGGCTGTAGCCAATAACAGGTGTCCTAAACAGGATACCCATATCTGAGATGATAGGGCCTGAAGCTTGGCACCATCTCTCTGACTGCTTCTGTATTTGGTTGGCGTGAAAAAAATCTTTGTTATGCCCATCTATAATTGGTGGATCTGGGCAGTGTTGCTATGGTCTCCATTGTAGCTGTTATGCTGTTAGGTCTTTTCTGAATTTTTTTGGGGGTATATACCAATAGACCACAGGATGGCAACTAAGAATGCAGACACTATGCTAGTGATACACCACCAGTCCAGGGATTATGAATGGTTAAAGTCTGTTATGAACTCATTGGAACTTAAACTTTCTGCTCTTTGGCCAGATTTATTTATTTATTTAATTTATACCCCGCACCCTATCTCCACAGGGGACTTGGGGCCGCTAGATGCTGCCTATGTGTTTTCATTTTTGGTAGGGATTTGTGTGTGTGTGTGTTTGTGTGTGCTTCCTTACATCACTTCTGGGTTTTTACTGGAAGCGATGTAGCGATGCAGCCAATGTAGCACCTCCCACGTCCCCATCCCAAACTCTCCCGCCAGTTGTCAGGCTTACAGGCAATCTACTTACAGGCAATCCTTGTGGCCCTATAGGCCCAGGTCCTCCTGGAGGTCCTGGATATCCCTGAAATGGAATGAAATATAGAACTGTTGGTTGTCTGATAGTCCAGTCAAACTTTAGTCGTTGAAATGGTGACATTCAAGCATTTCTTTCCATTATTTGCAACTCATATGACTTGGATCCATATGCATTCTGCCAGCTAGGAAAAGCCAAGACACACTGCTTAGTTGAGTTGTCAATAACTTTCTTGGGTGGGCAGGGTACCAAAATGACTAAGTGGTTTGTCAGAAAGCAATTTTTAATTCAGCTAGCATTCAGTCTCTAATCTTGCACTGCTGATAAGACACTCAAAGGAGAGGCAATGATTTTAAATGTTAGGTACATTTGGGTGACTTTAGATTTCTGTACTCATGTCAAGCTCTATGGTTCCAGGATTTTGTTTCTAGTCCTGGGCAATGTTTCAATGGAGATAGTGCCTGGCATAAAATATCGAAAAATGATGCCAAAACACCACATTAAAAATTAGCCCCCCCCCCCACACACACAGTATTTCAGTGAAAGTGGTAACCTAGGACATTTATTTTAAAATAATTAAAAAATTTATGTAAGCAGTTTCTGATTTCCATTAACCCAGGCTTCACTCTGATGGGATAACTTCTCATTTGTAGTAGACTGAGGCTATTTCACTCTCTCTCCATCTCAACGTGACTTTTACCTCAAAGTAAATGTGAAGTGGTTCTTAGATACATCCCAAGAATTGTATTATCTAAATGTATCAAATGCAAAAGTTCTTTCCAAAGCAAATCTTAGCAAGCAATATTGGCTTCCCCAACTAAGTGGGGAGAGCGGAATTTTACATTTTGCTTTAATAAGTAGTCTAAGAAAACAAAAACTTGGTAGCTTTCAATACTGACTTTTCATTTAATTTATATCCCCCCATCTGGTATCCGATTAATTACTTACCATGACACCTTTTTCTCCAGGTGGGCCCACTGGGCCAGGACTACCCCTCTCTCCCTTGAAGAAACAACAGAGAAACTTTATGATGTGCTGTCATTTTATTGTTACAGTTCTAACAGCTGATGAAATATTATTATGATTATGTAAAAATGACAACCATGACAATAATAATACCTTAAAGAAGCATAGAGAAGTCTCAGAACAATTGTAGGAGATAGTTTGGCTTAGAGAGACTGACTTGCCAAACCCCAATAATTGAGTTTCACATAAAGGAGCAGGAATAACCTGAGTTGCTAAATGTCCAATATCAATTCTTGAGCTACCACAGCATACGCATATACAACAGAATTACCCAATACCCTTGGGACGGGTTCCAAGAAACTATCATCCTTGTTCTGAAACTTGGATTCAACTACAGGCAGGAGAGAATATGAATTCGAGCAGACATCTTATTGTGTGGAAAGGTCAACACCATTCCAGTGTGCATCCAGGCTGATGCTGCCACAGTGTGGCAGTGCCAGTGGTACAGCACAGCTTCTGCCCAGGTGCTAAGGCAATGATAAAATTAACACCTTTCCCCCCACAATGGGGGAAAGTTCATGAAAATGTTCATGAAACTTGACCTTGATTTAGCTCAGTTATCAGTCTTCCTGAGCTCTCACATTATGTTAGCATGGACTAGCCCATTAGGGTTGCCAGGTCTTACCTTGCTGCTGGCAGGAGGATCATCGCTCCTTTCTGGAAGCTTCTTGCGTGCACGGTGCAATGACATCACCCAGAAGTGATGTCATCATGCCACCAACGTCGCACAGCAACACTCTAGGTTTTGGACAAAACTCTATGGTTTTGAGCCCAAATTTATCATAGAGTTTTGCCAAAAACCTAGAACATCACTGCACAATGTCAGCAGTGCGATGATGTCACTTCCTGGTGACATCATTATGCAGCATTAAGGGCATCTGCAGGGAGGAGCCCACAAAAGCCGGGAAACCCCTGCCTGAACTGGAGGGCTGGCAACTCTACCACCCATTAAAGCAGTGACAGCAGCAGGTACAGACTGAGGCTGTTTTCACAAAAGATGTATCCTCAATTGTGTCAAGTAAAACTATCACTCCAGCGCCTATGGCATATGATCACCATTTCCCAAGAGGAAATTCACTGTGCTATGTGCTTTTTCACTACAGTAAATATGGCTGATGATACTGCCAGTTTATGAGACTGCATTTGCCCATCCCCTACAGATTATTCAAATTCCAAAGTCATATTTTAGTAACCAATAAATTGTGATTGCCTTTTTTAAGAGTAAGGGAGAAAGATTCTTCAGGACCTTCTCCACAGATGCAATACCTTTGATCTAAACTTCCTGTTCCCTGTACTTATGATCCTATCTGAAATGTCTTTCAATTTTGCTCTAATTTTCTGGCTAGAAATTAGAAGGATGTTACATTCTCCTTTTCCCCAGGAATTTCCTCCCTGTATTTTTGTGCCACATCTGCATCACAGCTCATAGTACTGCATTGTTATGAATTAACTCAATAATCAGCATCAGATGAAAGACAAAAGTTATGCTGAGCTTTTAAGAATTTTTTTAAATAACACATTTTCATTTGAATAGAATAGTTTTAAGATAGATACGAAAAAATTATTTCAGCAATCCCTGGGAAATAAATGCCATGGTAATAATAACTACCATTTAATATTTGTTTCCACTGGAAACCAATGGAATGGTATTACCATGAACTACTATTTTTAAAAATGCAACTTTATTGGAAAATAACTGTGCCACTTTGCAAATATTGTTCAAGGCTGTTTCATCAGAATTCAAATACAAATTGGGAGAAAACGTTATTCTTTTCAACACGTTGACTCTGACAGTAATATAAATTGACATTAATTTTCTCACATTTTCATGGAAATTGTAATACAATAATAGAATAGGATATTTCTCTAGTACATCCTTTTGAATTCCTGCCATCAAACTACACTGAAATAATTTTTTGTCTTCAGGGCAGAAATACGAAGGTTTGGATGCCAGATCATTCTGACAAATATTTAGGCTTTTAATATAATCCAGCCTGACATTCAATTAAATTATAGTTTCCTGTTTTCGATTTTAAGAAAAGGCATAAACAAGAAGTAACTTCTTAAAACTTTAAATCAGTTTAATACTACAAAGACTTGGCAATACATTTGAAATCTATTGTGTACATCGCCAAACAGAATGTTTTTATTTAATTGCCAAAATATTTCTAATGCTCATGGATTAAGTGAGAACTAGGAACATTTGCTTTTTCATCTCTATTACTGCACTGAAACTAGGATTGTAGGACATCTACAAAGACAGCCCCACTTGAATTTCAAAATGCATCAGACAGGAAAGCAACTAAACAGGGGCAAACTAGTTGACCATACTTAGATATTCCAGCTTTGAAACAAAATTAAAACAAGATTTAAAAAAAAACCCAGCATGCAGGACCTGTAATTTTACTGTATTTAGCATATTACTTAGGTTACAATGATATTTACTTTATCAATAAATAGCACCTTACCTTCTCGCTGGTGCCTCCAGGTGGTCCAATTTCACCTGGCAAACCAATTGGACCCTACAGGAAAAATAAAATAGATGGGTGATTAATAACTTCACCAACAGCCATCACTCATCTATATATCTGTGCCTCAACTCACATCAATGGTGTTAATGGCGTTACCCATGTACTATAAATGTTTTTTCTGTATCCATGAAGTACCCAGTTCGTTTCATTAAAAGTCAGTGGCAGCTAATAATAGTTTATCCTTGTCCTCTAGCTTTTTCATAGTTGTACATTTTAAGCTTTCAGATGAGGACTGGGAGCCATGGAAAAGCTGACGGATTACTGCTTTACTGTAACTTTAATCTTAGCTTCAAACTTTCAAGTCATCATAAATTCTTAAATGATGTCTAAGATACCACTGAAGCAAGCTTAACATTACTGGCTCCAGTCTCATTAGAAAATGTACCCATGGAACCCATTAGTCATATGGGGGGACATGCTAAGATACCTAAATGAAGCAAAGTGTCTGGCTTACTTGACCAAAAGTGGGCAGCCTAGGGTCCCAGGGTCCCAATAATTGTAATGGGTATGGAGTCAGGACAGCTACTGAGCTAATTCATATTACCATTTCTGGGATGGTTAGTCCCAGTTGTTCTTCCCCAGTAAATCAGCCACACATAGTAAAATCAAGGTACCACCTACAGAACATCATTGTGATTACATTTTTCAGCTGACCACTTTATTCATTTTTTAGACTTGTACACCGCCCTCCCAGCCAAGGCCGGCTCAGGGCGGCTTACAACAGAATAAAACACACACATTAATTTAAATCATCCTAAAACAGATAAAACATTTCAACATTTAAGACATTTTAAAGTGCTAGCATTTCATAACATTAATAAATTATTAAAATTGCAGCTCCTTTTGTCATAGTGGTCAGCCCACTGGTCTAATCTTGTGCAGCCGGCACAGGCTGTTCTTATGGCTTCAGGGGACATGGGTCTCTATTGGGGTGGCTCCTAATTAAAGGCCTGGCGGAAGAGCTCCATCTTGCAGGCCCTGCGGAACTGCATAAGGTCCCACAGGGCCCTGATGTTCTCTGGGAGCTCATTCCACCAGAAAGGAGCCGCCGCCGAGAAAGCCCTGGCCCTGGTTATAGCCAGCCTGGCATCCTTAGGACCGGGGAGGGCCAATCAATGTTGTGACCCTGATCGCAGTGCTCTCTGGGGAACATATGGGGAAAGGCGGTCCCTCAGGTATGTAGGTCCCTGACCATAAAGGGCTTTAAAGGTAAGAACCAGCACCTTGAAGTGAATCTGGTATGCTATTGGTAGTCAGTGCAATGCCTTCAGCACAGGCCTTCAGCACAGGCTGAATGTGCTCCCTGGGCTATGGTTGAGAAATGTCCTCATATTATTTTTTACATCACAAAACAGCTCTGTGATTCTAGTACCAGGCCATGACCTCTGAAAATACTTATACCTGATTCAGAAAAATGAGATGGGAATGACATAACAGGTTTATGACTGGATCTGGACTTCACCACTTGAGATTGCAGGTAGTAGATTCCAGCTTTCAGTGTTACTTAGCATTTTAAGAAATCTCTATGCACATAGAAAACTTTAAAAAGCAGAGAGAAAGGTTCTACCCAGTCATATCTTGCTAGTCTGAAGTAATATATTACATTTTTACAGCTCACCATTTTGCCACCTCATTCCCCTGAATGTGTGAACCAAGCCTTAAGTTCGGAGCATTTTATGACAGTAATACTGGAGAATGTGATAGCAGTGGCACTAGGGTAATATTACATCCAAAATGTTGTATTTATTTATTTACTTTATTTACAGTTTACCTTTCTCACAGTCTGAAGGCAAATATGTTATTGACATTTAAAGGTTTCTCCATTGTTTTTTAGAATATACTGAATTATATGTAGAATATATACCACACATAAGAAAGAAGAGATTCCCACTGCAGTGGTGCGATGATTCCATGACATTCATGGACGCAACTATGTGACTTACTGCTACTTTGGATCTGGAGTGCCAGCTGAAACATTTTTATTGTTAACTTCCATAACTGAACACCAAATCATGTTGCAGCTCCAGACTCTGAATATTGATAATTACTGTTGTTGCTGTTATTTTTTAATGTAAGTAGTTTGATTAGCTGTCGTGTATGGTAAGTTGCAGACTTTATATATTACATAGGCTGTCTCCACAAAAAAAGCCTATTCTGGTTTTTCTCGGTTGCTGCCCCCACTTCCAGCTAAAGTGTGCTGACAACTGTGCTTCTTTATGGTGGCCTTCCTCCCCCTTTTCTCAGTTTCTTGGGCTTTCCCTTACACACAGTGCTTTCAGCACCATTAAAGGTGGTGATGTACCGCCATTTCCCCCCTTTTGGATGACATTATATTGGTATGTTGAAATAATGGGGGCTCATTTATTTTGTGTGATACATGACTACTACAAGGATGGTGATTTAAGGGGAGCACTGCAGGTGACCACAGGGGAAAGATAAAAAAGGCTATCAAAGTACTCTGCATTTGCTAACATTCCAGCTAAAAATATTTTAAATAAATAGATAAATTCCAGGCCTACCCCCCCAAGCTGCAAGATCAAACACAAGCTGTTGCTTCCCCTTGCCTTTCTGAACCTCCTCTGCATTTTTAATAACCCAGCCCCCCCCCCAAAAAAAGCTGCACAACCTCTGCATGCTTACTTAACCCTCTTGAATTCAGTGGGCATTGTTCAGTAGATGTTCTATAGCAATAAAGTAAACTAATTTTTTTAAAAAGAAAAGGTGCTGCTAGTGAACATGGTAGCACCTTAGAAAATGGAGATGGCTATAAAGTAGGGTAGGGAAGTTGGCAGATGTAGGCAGCACTGTTAAAAGAGCAGCAAACACAAAAACCACTTCAGGTATGCTCCTTCTGGACACATCAGAGGAAAGGAGATCGGGGGGGGGGAGGGGAGGCCTTGGGAAAATGTAAAAAAACCCACCACCCTGAAAAGCTATGACCAACAAATGGTACTATGTGATCAGCTAGGGCAAAAACTGATGCAGCTAGGAAGCTGAGTTGTAACAACAACTCTCTGCAAAAATGCCCATGATGAGGGTTTTTTTGGCTGTTCTATTGCAATTCTGCAGGCCAATGACATCAGTGTGTCAAATCCTACAAGTCCTCGGTAAGAGTCCAAGAGAAGTTGATGAAATGGTTTCTGAAGATTTTGCCCTTATCTAAATTATTACAACAAACAGGACCACAGTGTATAATAGCTAGTAAAACAGTAAATCACTGTGTACAATTAAACAATATTTTTTGGTTTTTAAATGCAACGTTTAGAATTCAATTATTAACAAAATTACAACAATAAAACTATAATATGCAATATAAAGCTTAGCAGTACATACAGAGCAGGGGTCATTTTGTAGAAAAAGAGCTAGGGGAACTCATTAGCATAACTCATTAGCATATGCCACACCCCTTGATATCAGGGGCCCGGCGGTGGACCTGCAAGGCCAGCGGGAGTGCGAGGAAGCCCCGCCAAGGCCCTCCCTGACCCCAGGTAGGCAGGGGTGGGGAGAGGCGGGGAGGAAGCAACTTACCCTCCCTCTTCTCCTGCCTCCTCCTGGCTGAATGAGGGCTGGAAGCGGGGCGGCCAGAAGCAGGGGCGGGGCTTTCGTCATGTGCCTTCCCCCCGGAGTTCTAGTACACTATCCGTTTGCGGGTCCTTCTTCAGGGTTGTCATTCTGTAATTATTTCTTCATTAGAATAAAGTGCTGCAAGCCATATTTCAAAATGCTAATTCTTATACAATTTTTTGATGTACGCTACCGCGTTTAGATTCTGGGGACTGGGGAGCTCCTATAGCAAGCTCTAATGTGACTGTGCCACTTTGCAAATATTGTGCAAGGCTGTTTCATCAGAATTCAAATAGCTTCCTGAGGGAAGCTTAGCCAATTATTATATGCTGTAGACCCAGTCACATTAGAGCTTGCTATAGGAGCTCCCCAGTCACCAGAATCTAAGCACGGTAGCGTACATCAAAAAATTGTATAAGAATTAACATTTTGAAATATGGCTTGCAGCACTTCATTCTAATGAAGAAATAATTACAGAATGACAACCCTGAAGAAGGACCCGCAAACGGATAGTGTACTAGAACTCCGTTGTTTGTCTGTAACTAGTACTGTATTACTCTGTATGTACTGCTAAGCTTTATATTGCATATTGTAGTGTTATTGTTGTAATTTTGTTAATAATTGAATTCTAAACATTGCATATAAAAACCAAAAAATATTACTTATCTAAATTATGGCAATTGTCACACAAATGTCATTAGTGTCACAGAAGAAAGAGTGAGCCAAATTATAGAATCTGTGGCGTGAATTCCTGAGGTGGAAAAAACAGATTAAACACATGTGATATTTATTAGAAATGAACATAAACACCACGTGAAAACTGAACTGTACATGGGAAGTTTAATGTCTAGACTGAACTTCACTTTGGAAATGCGCCTGAGAATGGGACAAGGCAATAACTGGCAAGCAATGACTCATCATATGGTACATAAGAACCTAAGAGAAGCCAATGTTGGATCAGGCCAATGGCCCATCCAGTCCAACACTCTGTCTCACAGTGGCCAAAAGTACAATGGTGTTTCATATGCATAAATTTTAATGCAATAATCACACTTTCTACTAAATTTATTTTTCAAAAGAACTTTGAAATCACTATTCTCTAAAATAATACCCAGAGTGGTGTTATTTATTAAATTTCTAAGCTGCCCTCCCCTGTGAGCAGTTAAAAGCATCAAACAACCTTCCAATCCCATAGACAACAGTAACCAACAGCAGTTGTAGCCCAAATAAATCCAAGAAGAGCTTTACCAGTAGCCTCCTACACAGTATCCCTCCAGATGGTGACTGAATACACTGGGAGGGAGGGCAGGCAGAAGTGCACTGGCCCCACCCTCACCTGACAGCTTTCTTGTGAATATGGCACCTATACACAGGTGATCAGCAAAACTGAAAAGCAGAATCCCTGATCATGGGGACCAAGTGTATGCAGTAACATTGTGTATGTATGTTGGTACCATGCAGATGACCTGGAAACTTTATGGAGGCATGGGGTGGGGCCAGCACATTTGGGCTTGCTGTCCCTCCTCACATGCTCAGTCAATGTGCAGAAGGGTTGTGTGTGACTGGTGACAACACAAGAACAACAAAAAAGGCACACTATGATAGCTTTCACCAGTTGCTCTGAAGACCTGCCATGAGCCTCCCTAGAAAAGGCATTCCACACCTGTGACTACACAAGAGGAAACATCCTGTTCCTCTACATGTGGCACAGATGGAAATTTACACAAGTACAGGAAACTCAGAAGAGCCTCCTGAGTGGATTTTAATAATGTTATGTGTCCAACTCTGGAAGCCCTGAGGCAGAATCCAGGACTGCTGCATCATCCAGGGTTCCTTTTCTTCCAGGGTACCCTTCATAAAAGTCTCAGTGAAGCAAGGGGGGTCCTTTTCCACACAGGTCCCACTCCCCTGCCATGCTATGTTCGGCTCTTCCCTGGCTTGCTTTTTAAAACCCTCCGTGAGGGAGAGCTAGACCTGGGCTCCTCCAACACTCCCTCATGCAGGATTGGGTCCACCTGCTCACCTGACCTCCAGCCAATGGGAGACTAGTCCGGTATTCCACCCCCTGTGCCCTGCCCCCTTGGGAAGCTTCAAGGGCTTCTGCTTTACGGCCAGCTGGCCCCAAAGAGGGCAGGGTCTTCCTGGTTTCCTTCTGCCCCTCCCTCCTTTCGTCCATGGGCAGGTGGCTCCATTCATTCATGGAGATCTCAAAGGTAAGGTATGTTCATGGAGAGAATCAGATCTCCAAGTCCATAAGGATTCCCTTGGCTGTTCACACTGAAGATGTCAGAGAGAGAGAGAGAGAGAGAGAGAGAGAGAGAGAGAGAGAACTTCAGGATATGAACATGTGACACATTTCATTGAGAAAAGGGTACTTACTGCTGGTGTGCAAAACCACCATGCTATAGTGTTCTCCTCCTCTGGTACTTCTGACATAGCTCTTATGTTTTAAACTGGTACTGCAGGAAGCTTTTTGGTGCAGACAAGACAACTCTTCCCAATTCCCCAAGCATATAACAAGATAAATTGGCAAGGCGTGTGGAGGTGACGGCAATAGCGACGGAGACGGCGGCGATGGCGGAGTACTGGCGGTGGAAGCAAGGCAGCACGGCGACGCAGCAGCAGCAAGCAGTGAGCAGCAGGCCGGAAGGAGAGATCCCTGGTGGCTGGCAGCGGGAACAACAGGCGACTGTCGTACTGCAGGAGGCGCGTGGTGACGTCACCCGAGGGCGCGGCGGAGCCAAAAAGGGACATAGCCGGGACCTGAGGAGGACGCCACCGGCGCTCCGGATCGCAAAAAATGTGCCAGAAGAACAACAGCTCGATACCGCTGGGAAGGAAGCCAGCCAGACCGGAATAAAGAGACATCTACCTCCACCTGGGGTGCCGGTAGGATGTCCCATTCCCCGTGGAAAATGTGGCCTTAGTTAGGGTTAAAATTGTGACTAGCACCCTTCATGTAAACCGCCCAGAGACCCCTACGGGGGTTAGGGCGGTATATCAAGTTGAATAAATAAATAAATAAATAAATAAATTTATCTTTTTTCTACAAATAGGACAATTGCTAATTATTTAATAAAAGATTTATATGCTGCCTTTCCCCGAGGCTCAAGGTGACTTACAAATCATAATCAAGAACATCACAGCTTACAACCAACAAAACAACCCCCCAAATAACTTCCTACCTCCAGAGTTGCCTGCAATCTATATCCCAATAAAAGCAAATAAGCAAATAATTCTGGCACCCCTGAAAGTTTCTAAGGGAGCCCATTCCAGAAAGTGAGAGCTATAATAGAAAGACCTTTCCATTATAGCTCTCACTTTCTGGTTGGTATCTTCAGTAGGGGAACAGCCAGTAAGCGGCAACCAAGGGGACATAGTTAGGGAACAGGGACATATAGGAGGTAGCGGTCCTTTAGGTATGCAAGTCTGAGGCTATGAAGCATTTTAAAGGTCATAACCAGCATCTTGCACTGGGCTCAGAAAGAAACTGGCAGCCAATATAGCTGTTTTAAGATGGATGGTCTTGAAACAATATATTCCTATTAGCTGATAATAATCAGGCTGCTGCATTCTGAATCAGCTAGTTTCTGGGTTGTACTGAAGTGCAGCCCAATGTATGGTAGATTATAATATTCTAACTACAAGATTAAAAAGTATGGATCAGCAAGGCAAGACCTGCTGATTCTGAAGGAGAGAGTTGGCAAACAAATTGCAGCTGAAAAAACACACTATTGTCTACTAAACCAACCTGCTTTTCCGACAAGGCTGAGATCATGAGCAGCCCAAGCTCTTATCCTGCTCTGCAAATGCTTATTTCACACTATCCACTACAAGTGGATCCAGTCCCTCTAAAACAACAGCCTTCCCAACCAGCATCACCTCTGTCTTGTCTTGATTCAGCTTCAGCTTGTTCTGCCTTAACAGCCTAATGATGGCTGAGAGCTCTATGCCGCTTGGCTGGGCCTGGCTCCTCTTGCAGCTTAGTTTAATCCAAGCTGAAAGAAAGGATCAGCTGGGGAGGTGGGAGCTGAGAGTTCTGTGCCACCTCAGCTGGAGCTGGCTCTTCTTGCAGCTTGGTTTAAACCAAGCTGCAAGAGAAGTCAGCCAAGGATTGGCTGGAGTGGCAGGAGCTGAGAGCTCCTCTCTGCCTCAGCTTGGGGTTGGCTTTTCTTGCAGCCCAGTTTAAACTGGGCTGCAAGAGAAGTCAACCCAGGATCAGCTGTGCTCACGAGGAGCAGACTGTTCCCTGTGGGCACAGCTTCTGGTGTACAACCTCCCCCTTTCTTCTTCTCAGGTCTATTGGACCTGAAAAAAACTGGGATTTCCGAAAAATCCCAGATTCGAATACCGTACCTGTACCGTGTTGAGAAATTGACTAATTTATGGTTTTATATCTGCTACACACGCAATACATGGACTGTGCACACATCTGTATACCATAGGCCAAAGGAAGCTGTTTGCATCACCTACTGTGAGAGAGAATTCACATAGGGAACACTTGCCTGCATTTCATGTTAATGTAGCTTGCACACATTCAGCTCAAAGCCTCATGGGAAGAAGGAGCAAATGTTAGCCATTGTGGGCAGAGACAACAACCAAGAAGGAGAAATTCCCCCATTACTGAAAAGACGAGATGTCACGCAGAACACGGACCTGATCTGCATTTGAATTGCCATTTCCTGTTGATGGTACCTTGTTCGCCTGGGAAAGCCAAGATTCATCTGTACTTCAAAGAGGATACAGGAAGTCAAGACTTCACACCTGGCCAGATGGTGTTCCATGAGATAGAGTGTAGAATTTCAAATATTGGCCCAACCCATAGAATACCTGCCCCTTTCTACATGCACCAATGAGGGAAGCTATGGGATGGACTTGTAAGTAGGTGGGATTACAGTTTGGCAAGGTGCCACCCACCTGGAGATTCAACTATAAAAGTAAAGGCCAAAGCCTAGGTCTTTGCTAGCCACCTCCCTTCTCCACAACCTCTATCTTCTTTACCACCCCTAAGGTCCAGCTTTCTATCCAACAATCCCTTTGTCTACTTTTAAGATCTCTTGGACTGCAGTCAAAGAGGTCCATGCTTGCTGGCTGGTTCTAGCAAGTGTGA
>NW_015169777.1:1558216-1600739 GCF_001447785.1 Gekko japonicus
TGGCCCCGTTCACACGAGGCGATTTGGCCCGGGAACGGGACAGTTTGGGGCCGGATCAAACCGGCGCGATCACACCACAACATCTGGGAAGCGTCTTGCTTCCGTGGCCGAACTGTCCCTTTCCCGGGAAAATGCGCCTCAAACTGAACCACCTACCTCGGTGGTTCAAATGGATGAGGCGCCTCTTCCCGGGCGTCTGATCGCCGGCGCGTCTTTGCGCCGGCACAACCCGGCCCGGATCCGAACTGCGCATGCTCCGACATGCGCAGTTCGGCCAGCCCCCGGTTAGGGCCGTCTTTTCTCCCCGGCGTTTGATCGCGCCGGGGAGAAAAGGCGGCTCGGCCGGGGGATCCGTGGGATCCCGCCGAGCCGTATCAACGTTGGCGCGGCTTTTAAAAGCCGCGCTTTAAAGGGCTTTTCCCCTGCCGTGTGGCAGGGGCCTTAGATATCTTTCTGTAATTCTAGAGGAAACTTGAGTGTATGCTGATGTGAGACTGAATATTTTGTGTGTATGTAACGTTAATATTGCTCAGTAAAAAGACTATTTGTTTTGGAAAAACACCCGCCTTGTCTCCATTACTGGAACTCTGTGTTCAGACACGACCTCCGTAAACGTTGGCCAGGACTCACGTTAAATTTAGTTAGCCTCTGCTGTAAATAAAGCAGTTGGCGTAACAATTGGGATCTGAGGGTTTTTTTTGAAAAATTACCCCCCCCCCCAGTTCAATACACCCAACGAAAAAAACCCAGGGGGAAACCTGCACACACCTAATCATTATGTACACAATGTTAATTAAATTATGCCGTTTGAATTTAATGTCACTTGTTGGCTGTGTTGGGCAACCACAAGGACGAGGAGCCACAACGGAGAAAGCACGTGTACAGGCTATTGTTGATACAGGCCATATGTAAGCTGCCCTGAGCCGTTGGGAGGGCGGGGTATAAATAAAAAATAAAATAATAAATAAATTTTGCTCATTTGCAGGCTGGCATCTGCAGCAGCCCCTGCTGACTTGAGCGAACTTGTCATGGCAGAACATAGGGAGAGAGGCAGTCCATCAAATAAAAGGGGGGGCCTAGGTTGTGATGGCACATATTAATACATATTGTAACTGGACTCATAACAATGTCCATTTGGGTGTTTTCATGCCCAACTGAACACACACCGTAAGCTAAAACGTGTATCTATTGGGACTATTAATCAGACTGTAACAATATCAAGTGCTTCTGATGTTCTGGTAAGAACATTGAATTAGAGGGATTTCCACAGTGGAGAGGGTAGTGATTAAGAAGTAAAGAACACATTACCAGCATCTTTATTGACAAAGGATAAATGCCAAGTTGTATTTCTCTTCACAGAAAATTTCCCTCAAGATTTGTAATGCCAGAAAATGATTGGCATTGCCTGGTTTCAGGGCCAGTGCCCAAATACAATTGCAGAAATAATTTTTTTTAAGGGCCACAATAAAAGCCATCTAGAAAAAGACCAGTTAAACACCTTTTCTAAATTACAATTTCACAAACAAATTCTGATAAAACCCCATCAGGATCAGAACCATCCCAGAAAAATTAGGATTAGGCAAATTTGATAGTAGAAATCAGGTTTTGGATGTAATCAAGAGTGAACAACAGAAACATCAGAGAGGCAAAGCCAAGATCTAAGATCCTTGATGTGTTCAGGAATATAGGACAAGAGTGGAAAAACCCAAGACAGCATCTGAGTCCTGAACAATAGGCTAATGAGGATCCAGGATGTAGCTTCAACACTGTCAAGATTAAGCTCTGCACAAGACGATATATAAATTACTGGATATTTACTTTCCAAAAGAAAGCTAGCTGGCACAATGAAAGACTTGCCACTACAAAACTTTATGGTATAAGTTTTTTAAGGTGCTATTTCACTCCTCGTTTTTTGTTTTTGTTTTGCTCTAAGAGATTAAGGTGGTTGTCTTGCTGGATGTTTACAGAGTCACTGACTTTTGAAACCTCTTCATTTATTTTCTGTGTAATATGAACTAAGAAAAAAACCACACAGTTTGCCAGATATAATATGCAACTGAAAACACAGGGTAACATCGATTGAAATGGAGGTTACTTACTTATCCTAAGAATGAGTACAAAAAATCTTGTGTAAAGATTTCTGAAGGGCCCTCTAATGGCAGAGACAACTTTTAGGAGCTTTTTGGAATATGGGGCTTTTTTTACTTAATGGAAAATTAATCAGAGAGTCAATCCCACATCTAACACATGTTTAAGACAGGGAAAACATCCTGCCAGGGCATCTGGTATGTGTTAGAAGTTGGACTGCAGTAAGATAATTGGTAACATATTGCATGCTTACTGAGGGGAAAAAATGAAACATATAATAATATTCTTTGGAAAGATAATTTTAGTCAGGAGGATACAGCTAGGTATTTTTGATGGGAGTCTAAATATTCAAAATAATCAGACCCTGTTGCTTCCTCACAATTTCTACAGCAGCCTGTCACCTGGAAATCTTCAGGCTAATTCAAGTATTCACCAGCTGAATATGTTTTCTGAAATTTTCAAACAGCAACAGCACATGAAAATTGAGGATGTGCTGGATGTTATTCCACAGTTTTCTTATGGCACTTGCCATAAGAAACCTGAAAAGACATACTTACCTGCACTGTGTAACTGTATTTCAAAAAAAAGCTGAAGAATAGTTCACAAATATTTTTAAAAACACACACACGGTCAACGATGTTCCCTCGAAGCTCCACAGTGTCGTGAGCAGAAATTCTACCTTGTGAGTGAAAAAAGCTAGTAGCTTTAAATTTGTGAGGGAGTTTACATTTGACTATCGCATACATTAATTTTTAGAAGATTATTTCCATAGCCTTGTAAAAATCTCAGAATAAATTCTTTTAAATTATATTTAAGCTATGTTTTAAGAATAATTTAAACATTATGAGAGAAAATTGAATCACGTCAAATTTCACCCACCCCTTTCTTTCTCTGGTGAACAAGTCTAGTCACCCCTTTCCACTATATTGGTCTACCTGGCCTCCGGAGAACAGGTCTACTCATCCCAGTCCACTATATTGGTAGACCTGGCCCTACACTGAGGCTTAGAAAACATACCAGCTCTTGGAGGGAGAGGGGGAGATCTTGCAGCCTACTTTGGTTTTTTAGTGAAATATGACAACCAGCATTACAGGTCAAGTATAACAGAGGTGGAACAGTCACTGTCAAAACCCTGCCTAATCTAACAAACAGAAAGTTGGTTAAATGTTATCAACTTGCTCAAACAACTTATTTATTCAAATATTTATACCCCACTTTTCCCTGTGACTCAAAGAAGCTCACAAACCATAGTGAAATACATAATAGGGGTGTGCAAAAATAATAATCAATTTTTCTGGCTCCATTATAGCCTATGGGGACAGTTATAGTCAATGGGCCCCATAGGCTATGATGGAGAATTGAGCTCGGGGTATCTGGGGCTTGGGGGGGTGTTTTTTGAGGTAGAGGCACCAAATTTGCAGCATAGCTGCTGGTACCTCTCTTCAACCCCTCCTCCCAAGTTTCAAACAGATTGAAACAGGGGGTCCAATTCTATGGGCCCCAGAAGGAGGTGCCCCCATCCCCCATTGTTTCCAATGGAGGGGAAAATTCTCAGTTCACTTGTAGGCTGCACTGCCAGCTAAGTTCCCAGCACTGCCAGCTAAAATGTTGTGTGCCAGTGCCCCATAAGACAGCTTAGAGGGAACTTTGAGTAGCTAGCATAAGAATGTACACGGTACATATCCTCCAGGGCAGCAGGAGAGGCTGTAATGGTCCATCTGCCAGCTCCAACAGCCAGTCAGCAAATCTGATCACCTACCTGTTGATGCAAAGGTGTCAAACATAAGGCCCGGGGGCCAGAATTGGCCCATCCAGGGCTTTTACCTGGCCTGTGAGCAACTGGTGTAAGAGGTGGCTTAGGGTGGTGAGCAGGTACACAGGGGTGTGTATGTATGTGTGTGTGTGTGTGTGTGAAGAAATAGAAAGGAAATGGCTAGGGAGAAGAGCTAAGTTAAAATTAGTGTGGGGGGAATAGAAGCGAAAACAGAGAAAGAGGAGATGTGGTTTTTTCCCCTCCCTCCTCCTCTGACTACAGTTCAGTGAGGATTGGAGAAGCCACTACATGGGGAGGGGGTGGAGCCAAGCGGCTGGCACTGCCACTGCTGCACGAACCAGCTGTGTTTTTTCAAATGGTGACCATGAGGGGGGGTTGGTGAGAGCAGGCACATGGAGCAGCAGTTAGCTGAAGAAGGAACAGGGCCAGCAGGGAAGAGAGGAGGAAGAGGGCCAGGACGTGGGTTGGGAGGCACTTGGCTGTCTTATGCATGCTGTTCTGAGAGGAAAAAAATCTCCTAGCCTTGGAAACAAGTTGAGGAGCAAAGGGGAACCACCGCATGTCTGAACAGTCACAGAGCCAGGAGGCAAAGCAAGTGTTGGGGCAGGTGCGGGACAGCAATCTCCCTTCTTTCCCCCACCTGTTCTCAGTTTATGAGGGAAAAGGGGTCGCAAGACAACAAAAAGTGCCTCCCTGGAGGTTTCAGAAACAGCCTCTCCATCAGGCCTTCCCTCAGCACCACTGCTTCTGTGGGAAATGCAGAAGAGATGAGACCTGGAGGGATCTGGAAGAGCCTGGTTCTGACCCCCCCCCCCGAGCCAGGATCCTGTCATCTTGGTAATCTGGGGCCACTCAGCCTGGCCCACCTCACAGGGTTGTTGTTGTTGTTGGGGTGGTGGTGGTGGTGGGAGTCTGGTGTGCCTCCTCAAGATCCTCAGAGGCAGGATGGGGGAAGAGAGGAAACAAAGAGCAAGAGACGGATTGTAGCCATGCTCATCTGCCAAGGCTGGGCATATGGTGGTAGGTGCTGAAAAACTACCTTATTTACTTGCAAGGATGATGACTCACCTCCTAAAAGTGCTATATATACAAAAAGTAGCTGATTTGTATGACAGTATAAGATATCCCCCGCCCCCCTTTTATGGTATCCCTTGGGAAAAAACTTGTCTTGCTTATGATTAAATACATTTACTGAGGCTTTTATGGGTTCCCCAGTAAATCAATTGCTTTTGCTGCTAGGAATCAATTGCTTTTGTTTGCATTTTGTGTAAAAATATTGTTAATTGGGTTTGCCTGTATCCTTTATAAAGTTTATATGTCTGGCATTACATTTTATGGCACACATGGCCCGGCAGGACAAAATAACATTTATGTCAGATCTGGCCCTTGTAACAAATGAGTTTGACACCCCTGTGCTAAAGAATAAAATCAGAGTCTTGGTTGCTGGGGGAGGAGGGAGAAGGTGAGCAAAGGGACCAATGGAGGAACATGCTAGAGGCACAGAATTGAGCTAAATGAGAAGGCTTCAGCAGCAGGCGCACAACTCAAACACTTAAAATAGCCCAGAACTTACCTTGATTGATTCATTTGTGTTTAGAAAATTGGTATCCTGCCTTTCTGCCCTTACAAGGGCCAACAAGGCAGCTAACAATTTAAAACATATATGATAAAATCACATTTTAAAACTATTAAAATCAACCTGCCTCCAAAACACACATTATTAGAACAATTTTAAAAGTGTTAAAAAGTTATTACACATGAAACAGTTAAAATGCAAAACATAAAAACACTGGCTAGGAAGGAAAGCCAACCCAAACAAAGAAGTCCTCACCCACTGGAGGAAGTGGGCAACAGAAGTGGGCAACAGACAGATGAATTTCCCTGGGGAGAAAGTTCCAGAGTTTAGGTGCCATGACAGGAATGCCCTCTCCCAGGTTGCCACCTGCCTGATCTCAAAAGGCAGGGGTGCCTGAAGCAGGACATCCAAAGATGACTACAGTGGTTGGGCAGGTTCACAAGGGAATCAACATCCTGGGAAGACCAATGGTAGAATGCATTACAGTAATAAAATCTGGACGTAACCAGAGCATGTACCACAGTGCCCACAGCTTTTCTCCTCAGGAAAGGCCACAGGTGGCTAACAAGTCAAAGCTGGTAAAAGCAATCCTGGCCACAACTGCCACCTGCTTATCCAGCAGTAGCCCTGCATTCAGGAGCACTCCCATACTAAGGACCTCTTCCTGCAAGGGGAGTGCAAGCCCATTCAGAGTGGGTGAAACCTTAAATCCCTGGTCAGACCTTCCACCCACCAGTATCACTTCTGACTTGTGGGGATTAAGCTTCAGTTTATTAGCCCACATATACTGTATAATTGCCTCCAGACACTGCTTCAGAGTGTCTACACGCTCCAAGGGATCAGCTGGAAGGGAAAAATAAAGCTGACTGTCATCCGCATATTGATGACAGCCCAGCACATCTTCAGAGGACCTCACCCAGTGGTTTCAATGTTAAAGACCATAAGGGAACAAGATAGAACCTTGCAGACCCCATAGGCCGAAGTCCAAGGCACTGAGCAGCAGTCCCCTAGCATCACTTTCTGAAATCTACTCTCCAGGTAGGACCAGAACCACTGAAGAACAATGCCTCCCAATCCCAGTCCAAATAGGTGGCCTAGAAGGATAACATTAGTGATAATATCAAAAGTTGCTGAGTGGTCTGTTCATCTCCTGGTACAAGACATTCACCAGGCCTAAACCTGGAAGGGGTCTAAACAATTTATATCATCCAGGAAAGCTTGGAGTTGTCCAGCTACCATTAGGGTTGCCAGGTTCACCCGAAAGGTGTAAGGTCGAACACTAGAGTGTCCCCTGAAGACGTGCCCGGTGTGATGATGTCACTTCTGGGCAGGGCTGGCCCCAGGTTTTTTCCCCCACTAGGCGAGGATACCTTCTGGCGACCCCCCATGTGCCCACCAATTTCTGGCGCTCCCCCTTCTGGCGCCCCTGGGGTCTGCTGCTTTAAACGGGGCCCTTCGCTGGATTTCTGACTATTGAAAGTCAGCCCTGTTGAACACGGGGGGGGGGGGGGGCGAGTTTGCGTCGGATGGGGCTGCACGCCCGGCTAGTTGGAATCACCCTTGGTGGAACCCGGCCAGTCCACAGTGGGAAACAACCCCAATGTGTCGGGAGGGACTCCTGCATCTCCAGGCCGGGGGTGGGAGGGGGGAAGCTAACCCGCCGTCCCTTCCAAGGTGCTTGGATGCCTGGATGGTGATTCATTGGGCCGGGGACTCCTGCTGCCAGCTAGATCAGGTGTTGCGACCTGTCCCCATGGGATGGAAGAAGCTGCAAAAATCTCGCTTCTGCGGCCTGGAGCTTCGCCCCATGGAACTGCGGCACCAGGACTCGGGAGCCGCCTCCTCCTCTCCTTCGGAAAGCCTTTCGCTGGCAGGCGTGCTCAGGAAAGCGCCTCTCTCTGTGCCTCTCTCTCTCCAGCACCGGGTTGTGTTGTATGGGATAAAAAGGAGCAGGGCAGAGACCAAGGTAGGCCGCCCTGAGCTCCGGGGACTGACAGCAGAAGACACTTTTGGCAGGGACAGGGCGGCAGACCAGGCTGCGCCCTTCCATGAGGTGGCGGCGTGGCACCCCTAGGCATATGTCTAAAATTTTCTATTTTAGAATGGGCCGGCCCTGCCTCTGGGTGACGTCATTGTGTCTGGCATGTTGGTCTGATTCAGGCACTTTGGGGGCGGAGTTCCCCCAGCAGCTGGATCTGGGCCAGTGGGTTGGGGGACCCTAGAGCGGGCAAACCTGGCAGCCCTAGCTACCTTTGTTCAATCACCTTGCTCAAGAATGGAACATTGGAGACTGGCCAATACTTACTGAGACCTCCTGGGTCAAAGATAGGTTTGATTGGAAGTCAGTGGGCCATATTACAAAAGTGCATCAGCAGTCCTCACCTCTTAACATGCCTTACCCCATGAATTTCAGATGCTGAGCATTTTACAATACTTTGGACTTAAAAAAAATCCATCTCATTTTGTATATAAACTGCAAAATTGCTAGTTCATGCAGCCTCAGTTTGCATGAGGTTAGGCAAGGAAAATAGAGGAGTTTCACCTCCTCTCGATTTCACTGTCCAAAAACTTGCTTTGCTGTTAACATTTTAAATGAACAAGGTGTTAATGCCATCTATCACTTATGCCATTGGTATCATTGGTACCCAGATGCCATACACTGATAAACTGGCTCCAGGGACTTCCTTATGGGTTATCTGCCCCAGGCTCAATGCTTTGGGAAGTGTTTTTTCATACTTCCCCACAGCACTGTGAATTTCTCCATATTTTTTCCATACTTTTTCAAACCCTCAAAGGTTTGGGAAAGACTGTAGTAAGGTTGGGATGGCTACCTGGTGGAAGGGAAAGTCTGGATTGTCTAGCTCACAAAGCAGCCATTTTTCCTGACCCTTTCCCCACAATGGTCATTTCTTTTCCCCACTACTGGAGACTTGTCCCCCCCCATCAATTTCATATAATTATAGTTATATACTGTTACAAGTGTAACAGGTTCTGTGAATTCATAGCTTTTGTTTTTAAAAGTCTCTAGGTCCTTCTGTTGTAGAAATACAGGGGGAAAGGCATACATCTGCTACAGAAGGCACTAGAGCAGGGGTGGCCAAAGGTGCTTAATATAAGAGCCACATAGAATAAATGTCAGATGTCTGAGAATCGCAAGACGTGAACAAATATTACATGTATGTTTTTATTGAAAAATGTGCAGATTTGCTTTTCATTAACATTAAATGTTACTGCCAAAAATAAAAACAAAAGGGGTAAAAACAGATATTGATAATGATATTTATTTGTCCAATGATATTTGTTTGCTAATGATATTTATTTGTCTGAGAGAGAGGTGGGAAAAAGAATAGAAAAAGGTAGAAAGAGAGAGAGAGAGAGAGAAACAAAGAAAGCAGATGAGGGAGGGAGGGAGGGAAGGAGTGGGAAGGAAGGAAAAGAGAGAGAAAGGAAGGAAGGGAGAAAGAGAAAAAAGGTGGAAAGAAAGCAAATAGATGGGGAGGGAGGGAGGTAGAAAGAGAAAGAAACATAAGAAAGCAAATGGATGAGGAGGGAGGGGGAAGAAGGATGGATGGAAGGAAGAGAGAAAGAGAAAGGTGGAAAGAAAGAAGGAGAGAGAGAAAACAAATAAATGAGGGGACGAAGGAGGAGGAAGGAAGAGAGAGAGAGAGGAAGGAAGGGAGAAAGAGAGAGAGAAAGGTGAAAAGAAAGAAAGAGATGGAAAGAAAGCAAATAGATGGGGGAGGAAGGAAGGGGAAACAGAGAAAGACAGAGGTGGAAAGAAAGCAAATAAATGGAGGAGAGGTGGAAAGAAAGCAATTTAAACTTTAAATGTGTTCTTCAACCCCCCCTCCAAGCCAGCCAGCGAGGGGGGGGGCTTTGAGAATGCATTTATGACACAACAGCCGTTGCCGTGACCAAGTTGGGGGGTCCCTGTATATATATTTATAATGGATTCAGATTATTTTACTCTGATGTGACTGATCACCTTTAGTTTCTCTTGGTTGATCAGTTCACACTAAAAAGTAGTCTTATCAGGATTTATATTTCTTGTGGATGGATGGAGGACAACTGCCAGATATAAACCTTTATCAAAAAGTCAGGCACCAGTGCTTGTGAAAGGCAAACAGCACAGTTCTTTATTTCACAGAAAACTCAACAGGGGGTGGGATATTTACACAGGATATTTTGTTTCTTTATAGAATAAAAACGTCACTCTGCTTTCACATAGGCTGCAGGCTTATCACTCTACGTTTGTCATAGATGGTCTTTAGTACACAGAAACCGTTTGTGATTCCACTCTTCAGTATCTGACTGTGGTTAGTCTTTGGACTTTATCTGTCTGGTTCCCTGAGACTGACTGGTGCACCTACTCCCGCTTTTCCAGTCTCCCCCCAGACCTTTAGTCCTTCCTTTAACCACTTTACAGATTCCCTTGGAGCAGTGTATCTGGTGTTTTGTGTTTACTGAGGAGTTAAACTGTTTCTCCTCTCCGTTCACTCTCCTCTGTCATTAGAGGGTACCAGTTAGGAACATTATTCAGTCCCAGTTTTCCTCAAACTGCTGGCTTGCTGTTTAACTCAGCTCCAAAGGTTACTTTCCTCTCAATAGCTCTTCGGCTAACTCTCTTCCAATTGACTCTGTCAACTGTCAGCTCTCAACTGTCAATGGTTACTCATTGAGAATTCCAAGCAATCTTGCTCCCCACCATTCTCAATCATGTGACTCAGCAGCTCTTTTGTTTACCTGCTGCTGTTCACCAAACCTGTATTTCCATTAGTTAAAGTTGCTAAAGTTAAAGTTGCTTTCTTTCTCTGCTCCCCCCTCAAGCCTACCCAGGGAGGGGAACACTAGCTGGGGAAGGGAAGACCGATCAATGAGATATGCCTCCCCTTCGCTTCCCCAGCTGCCCTTCCGGGAGCCACACAATATGTGTGAAAGAGGCGCACGTGGCTCCCAAGCCGCAGCTCACCCCTGCACTAGAGACTGACTTTAAAAAAAAATTGAAAACTGGAAATTCACAGAACCAGATACTAATTGGTATAATGGTATATTAGTATAACTATATGAAATTATTGTTTTTTAAATTTAAAAGCCCAAATGGTGTGGGGGTGTGTGTGACCACTGCTGGAGACTGGGGCAGAGGAAATGCAGGGAAGACCACCATGTGGAAGCCCTGTTACTGTTGCATTGTACTGGCAGCTGCATCGACATTAGGAAAATCATACAAGCCTGTTCCCATGAGGAAGCCATGCCCTTCTCAGATCTGCAGCTAGTCAGGAACATGCCTTCTGAGTCATAAAACTGATGGAGTGGTTGAAGGCCATATTGCAGGTGCTGTTGGGCCACATGCAGCCTTCAAGCTGTATGTTGTGCACTCCTGATTCAAGGTGTCATGCAGACTCTGTAGGTTATGATTTGACTATTGGGAAAGGGGAACTTATTGATGAATAAGTCATTTGAACAGAAGGCTGGATTAGGCCATCCCAAGCCTGATTTTAAATATCATATGTATTAAGGCTGTGTTTTAATTGCCTTATCTTGACTATGCTAAGTAAGGTATTTTTACAAATCTGCTCCCCCTATTTTCATGCACGTTATCTGGTGAGGAAGGCTGACAGGGCAGGATGAATCAGCTAGGCACCTCCCCAATATGCCTAGACCCAGCTCAGAGTCCCACCATTTTATCTTTCAACTGCCATCAATGATGCTATCAGAGGAAGGGCATTGTGCAGCCATGCCTGGATCCTGCTCAGTTGAAAATACCCCTCCAAAGGTACATCTATAGAGAATTTTAATATAAATTATACTGGTTTTTCTATTCCTGTGAGCTGTTTTAGAAGCCAGTTTTGGCTGAAATGATAATATTCTGTATTCAGTTTGTTGCCGCTGAACAAACCTATCTAGGATAATGGGCTAGCACAAATTCAGGCTGTTCATCAAGGCAACAAAAGGGAAACAAAAACTCATAGGACACAAAAAAATAAAATATTTTCAAGTGAGACACTGTTGAACATAAACACTGTATTCTCCTTAGAAAGAACAGTATACCTAGAGGTATCTGAAATTGTGTGGAAATATAGTAGCTCCTCTGAAAGGGCATACACTTTGTAGCCCAGAGCTCATTTTATGATAAACTAAGTGGGTAGGTACATACAGGCAAATATATCACAAGAAAAAACAATGGGTTTACAAAACAAAATTAAGCAATGTGATAGTTGTAGGTTTGTAATTTGCATGGAAAACAAATGAATACAGAATCTAATCAAATATCCAGTTAACATGGATGCAACCAATCGGCAACTACTGGTGATAATAGGCATAGCAAAATCATAAATAAATATATTAAATAGTGTAAACAAATACAGTAAACAAATACAAGTACTTCCCATACAGAGCTAGCCATTTCCACAATTTTTGGAGTGTGACACCACATTTCACCATGCCAAACATCTGAGAAAGAATTCTAACTTGACAGCTTCCAACTAAAATCTCTACTTGAAACATTAATTAGGACATAGGATTTTAAGATAAAAGCTGTACTGCTGAAAGGAACTTCTATACCAATCTACACCATGGTTTACAGTTTCTCCTCTTTCTTCTTATGTCTTTCACCTTACTGGGGCTGAGTGGGGGAAGCAGAGAGCAACAATTAGTTACTAGCAGACCATCTAGCAGAATACCAGCTTTAGAAATCAGTGTTAAATTGGGAATGTTCCTGAAGCCAGGTATAGAAGAAGAATAAGAAGAAGAGATTGGATTTATACCCCGCCCTTCACTTGGAGTCTCAGAGCAGCTTACAAACTCCTTTCCCTTCCCCTCCCCTCAACAGACACCCTGTGAGGTGGGTGGGGCTGAGAGAACTCTGACACAAACTGCTCTTTCAGGAACAGCTGTGCCAGAGCTTGTGACTGACCCAAGGTCACATCAGCAGGTGCAAGTGGAGGAATGTGGAATCAAACCCGGTTCTCCCAGATTAGAGTCCACACACTTAACCACTACACCAAACTGGCTCTCCACTATACTTGACTTATGGGTATCTTGCCCTCAGTATCTATCACAATTACAAAAAAATGTAGAAGATTTATAAACCAGTTCCAGACTGTATCACAAAAAGCATTATCCCACAATATTCAGAAGGAATTATTGTCTTTTGTAGTCACTAATTATAAATCTGTGACAGATAAAGTTACAAAGTACCGAATAAATAGGCATGCTAAAAGTTAATGTGGGCATGCCGCCTTTAAAATTATCAGTTGTCTAGTGCACATGTTTGCCACTAGCACTGTATCCTAACTTAGCAGACATGTACAATGCTAGCCATGTGGCAGTGAATAACTCATAACCATAACCCAAATATATAAGTTGCAAAGTAACTCCATCACTCCATCACATTGGCAAAACAAAATTTTATGTGTGGTCTTTCAGCTGATGCCTTGCAATTTCAAAAGCAATTCTGAATCACAGTAAAAGCCTGGGTGATCCATATATAGGGAAAATGTTTATTATTCCCTGCAATCCCATATAGCCTTGGGAAAAACTCTATACAGTAGACCCTTTTTTTCCTGTTCACTTAATGACTTAGCCTGCTGATTCCTGAAATGTAGAAAGTCTGCAAGATTTCAATATTAGACTCACTTTTTTCAATGTGACAAACTCACAATTCATGTAGGACAGAAGTATAATGTTGTAATCTACTGAGACAGCTGCATCTTCTTGGGTCATTATTATCCATTATAAGTAGCTGAAATAAGTTTTTAATAACATTAGACATGTTATATTATGTCCTGTTTTCTGTTTCTAATTGGGAAAGTCCAAGCTTTCACAAATATTTCAAAGACTTTGCTCTAATAAGCATCTTTAAACCCTCAAAGAAACTTTAATTTATAGTCTTTGCTATTTTGAACAGAGAGAATTCTGATTTTTCATCACACATAAATCAAGTTTAGCAGCTAATTGAGATAAAATGAGTCTACCCAGGAGGTACGGAAGTTTTTCCATGCCTTCCAAAGCTTCAGGGAGGTAGGTCTATGTGTTGATTTGCATATCTTGTTTTTCTCCTCAAGACAGGGACAAGTTTGTCATGATGCAAGCAGGCTGAACATTTCTAGTATAACCTTGTATATTATTCTTTTTTGCTATTTCTGTAGCTAGAACAGAATTTACACACAATTGTAACGAATTTGTAATTAAGTTGTTTCTAATTAGTGTTCTGTAACTTACTGGCGAAGCACAAACTTTTTCAAAGGGGTGGTCTCCATTTGAATCCCCAACAGTGCAAGGAAAAACAAGAGTCCAGCCTGAGATCTTGGAGAGACTCGTCAGTCAGAAAAGGCAATACTGGCCAAAATAGATTATTGGTCTGAGGCAGCTTCATATATTTGTATGCCATTCTTGTTTGCCCTTGCAGCAGTAGCTCAGCATTCTGGCACTGACAGATTTATGATCCTTTGTCCTCTTGGCTAGTGCTCTTTATACCAAGACATTTTGATCTTTGATCTGTCATCCTCTAAATAAATTTTTATAGTGGGCTTGTCTGGGAGGAAACTATAATTATATAGATCAGCTATTCAATGTGTTTCTCCTTTTGGCAAGAAGTGTTAATGTTTCCAAACAGTAAAGATAGCCTAGAAACATAACTCTTTGTTGGTTAGATTCAGTTGTGAAAGAATATAATCCTAGAATCACCTTTTTAAAAACGTCTACAATTGCTCATGCACTGGATTATGCTCAGCAATGGAGAAGCCAGGTTACTTGCTTCTTTGTGTGTATTGTAATGTGGTTTTAAAGTTTTGCCAGCTAGTAATTTAAAAATCTGAAAACCAACTGTGCATGCCAGCAGAGTTGAGACTTTTCCCCATCTAATCCAGGGGCAATTTTCTCAGTAGCTAAAGCCAGTATTTTTCTTGGCATGGAATCCCAAAAACTTTGTCTCAACGGCATTGTAAATTTGCTCTGGCTGAACTCCTTTACTTCTCATTAAATCAATCAAATACTGTTTAAATGGCTCTGTTGATTCTGTAACAGGCTGCTAATCTTACCAGCCAGGGAGAAATGCAGAATCTCCTGTCAGTTGTATATTCAACTTGGCCAACACAGTCATACAGCTAAAATACTATTAAAGGAATGCTTTTTAGTTTTTTGGTTGTTGTTTTTTGCTGTCACATTGCACCCACACTTAGGGTAACCCCGTAGGATTTTCAAGGAAAGAAACGTTCAAATATGGTCTGCCATTACCTGCCTCTGTGTAGCAACCCTGGTATTCCTTGGTGGTCTCCCATCCAAATACGGACTAGTAAATGTTTAGTTCTAGTAGGGTTCACTTATGTTCAAGAATTCCACATTCTTCCTTAAGTATTTTATTGGGGGGGGGGGGAACCATAGAATCATAGGGTTGGAAGGGGCCATATAGGCCACATACTCAAATCCCATGCTTTATGGATCAGCATAAAGAATTCCTTACAAATGTTCATCCAGCTACTGCTTGAAGACTGCCAGTGAGGATGAACTCATGTCTTCCCTAGGCAGCCAATTCAACTGCTGAACTACTCTTACTGTAAAAATAATCCTAACATCCAAATGGTACTTTTCAAATACTTTAAAAAAGAAGAAGAGATTGGATTTATATCCCGCCCTTCACTACCCAAGGGAGTCTCAGAGCGGCTTACAAACTCCTTTCCCTTCTCCTCCCCTGTGAGGTAGGTGGGGCTGAGAGAGCTCTGACAGAAACTGCTCTTTTTTCACGGACAGCTGTTATCAGAACTATTGCTTGCCCAAGGTCATCCAGCAGGTGCAAGTGAAGGAGTGGGGAATCAAACCCAGTTCTCCCAGAATGGAGTCCGCGCACTTAACCACTACACCAAAGAGAACAATCATGTCCCCACTCAACCTCCTCTTCTCCCGACTGAGCATTCTCAAGTCCCTCAGCCTGTCCTCTGTAGCCACTCCATTCTATCCACATCTTTTTTGAAGCGAAGCCTCTGTACTCCAGGTGTGGCCTGACAATGCAGTGGACAGCGGAACTATGACATCTTGCAATTTGGATGTTATGCCTCCATTGATACACCCCAAGAATGCATAAGCTTTTTTTGCTGCTGCATCAAACTGACAGCTCACATTTAGCTTACAGTCCACCCATACCCCAAGATCTTGTCCACACACACTGCTACGCAGAAGTGTATCCCCCATCCAGTATATGTGCTCCTAATTTTTGTTACCCAGATATAGAACTCTGCACTTATCCTTTTAAATTGCATATTGTTCATATCTGCCCACTTTTCCTGTGTGTTCAGATCTCTATCTATCTTCTAGGGTTTTCCTGATTCTCTATATTTGGTGTAATCTGCAAATTTAATGAGTAGTTCCTCCACTCCCTCATCCAGATCATTTATAAAAATGATGGAAAGTTACTGGGCCCAAAACTGAGCCCTGTATCGCCCCAGTGGACCTCCTTCCAATCAGATGAAATGCCACTGACAACTACTCTTTGTGTTCTCCAACCTGTTCCCCATCCACCTAACTATTCTAGAGTCCAGTCCACAGTCATCTAGTTTACCCATCAGATCATCATGCAGAACCCTGTCAAAAGCTTTACTGAAATCCAGGTAAATAATGTCAATGAGTTCAGATGTTCTGACAAATGTTAGTTGGATGTTTTATGACTGACATTTTTTTTAAGTTAGCACTTCTCTAATTAATAGCAATATCTCATGATCTGTAAATTGTTTCAACTCTATCTGTTTTTAGAAAGGGTAAGAATCTATTTAAAAACAAGGCAACAGAGAAGGAAATTTTCACAGTGGACTGAAGTAAACAGAAAAAGGCCCAAGTATTTGCAATGATAATTTGTAATCCTGTTTTGTTGTTGTTTTAATAGATGGTCTGGAGTCAGGTGAAGCACTGAGGTAGCGAAGTTTGTAGATGACAACCAATCATTTAGAGGAAGGAAAATCCCAAGTTTATCACAATATGCTTTCATTTAAACTAAACATTCCAAACTGTTAAATCCCTTGCCTTTTTGTATGCCAGCCACTACTTCAGTACAATCCCACTTTACAACCATAGATGCAGCACTGGCAAATCATTCTGAGTCACTGACATAACAAAAGAACCACCAGCCCACAGAAGATACACATTAGGAAAAAAATCTACTTAATCCCTAAACAGGTGCCAATATTGACATCTATTTTTCTGTTCAGTAAACGCAAGCATGTTCAGCAGCCAAGTCATGCCACAATTTAAACAACCAACCAAACGTATCAGTTAATAACATTTCTGTTGCTTGCACTCATGAAATTGAACAAGGGATCATTAAATATGCTGCTGTTCTGGTCAAACCTGATAACCTCCTAAAGTACTACAATAATTGTATCCATTGTAACACAACCACATTTTTCGAATTCATGCATGCAACTATTGTAAGAGCTAAGAAAGTTTCCCAAACCCCCAATCCAGGATCACATGTGTTCCACTGAAATCAAGGGGTCAAATTACCTGTTATTAATTTAAGCCCCATTCACTTCTATGGGATTTAGGGACAACTAGCTTTGACTGCATTGGGGTCATGGTGTGGATTATTTCACAATAGGCAAAGTACATTCCATGGCTGAGCGTTCTGAGGCATCAAATATTAGATTAGAAGGATTAGTTGTTCTGGTCCACTGATTTGCCAAGTTTACATTGTTAAGAAAACCTGGAACAAAATCCAACATATTTGTTCTGTATTCTGCTCTATGTCCTTTTTCGTCTCTAAAAATGCCACTTAAATCCATTTAAATATGCCATTCAAGTCAGCTGCTTAAGAGCAATTTATTTATTGCCACAATTTCCAAATTATTATTATACACAAGTAGCCTCAATTCCATTAAAAAATTCTTTCCTGGCCAAAATATAATACAGACCGATTATTCAAATGTATTGTTTACTTATTTTGCCCTTTTAAATGAAGTCAAGTTGCAGGATGACTTTACACAATCAATATGTGTCATTATATGGGTAAAGCACAGCAATCCTGCAACTTGGCTTCATTAAAGGAGGCCAAATAAATGAACATTAGATTTTGCCTGTACTGTGTTTTGTACTGTGTTTTGGATGACAAAAGGGTTTTAAGGAAAGTTTCATATATAACCGGGTTTGATTCCCCACTCCTCCACTTGCACCTGCTGATGTGACCTTGGGTCAGTCACAAGCTCTGGCACAGCTGTCCTTGAAAAAAGAGCAGTTTGTGTCAGAGTTCTCTCAGCCCCACCCACCTCACAGGGTGTCTGTTGTGGGGAGGGGAAGGGAAAGGAGTTTGTAAGCCGCTCTGAGACTCCAAGTGAAGGGCGGGGTATAAATCCAATCTCTTCTTCTTCATAATAATAATAATCATCTGTAAAGTAGGGCCAAGGTTTTCTATTAAGTATAGATAGGTGTGGATGGCTACTTAGGCTTGGAAGCAACCATCTATTCTAAACGAACTCTTTCATTTTCAGAATGGGAACACATGGTTATTTTCTCACACCTCTCTGATTGTCATTCTAATATTTACAATGCCTTTGTCAGTACGTACAACTAGAATGTTATAACTAGTTACATGCATTAACCTACATAGAGCGTATTAGCTTCTAAGTATCTTCTCCTTCTGTCACTGGTTATGATTAAACTTTGAATACAATCAAATCCGTTCTTCATTACAAAAAAACTGTCCTGTTTTATACAAGCCAGTCACCCAATCAGCCAATCAAGCCCCAAATGATGAGAATATCATTGCCAAAAGACAGTTTCATTGTCAGTGAGTAACATTTTAATAGTTACAAAATTATTTTATTGTCGGTAGATGGTTTCATTCCTTGTCCATTCTGAAAATCTCAGCCAGAAAAACAGGTTGCTTACCTGTAACTGAAGATCTTTGAATGGTCATCTGTGCAGTACCACACATGGGTTGGGCGCCTGCGCACGACCTCGATCGGAGAACCTTCTATAGCTTGCCTCTTCCTGCCCTGGGGAGCAGGCCTGCACTGCGCATGCCTGGAGCGGGGGAGAGAGCCGCCTCCCACTCAGTTCCTTCGACCACTACAGGTAAGTCCCATCAATTCAAGGTAAGTGAACAGGAGATGCCAGCAGTGGGGAAGGCTGGGTGGGATTGTGGTACAGCACAGATGCCCACTCTAAGATAATCAGTTACAGGTAAGCAACCTGTTTATCTTCGTCATGGTCTCTGTGCAGTCCCACACATGGGTGATTAAAAGAGCTGAACCAGGTGCAGGAGGGAGCTGGCAGCTGAAATTGACAATAAATAGGTTAGGACATAGCAGTATGATTTCAAAACACAGTTCCTACCTGAAAAAGCAGACACATCAGGAGAAGAGAGATCGGAGCACTGTATGGCAAAATGCAGCATCCTGTCGAGCTTGAACATCGAGTGCATAGTGGGACACGAAGGTCGATATCGAAGACCATGTAGCCGCAGCACAGACATCTTCCAACGGGACACCGGCAGGAAGGCCATAGAAGTCGAAACGTCTCTTGTCGAGTAAGCAGTGATAGAAACGGGTGCAGGTTGGTTTGCCAACTCATAGCAAAGGGCTATGGTGGAGGCAACCCATTTTGACAGTCTTTGAGAAGAGACTGGTCCACCCTTGGACGGAGAGCCATAGGTGACAAAAAGCCTCGGAGACTTTCGAAAAGGCTTAGTTCGATGGAGATAAAAGGAGAGCACCCTCGGACATCGAGGCAATGCAAGGCTCTCTGAGGTGCATCAGCCGGGTTCGGAAAGAAAGTGGGTAAAACAGAAGACTGAGAGAGATGAAAGGCAGAAATGACTTTAGGTAGAAAAGAGGGATCTGGCCAGAGAACTACCTTTTCCTTGTGGAAAATTGTATATGGGGAATCTGCACGCAAGACAGAAAGTTCCCCTACTCGGCGAGCTGTAGTAATAGCAATTAAAAACGCCATCTTTCAAGCTTCCGGTACTGCACAGTGAGCGAGCGGGCACTCTTCAAGACTCCCGAATCGCCCGCTCCCTTCTTTGCTTTTTTTGGTGCTCTCCCGGTTCACCGGGGGCATCGCCCAGCCTCCTGGAGTGAGGTGGGATAGCAAAAGGCTTCAATTGGCCACCCCTGCACCTGGCAAGTGTGGGGGTGTGCCATTTTTGCCTCGAAGCAGGAGCGATCAAGGGAAGGAAACATGGCTCCCATGTTTTCCAATAGCTGCGACCAGCTGTTTTTAAGGATTGTCTCATCTATGGTTTTTTCTTTTGTTTCTTCTTGTGAGTACACAATTGCTGTCTTTATAATTTGTGAGGACCCTTGTTAAATGACCCCCACAAGATTGTCTCAAACTTGTGAAACGTATACGCGGCCATGGAAAGGAACGGAGCAAAAGACAGGGAAATGGTGTTAAATGGGGAAAAGGAAGAAGTCTCAGAAAGAGAAATAGTGTTAATTGACTTAGAAAATAGTGAATTTGGACATATAACTCTGGACCAGTTAAAAAAACTTCTAATTAACGAGGTGCGGCAGGCAGCTGAGGACGCCTGCAAAAATATTATTAAGAACCTTCTAAATAAAGACCCGGAATTGGAAATCAAACAGAAGCCTGCGCAGGAAAAGCAGGAAGAACCCCTGCAATGTCAGCATTTTGTGATTTCAGAGAGACGGAAAAGAAATGCTCCCAGGTAAAAAGATGTGTAAAGTACTTTGTAAAGCAAATCAAGACAGCAGGATTTATAGAAGGGAATGCTCGAAAGCAACTTAACGCAGATGCAAAGAAACTGATTAAAAAGAGAGCAAGGCACTTTCCAAAGAAAAGTACTAAAGACAGTAAAGCATTCGTGACAGAACTGACTAAACAGGAAAAGCAAAGCGGAGCAGAACATGAGTATAAAGAGGACAGGCATCAAGAAATGATCATTAAGAAGAGGGCGCTTCAGGAAACAGGGTTGCCATCTGTACTATGTGGTAGCATATGACCCTGGGGGCCATAGAGAGGCCAAACAGAAGGACCTGATATTGGTAATGATCACCTCCGACAGCAAAGCATAGGAATTTCCAATGTCGAGGGCGAATGGTAATGTGAAAATAGGCATCTTGGAGATCTATCGATGCCAGCCACCCAGACTTGAGGAGGAGAGGGAGAATGGATTGTAAAGTGACAATTCAAAACTTCTGGCAGCGAACAAACCAGTTGAGATCTTGAAGATCCCTGATGGGCCGCCATCCCGTTTGGGGACTAGAAAGTACTTGGAGTAGAAGCTGGGAGTTTGTTGAACCTCGATGGCCCCCTTGTGGAGAAACACGTCTACCTCTAGATGAAGCGATGGATTTGGGGGCATGATGACAAAGTGAGGAAGGGTCGGGCCGAAGCAAACTCTATGGCATACCCGACCCATATGATGGTAAGGACCCAGGAGTCGGTAGTAATTTCTTCCCAAGTTGGAAGGAAGGGGAAGAGTCAGGTCCAAATGGGAGGGGTGAATGAAGGAGGCGGTGGCAGGCCCTCGAGGTGGTCAAACGAACTGCTTGGACTGCTGGGGCTTCTTGGGGGCTTGTCATGGCCATTGAGATGGACGAGTCCTATGATTTCTTCCTCCACTGCAAGATAGTAGCAGGCGAAGGCTGACGTTTATTGTAGTAAGGCCTCCAGGAATGGTATCGAGGCCTCGGTGTCGAAGTAGAAACTCCAAGGTTTCGAGCTTGTTTCCTGCTGTCATCAACAGCTTTCAGAGCCTCATCTGCGGTAGAATGAAAAGGTCCTTCGTCATTGAAGGGTAGATCCTTGACTTTGAATTTGAGATCTGTCTGCAGGGAAGTACTGCGGAGCCCAGCATGACGGCAGAGTGCAATGGAAGAAGCGAGGACTTTAGAAAAGCAGGTGACAGCATGATGAATGGAGTTTATCTGTTGCTTAGAAAGAGCACAGATTTTGGACAAGGTGGTAGACAGATTGAGGCGATGCTCCTCTGGGACAAATTCAAGAACTGGATGAACGGCAGTGGCGACATTAAAGGCATAAACGGAGAGGTATGACAGATAGGTATAGATTCCAACATTCATGGAAGTGATGGAGTAAGTTTTCTTGGCAATAGCATCAATCTTCCTTCCCTCACGGTCGGGAGGAGCAGACTGTCGAACAGGTTGTTTGGACTTAGAAGAGGAATGAACTATCATTGAGTTCGGTGGTGATTGAGTAAACAAGAATTTTCCAGAAGATTCTTGAACTTTATAAAGGTCATCATAACTCCTCGATATCGGAGTGACAGAGACAGGATGGTCCCAAGACTCCTTGAGGACTGAAAGGTGGACCGGAAGCAATGGGAGAATTGTCGAAGGTGGCAAATCCGCTTGGACTAACTTATGGATGACATTGGTCACTGCAGGAGTTTCCATAGAGCCTTGTACTTGAAGAACCGTAGCCATTCGCGTAAGGAGCTCCAAATAGGCTTTCGGGCCTTCTGTGGGAGAGATGGAACCCAAATGATGGGCCTCGTCCTCAAGAGGAAGGATATCAGGATCAAGATCACCGACACAGAACGGTCGGATACCGAGTCCGGAGAAGGTGATCGAAGCGGTTTGGAGACATCAATAGGTGTTCCGTCACCCGTGGGAGGATGATACCGAGGTTCTAATGGAGAACGCTTCGGGGCATTCACAGACATTGAGACATCTGGAGGCTGATCAAGCCCCAGGAAATGGGCTGAGGCTACCGAGTGGGAATGCCTGGAGTAGGACTAAGTCGGCTGGCCTCCGTAGCAGTCAGTTTTTCCAAACGGGTCATAATTATCTCGGCGAGGAGTCGAAGACCTGGAGTAAGAGCAAGGGTAATACGCTCTATGGTGCCGGACATCTGGAGACCAGGATCTATAATCGGACGCCGATCTCGACGGAGGAGGCCAGTGATGATAATGGTGTGGTCTGCGAGTATAGCAGGACCTCGGCCTGGATCGACTTCGCATGAAACGCTCCCTGGGAGCCTCGGGAGTGAGACCGAGATGCATGATGAGAGGAAGGTTGCTGGACAGGCTACTTGGGACGCTGACCAGGTGGAATATGCCCTGATGGTGAAGACAAGGTTGGAGGAGGAGGAGGCTGAAGACTAGGCTTATGTGAAGGTGGAGCTGCAAAAGAGACCACCAGAGTCGATGTCGAGAGACCAGAGATCACCACGGGATCGAGCTTCGGAGCCGAAGTCAACGGCTTCGATTTCGGCTTAGCTGACTGTTTGTCTTTGTGCGTTTTAGACTTGGTCTTTAAGGATTTTGCATTGTCGGAGTGTTTTGGTGGAACAGAAGACTGGGACGTGACTGAGGACATCGTAGGACACAAAGCTTCCTCGAGAAGAGACGTTCTAAGTCAGGCTGCCCTATTTATATGGGCCTGTTGAGTAAAGTTCGCGCAATGGGGACAGGACAGGAGTCAACCCGGTGAGACTCGCCCAGACAAAACAAACAAAGATTGTGGCCATTGTTAGAGGGAAGTTTCGGTGGGTAACAATGACACATCTTAAAGAATTTTGTGCGTCCCATACAAATACCTCCCCGGCCAATGGGGGGGCGGGCGGACAGAAATGAAAGTGAGGAAAACTAGTAAAAGATCTTTTTTTCCAGGAGGAGTAATAAAAAATAAGAGGGATAAGGAGAGAGAAAAAACCAGGAGAGAAGTACTCAGCTGAGGTAATTTTGAAGAGCAACGCTAGCAAGGTGTGAACACGAAGGCAGTCGAAGAAGAACTGAGTGGGAGGAGGCTCTCTCCCCAGCTCCAGGCATGCGCAGTGCATGCCTGCTCCCCAGAGCGGGAAGAGAGCGTGCCAAAAAAAGTTTTCTGAGGCAAGCTCTAGAAGGTTCTCTGATTGAGATCGTGTGCAGGCGCCCAACCCATGTGTGGGATTGCACAGAGACCATGACAAAGATCCTGAGATACTTTACAAACTGTTTACAAACTATCTCTGGATAGGACATGTTCTAATTTCTAAAGATATGTCTTCACACTTCTTACATGATAGTTCATTGTAACACAACTCTATAAAAGCAACATATAAGAACATGCTTTGTAAAATTTTGCCCAGCTTCAGAAGCAGGGTACTTGTTCAGAACCCTGCTCTTCCCCAGGAAGAAAAAAAAAACTGGGTGTTGTAAAACTCCTCTCCTCCCAGGTCTGAGGCATCCATGGGTTGATGGGTAATACTGGCAATGTGGGCATCTCACCCTTTGGGATGTTCATTGACAACTTGCTCAATTTAAATTAATCGTAAGCCCTAAAATAAAAACTGAGGCTGGATCAAAAACTATGTCTAGAAAATCCAGGGATCTACATTACTAACTTCTTCATGACTAACAATGCTTTAATAACAATCTTCTTGTGATCTTACAAGCACCAGAGGTCGATTCAGGGGGATCGCAGGGGATCGCTGTTCCCCCGGGTGAAGAGCCTGGGAGAGGGATCTCCCATGCGGAGTTACTCACAAGCAGCCCCGTCGAGCTGCATTATAAGACGTTGTTGCTGAAGAGAGTAGCCTGGCTGAAGCTCGTCCCGCTCGTCCGGGTCTGGGCGCGGCACCTCAAGGAGAGGACGGGAGGAGGGGGCTTTTCTCCTTCATTCCTCTGCAGCACGGAGAGGATCAAGGCGAGTGAGCCGCTTCCTAAAGAGACTGTGCAAGGAGCGGGGTGGGGGGCAGGAGAGCCAGAGGAAAAGGTCTTTTCCTTCCGGAGGAAGGAAGGAAACTCGGCTACTGAATGGCCAAAAAGACTAGGAAGAGGCTTCAGATCTGAAAAAGCCGGCAAAAGCATTGCCGGCGGGTCCCAGGAAGGTTTACTCACAAGTAAGTCATGGGTGTGTGTGTGTGAGAAATCAGCTTTTTCAGTCCTGGAAGAGAGAAATGCGGCTATCAAGTGTTTTTGATGGGGAGTTTGTATAGTCCGGGCGCTGCTCTTTATGGGGAGGGGAGGGCAGGAAGCATTTTCATTTGTCTCCAGCTCTGAAAGGAATAAACTGACAGAGCTGATTGCTAGAGAGGCCGAGAAAAGGAGGGAGGCAGAAAAGAGGAAACGCTTTTTTTCGGGGGGGTGGGGCTTTGCTATTGAATTGCCAACGAGGACGGGAAGGGCTTCCAATATGCAACTGCTGGCAAAAACCTTGCAGCCGGATCCTGCGAAGATTTACTCACAAGCAATGTTCCCTCTAAGCTATGGAGTCTTGTGAGCAAAAATTCAAAAAAGTCAAAATTCAGTATGTGAACTTTAAGCTAAAATTTATTTTATTTATTTTTATATATTTTTTATTTATTTCACATTTGAGACTTTCTTATTTTTATTTTTGCCAATGAAAAAGCACATCAGCCATCAATGTCAAGGAGAATAAAAATATATTGACCTGGGATCCTGGTATCTCTCCTTTTTACCTGACATGGGTGGTTTGCTTGTTTTCCCCAACATGTGCCATCAGATAGGCTCGCCAGCTCTGAGTTGGCAATACCTTGGAGATTTTGGGGGTGGAGCCTGAGTGGTGGGTTTAGATTCAGAGGAATTAGCTGTGTTAGTCTGTTGCTGCAAAATAGTCCAAGAGTTCAAATAGCACCTTTAAGACTAACAAATAGCATCTTTAAGACTAATCTTTAAGACTAAGACTAACTGAGTGGTGGGTGTGGCCTTATGACACACTTCCGGTGATGGCAGGGTGTGTGGCCTTATGACACACTTCTGGTGATGTCAGGGGGTGTGGCATATGCTAATGAGTTATGCTAATGAGTTCCCCTAGCTCTTTTTCTACGAAACGACCCCTGACAAGCACCATGTAATAAGATAGGATATTATCTTCATACTGCATATAAAGTACTGAGGCAGAGAAAGAAGTTTCCTTGTGACCATCTAATAAATTCACAGACTTCCTGATTTAGTTTTAATTTCTCTTAAACAAGGGATGGTGATTATTATAAAAAGGCAAAAAACACAGGCCTGGTTTGATATAAATGCATAAAGTGCAATCAACTTGCAGCTGATTTATGGCAGCTCCACAGGGTTTTCAAGGCAAGTGATTACACAGAGGTGGTTTACTATTGCCTTCCTCTACAAGGTCTTCCTTGATTGTCTCCCATCCAAGTACTGACCCTGCTTAGCTTCTGAGATTTGACAAGATCAGGCTATAATATACCTTTCCACATCCCCCCCCACCCCTTACCAATTATGATTTAAAAATAGACAAAGCACAAAAGCATTTGCCATGCAGCATAGGAAACAGCTTGGGGTAGGGGTGGGGAGTCAACAGTCCCATAAGGCACAAGTTAAAGTCTTAGTAAGTCCCAGGAAGGGCAACAGCTAGCTCACCAGCCAAAGCCCATGAAAGGCTCCCCTGGTCACACAACCACCCATTTAACCAAAAGGAGACTCAGATCTAGCAGCACCCCAAGCTAGGAACCTGCTCCTTTAGGGGAGTATAACTCCATCCAGAAAACAGAGTTTCACTTACCTGTGACTGTTGTTCATCAAGTGGGCTTCTGCATAGGCACACATGGGATTGTGCTTGTGCTGGCCTGCCAGAGATGATTCTAAAGAAGGTTCGGCGCACTCCCCAACTCTCATATAAGCCAGCAAGTGAGCCAAACCGGGTCCCATGCCACTTCTGCTGAAAAGCATCCCCTAATGAGCCCACATTTTGGTATCCAAAAGGATACCAAAATGCCAACAATTCACAGCTAGAGAAAGCGTTTATGGAACCATTTCATTTTAGGTAAAATAGCTCATAATCTGTTTATGATGCAGACTGCAAGACAAGAAGAAAACTTTGTTGCCATTTGGTATCCAATTATAGATTACTTAACAGAACATGAAGTGTTTCCTAATAATACATTTTATAGAACTCTACTGTCTGAGAGGTGATATGATAACCAATTCTGACAATGTTTTCCTCCGAAAACAACACTAAAAGAGAAAACCTGTTGTGAAGAATACCTAACGATGGCTGCAGTCACACGGAGCATTAGGCACGCTAGAGGGACGGAAGATAGGCGGATTTTCCGGGCGCGATCTCACCGCCACATCTGGGAAGCGTTGAGCTCCCGTGGCGAACCCGAGGCTTCCCGCGGAAGATGCGCGGTAAAAAACTAGTACCTTGGAGGTACTAGTTTCCTGAAACCGCGGGGCAAGGGCGGGCGTCTGATCACGTTTCTGGTGGTAGTTCCGGCGCCCACCCATGTCCCCTCGGAAAAAGGTTTTTTTTTCAAAGTCTCCATGGATGCGCACAAGCACCCAAGGGAGCATGTGCACATTTGAGTTTTAAAAAAACCAACAACCCCGTTTGCCCCGCGCCCCACTTCTTTGCCATGCTGCAGGACTGTGGAGTGATCGGCACCTCCCCCCTACCACGGGACCTCCATGGGACCTCCATCAGTAGGTCTGCTCGAGCAACCGCGTGGTTTTTAGCCCCGGGGTTAACAGCCACGTTTCCCCCCCGCATTTTCCTGTCCGTGTGACTGGGACCAATATTATGTAAGGATGTGGGTTGTAGAGATCAGTGATCATCCTAAGATTCTCAGCTCCCTAGAAGAGAATGCAGCTGTCTTTGATTTGCTGCAGAACTCATATTTTAGTACATAACCAAATTGTGACTATTTCACACTTGACTTAATCTTTGCTTGCTGGTTTAGTCAAGTCCTTGAAAAGACTACATTAGAAGACAGAACTTTCTTAATTATAAAAATCTTGAGTCATTGATCTTTATCTTCAGAACTCCAAAATACACAATTAAACATTCTGCTTTACTTCATTATAGCAAAAAATAAAAACAAAACCCACACCATGTAAGAAAACAAATATCTAACCCAGATTAGGGATGGGCACGAACCAAATCAAATTTATTGTTACGGCCAATTGACCAGCAGTGCAGTAAAACAATACAATATGGGCATGAACCAGAAAATTCCAGTTCAGGTTGGGGTTTGGGGTGTACCCAAACCGAAACCTGAACCGAATCAAGCAAAAAATGCCCGAACCAAACCCACCAGTAAGGCCAGTTCAGGCTGCCTGAGGAAGGCGGGGATCACCTGGGAAGTGTTAAATGTTTGTGAGCTGTTAGGCTGAAATGGATGCAAGCCATTTCAGCTATCCCTTTTCGCTCACCCATGCTTGGAAGCTTATGGAAACACCAAATTGGAAGCGGGGGGGGGGGGGGAAAGGGATCGCTGAAATGGCTTGCATCCATCAGCTGTTTGGTTGAAATAGATGCAAGCCATTTCAGAAATCCCTCTCGCTCCCCCACACACACTTCCCACCACAAGCTGCACAAACCTCCTAATAACCACATGGGAGGGTTGTTGAGGCAAGATGGCATGAACCTTGGTTCACAAACCCAGGCGATTTTCATCACAAAATAGGTTCATTACGAGATCCGTGCCGAACCCTAATATAGATGATGTTTTTAGCTTTGAATGGGCCTTTCAATAATACATTATATATTGAAACCAGTGGATAGACAAATAAAGGAATATTTCAATGGAAACAGCTATGCAGAAGGTTCAGCTATGTACACATGAAACACCTATTATACAGGTTGAACCATATTACTAAGATCAGAATTAAATGCTACAATTGCCACGGAAAATGGCAGCTCCCCACTTTCCTGTGATGTTTAGCCATACTTGCTTTTGTCATAACATCATGATGTTGCATTTCTGTGTTGACACCCCAAATCATCACTTGCCATAGGCAGGAAGGGAAACACAGAAAATTATGCCTTAATACTACGTATGGGGGTTTCTCTACACAAGGCTCCTATTTTTGGTGGCAGCTCCATTTGAGCATAACAACTAGTTCCACTCCCTAAGGATTGGATCCAACCAACTTTTCTGCTGATGAAAAAGAAAGGTTTATTTGTTTGCCATCAAGTAGCAGCTGACTTATGGCAACCCCATAGCATTTTCAAGGCAAGAGATGATCAGAGGTGGTTTACCATTGTCTGCCTCTAAGTAGCAACCCTGGTATTCCTTGGTAGTCTCCCATCCAAACACTGGCTAGAGCCAATCCTGGTTGGTTTCTGAGATCAGACGAGATTGGGCTATCCTGGCTATCCAGGCCACGACTTTTCTTAGAGCACCAAAAAGGCTATGCTAGGGATCATGAGGACCATATGTACAAAAACGATGCAGGATTGGACCTTTAATTTTGAGCAAGATCAGGTGAAAAAGCTGGCTGGATTCAATCCTAAATTTGTAAAATATTATTGTGATATAATTATTAAATATATAATAGAAATATATTTATCTTACTGTTCCACCAGTTTTCCCAAGATTTCCTTGATCTCCAGTTTCCCCCTGATAATTTAGAAATAAATACAGATGTTTAGCATACAATTCTTTTTTCGTTTTCGCAATTCAACAGGTTACTTCCTTTCTCTTTATTCTGTTTATCAACACTTAGGAAAATTATTCCAAAAGAACAAAAGCCTTCTGTAGGATAAACAGCCATATGGATCTATTTGTTCAGCTTTGAGATTCATAGTTTCCACATGCTTACTATACTAATGATTCAGTTATCTTTTATAATTCTTCTCATTAGCCAGAAATGTCAGAAAACAAAAGTCCAGTAGCATCGTAAAGACTAACAAAATTTGTGGCAGAGTATGAGCTTTCATGAGTCACTGTTCATGTAGTCTTTAACGTGCTACTGGACTCTTGCTCTTTTCTACTGCTACAGAGAGACTAACACAGCTACCCATTTTGAAAACAAAATTTTCCCATCATTATTTGGATTTTTGGCTAGTTTTATCCTGAGGGAAAAGTCATGTACATGTGAGTGAGTGTATAGCCATTGAACTCATATAAAACCATGGGTCCATTCCCTGCTCCCACTGCTACACAACTATGCTGTGGGAAGGAACATAAGAGAAGCCAATGTTGGATCAGGCCAATGGCCCATCTAGTCCAACACTCTGTCACACAGTGGCCAAAAATACCAGGTGCCATCAGGAGGTCCACCAGTGGGGCCAGGACAGTAGAAGCCCTCCCACTGTCCCCCCCACCAAGCACCAAGAATACAGAGCATCATTTGCCCCAGACTGAGAGTTCCTGTCTATACCTTGTGGCTAATAGCCACTGATGGACTTCTGCTCCATATGCTTATCTAATTCCCTCTTGAAGCTGTCCATGCTTGTAGCCGCCACCTCCTGTGGCAGTTAATTCCATATGTTAATCACTCTTTGGGTGAAGAAGTACTTCCTTTTATCTGTTCTAACCGACTGCTCAGCAATTTTATTGAGTGATATTCATATTTAAAAAAAACATTTTATTTATAAGGTTTTTACATTATACAAAACACAATATATTGATTGTATTACAGTAATTACCATATCATAAGTCTATGTTAACATTTGTTGTCTAACCACAAATAATTTTTTCCCATCTTTCTTTAAATATGTTGTCATCTTTACCTTTGCAAAATTAGTGTTAATTTATCCATCTCTGCAATATTCAACATTCTATATATCCATTCATCTCTCGAGGGTATTTTTCCCTGTTTCCAATATTTAGCAAATATAATACGAGCCAATGTTAACATATATGTTAATATATATTGATCTGGTTTTTTATACTTATCTGGCAAGATATTTAACAGAAATATTTCTGGTCTATATGGTAGTTCTATATCTATGATTTCAGATATAAGTGTTTGTATCTTATGCCAGTAAATTTGTGTTATGTTACACCTCCACCACATATGGTAGAAGGTGCCAACGCTATGTTTACATTTCCAGCAAGTTTTAGATAGATTTGGATAACATTTCGTGATTTTATCTGATGACCAGTGCCACCTAAAAAACATTTTATATATATTTTCCTTATATGGTATTGCTCGTGTATATTTTATTAATTTCCAGATTTTGGACCATTCATCAATATCAATGTTATATTCAAAGTCTTGCATCCAGGATACCATTGGGACTTTCACTGATTCATCCTGTAAATAGTCTTGGAGAAGAAAGTTATACAGTTTCTGTATTAACTTGTCGCTTGAGGATAGCCATATTTTGTCTAAGACAGTTTTTGTATCCTGAAATCCAACTTTTTTATAACTGGTAGTTAACTGTATATTTTCCCACCATGACAATTTAATGTTCTATAAAAGTAGTTTTTCCTGGGTTTTCAACATATTATTTTTATCTAACAATGTTTCATATTTTTCTTCTTTATCCTTTGTAAGTAGTGAAGGCTTTATAAACGCTTCCATTGGCAATATCCATTTAGGTGTTTTATTGTAATACCGTTCCTTTACTTCTTTCCATACTTTTATTACTAAGTGAAATTCACTGAGGAACTGACTGAACATTCAATAAAGCCTACCCTCCACCACTAGGATCCCACAATGAAATGCACCTCTCATTAATCAAAATAGTAGACCTATGGGCATCTCCCATTCAGTTGCCAAAAATTTTAGCAAGGTATTAGGATTCCATCAATACAGATGCTTAAATGCCAAGAAATGTCCATTCCCGCCAGCGACACACTATGAACTCTACTTCCATTTAGTCTTTGCCATCTCACTTTTGTGCTTATCATCATAAATTAATCTCTAAACCTACACTCAGGTGGCAGCTGTGGCCAACAGCAGTTTTTTTTACCACCTAGGGTTGCCAGGTCTGGGCTGGGAAATACCTGGAGACTTTGGGGGTGGATCCGGGAGAGGATGGGATTTGGGGAGGGGCCTCAGCATGGTACAATCGCATATAGTCCACACTCCAAAGCAGCCATTTTCTACAGGGGAGCTGATCTCTGTCAGCTGGAGATCAATTGTAAAAGTAAAAGATCTCCCGGCCCCACCTGGAGGCTGGCAACCCTATTGCCACCTCTTAGTGAGAAGCACTGTGGAACATTCTTCCAAATTCTTCAAGGCCAGACTACGTTAATACACTTTACGCAATGCAGCATATCTGTTTTGCTTGGAACCCTCTGCTTGTGAACAAAACAGACAATGGTATACATGGTTTTTCTTTGACACCAGTTCACACCTTGTATTAAGAAAACCTGTGTGAAACAGCCCAAGTCTTCATTCATAACAAAGTCAAGAAGTCAATAAGTTTGGGTCGCCTGCCATTTAAAAATTACTTCAGTAGTATACTTTCAGAGAGCAGCCATGGTCTGCAGTAGAACAGTTACATTTGAGTCCAGTAACACCTTAGAGACCAACAAGATTTTCAAGACATAAGTTTTCTAAAGTAAAAATTCCCTTTGTCAGACGTAAGTAGGACAAAGGTCTCTAAAGTGCTACTAGAATCCAATCTAACCATTTCAGTAGTATGGAAAGTGGGTCATGAAGTAATCAAAAATAAGTTGAGGAAGAGCTATGAGGATTTGCAAGGGATATGCCAAACCACCTTAACTTACACTTTTCACCATACTTCACCCTCTGCCTCTCAGCAACTGGCATTATGTGTGTACTTTGAATAATCACACACAAAAAAGTCTGGCATTCTAGCTATTAAATAAATGAGTAAAAACTGAAATAGTTCAAACATACCTTCAGGCCTTCTGGTCCTGGTTCACCTGCATACCCTTTCCGACCTGGCTTTCCCTGTATTCAAGTAAACACATCAGCTATTGAATTGTGTTTAAAGCCAGAACTCATCAGTTCACTAGTAACCTCATGCTGCATACAAAATGTCAGAGCTATTGAGGGACAAAATACATACCAGGTGTAATTTCATGTGATTGCCCTCTGTCTTTTAAATCAAAGACCAGACATAGGACTCTGGTAAGGAGCAGAAGCTAGATAAGTCGGAAGAACTATTTCCCTGCCTATGATTTTTCCACCCAAAATACCATCCCCACTTGCTTTTCATATGCAAGTTCCTTACAGGATTTCATGGGAAAAGGCAGAGAGGATGTGATTTTAAGTGACTAAAATGACACAAGTTTAAATATCCACCCCTGGCCCATTTTGGGTTCCCTGCATATACCTGCATATATATGTGTCTCCCTCATATACTTTTTATTTGAAAAAATCAAGGCCAGAGGAATATAATAGAAACTGTGCATAGTGGGTTGGATCACATGGAAAGAATTTCCATTAGCACAATGGGACTTTCTCCTCCCATTCTGTGGCAGCCCAGAGGACACCCAAAAAATTGTTCTTGCTCTTGAGGGAGAGGGGACCCCCAGGAATAGCTTGAGGAATGAATCTGAATGGGGCGGGGGATTCAGAAAAAAAAATGTGTTAGTGGAAATCTACTGCTGGAACCAACCTAATCTGCATTTGCCCACTGATGATGGTTACTGTGGAGCTCTTTTGTAGCAGACACTGTTTTCATGTCTCATAGTTGTTCCGCTGCAACTGTTATGGAAACCTGCTACTGAGGACACTGCTCAGCCAATAGATCTCAAAAAAGCCAATCATATACACTCAAAAATAAATTTTCTAAGGTGATTCCAAGCAGAAATAACGGAATTAATTTCTACTGAATACAATAGGACAGGATTCTAAATCATTGTGTCTTGGATCAGGGATAAGCAGCATAGCAAGGACAGAAAGAAAAACAAACTGAAACATAAGCAAAATTAAGCCAACATATCATTTGCTCTGCAATACTGAATTATCTGATCCTAGCATCAAGCTCTTTCCTTCAAATCATCTATTTTCATAAAACCTTTAGTCATTCTTTAACCCCTACTGAAAGTTAGTGTATATAACAACTTATTTTTACTCTGTTGGCCTTGTCTCCAGCTTTGCAGTGTCTCCCTTTGACAAACTTTAGATTGTAATACCACCAGGAAGGAACTTTTTTTTGGTTTCATTTTGTAAAGTGCCACATACACTGATGATGCTCCATAGAAGTAAAAATTCAGTCTTTTTTTTTTTTTTTGCATTTTCTAAAAACGGTTTTACTCTTTTCTTCTGTGTCAGCTGGGAGGAATTCAAAACTTTATTGCTCCCTTACTTGTTAATGTACTGAAGTTTTAACATAATAAAATATCTAATGGTAAGCCAAACATTTTTAATTAACAAAAATTGTACCCATGCTTCAACTGCTTGAGCTGAGTTATAGTGACATAGTAAAAACTGCTTAGCCAAACTTTGCCACTGTTGATTAACTCAACATATAGACACTACTGTACATAAATATATGAGCAAAAGAAGCTTAAAGTAACAGAGAATATGCTTTATTACACACAGTATAAACTGAACAGGGAATCTATACTCTTGTCACCAGCATACAATAAGGAATTCTGGAATACATTGAAGATTTCTAACTTTGTTCATGGAGATTTAGTTCTGAATGTGAAGTAGTATTAAAGTGTGAAACTGTTAAACTTGGTCTGAAATATATCTCAATAAACTTGGGCTGAAATATATCTCCCACTTTCCTATCAGCATGTAGCTTTCATTAAAAAGAGATATTTAATAGATGGAGACAGAGAGACAAGAGCAATACAAGAAAGGGGAGGAGAGGCCTTCAGTTAACAATGTCAACTGGATTAATGGAATACTGGCAGCGGGGAGAGAACTCAAAGCTCCCAGATTTTGGATGCTAAATAATCTATGCACAATATAATAAATTAATTTACAAACATTTTTCTGAGTGCAAATGTTGATTTTTTTGGTGCCATGGGCCACTGGTTCCAGATAAGTAGCTGTTGTAGCAGCAAAATAAAACAGGACTTTAGTGACACGTTAAAGACTAATGTTTTAAGCTTTTGAAAGTCCAAGCTCACATCTATCAGATGCACAAGGAATGCATTTTATCACAAACAGATGCATTTTATCTCCTGTGCATACGACAATAAAGTGAGCTCTGAGACATAACAGCATATGCTGGAATAAACTGGTGGGTAATATCTTTAACTGGATGGGGGGTGTTCAACCTGTCGCAGTCCCCCTGAAAGAGCAGTCACTTGAGGCTCAGGTGGCATTGGTGGCCCAGAGTGCTTTCTACCAGCTGGTGGCCCAGTTGTGTCACTATCTGGACAGAGATAGTCTGGCTTCAGTAATTTATACTCTGGTGACCTCCAGATTAGATTACTGCAATGCACTCTATGTGGGGCTGCCCTTGAAGACAGTTCAGAAGCTGCAGCTGGTGCAGAATGCGGCAGCTAGATTAATAACTGGGACCCGGAGGTCCAAACACATGACCAATTCTGGCCAGCCTGCATTGGATGCCTGTATGCGTCTGGTCCCAATTCAAGGTGCTGGTCTTAACTTATAAAGCCCTACACATCTTGGGACCACAATATCTGCTCAGTGCCTCTCCCAACCCTAATCTACCCGAACACTACGCGCAACCTCTGAGGCCTTCCTCCAGGTGCCAACCCCTTAAGAGGCTAGGAGGGTGGTGTGACGGATTCCAAAAAGGGAACACCTAGAGAAGGGCGATGTGCAGACATAGGGCGATGTGGAGAGATGGAATGTTTGGGAGGTTGATGGGCAGAAAACAGACAGGGAGGCAGTTGGAGGACGGAGAGTGAGTGAGGAGGTTGTGGGCGGTTGGAGGCTAACAGCCATTGGGAACTGACACATTTTGGGAAGAATCCCAGAGAGCGGTTTAATTGTTGGAACCTTTGGAACGTGTATCTGATTAAGGTTGTGCTGGAGGAAAACGAGAGATGTCACAGTAAAGCCGTTTTATTCTTATAAACAACGGAGTCCGGTCACTAATTTCCGCCAGTTTTAAGAGCCTTGGAGTGAACCAAGAGAGTTTCATCACGAAGAACGAAACCAGTGGGTAAGTGGTCCCCGCTACTACCCGAAGCTAGCAGTGTCCCGCGTAAGAGTGGTGTCCAAAAGGTGGTGGCCTGTAAGAGCCCGTGACAAGGGGTTGGCAGCGTCGCGATTCGAGAATAGCCCACGTAAGCAGGGTGAAGGAATACAGAGAGGCAAGGCGGCCAGACTGTATTCAAACTGCTAGCGTAGTGGGAGGGAGGAACTCGTGACAGAGATGGCCCCTCCGCAGAAGAATGTCAGGGCAAAGGGAGATGAAGCAACAGCTGGGGAGAGTGCTGAAGAAAATCCCACCCTTGACATTGAAAACATGAGATTGAAGGTAGAACTGGCACGTATAGAGGCAGAAAGAGAGAAAGCCAAAATAGAAGCAGAGAAAGAGTTGCAAATGGCGAGGCTAAAAACAGAGGAAAGAGAAAGAGAGAGAGAAAGACAGTCACAAGCAGAAGAAAGAGAAAAACAGATCCAAATAGCCAAATTGCAGGCAGATGACAAAGAGAGAGAGAGACAGTCACAAGCAGAAGAAAGAGAAAAACAGATCCAAATAGCCAAATTGCAGGCAGATGACAAAGAGAGAGAGAGACAGTCACAAGCAGAAGAAAGAGAAAAACAGATCCAAATAGCCAAATTACAGGCAGAGTCACAAGCAGAATTATACCAACTAAAGCTGCAGGAAATCCAATTAAGAGCAGAGGTTGGAGGGCATGGGAGAAATTTTGAAAACTCCAGAATAGAGCAAAAGAGATTCCCAAAGTACGAAAAAGGGGATGATGTAGAGGGTTTCCTATACAGCTTTGAAAGATGCTGTCAAGATATGCAAATACCTCCAGAGGAAAGGTTGGTGTATTTGAGACCACAGATCTGTGGAGGTTTAAGTGAAGTCTACTGGGAGATGAGGGATGGGGAAACAACAAATTATGAACTTTTTAAAGACAGAGTTAAGATCAAATATGGCTTAACAGCAGAGCAAAGCAGAAAGACTTTCAGGGAAATAAAACGTAAAGCAGGGGAGACATACGCCCAGTTAGGCTGTCGCATTGATAGGGCGTTAGACAGATGGGTTGAGGGAAGTAAAGTAACAACTTTTCCAGAGCTGAAACAACTGATCAGCCTTGAACAATTTTACAGCCAAATTCCATCACAAGTTAGATGGATTCTAAGAGATAAGAAGTTAAAAACAGTAGAACAGGCCGCTACTATACTTGATGAAATGGAAGGAGATCTGGGAAAGGCTATGTGGGTAAATCCCTTTAAGCCCTCCAGAAATTGGCATCCATCTGAAAACCTTAAGTTTGACAACACCCCTGCAAGGCGGACAAGTCCTGATCTAAAAAGGAAGGATGCAGTCACCTGCTTTTCCTGTGGTGAGAAAGGCCACATACGAAAATTCTGTAACCAGAAAGAACCAGAATGGAGATTTCCCCCAAAACCCATTAAATTGCTAAAGAATATACAGCCAGACCATGAGGAATCAAATCCTCAAACAGCTAAGAGTGAATATGAGTCGGAAGAGGCCAATAACATAATGACGGTCTGGAAGATGGAAGAGGGGTTAGATAAGGAATATATAGAACCCTTAACTGTAAATAATCAGAGGATAGAAGCTTACCGCGACACTGGTGCTCAGGTAACGCTGATCCAGCCCCAGCTAGTCCAAAAACATCAGTTCTTGATGGGAAGGAAGTATACCCTGAAAGGTATCCGTGGCCCAGCATTCGAAGTTCCTGTGGCTGAGATCCCAGTGCAGTACAAGAGCTTCCAAGGAACATGGACAGTGGGCGTCCTACCTGATATTGGGGTACCAATGCTACTGGGAAATGATTTGGCTTCAGAAGTAAACAAGGCCGAAGCCAAGCCTGTGAAAACTGTTACCAGAAGCATGACAGGCCCTGTAACCACAGAAACTGAACAGCAGCCAGACGTCACAATGTTACAAGTGGCTCCGGCTGAGGAATTTCAGAGAGAGCAAAGGCAGGATGATTCAATTAAAGAACTGTGGGTCCAAGGAGCACAAATCAGTCAAGAAGTAAGTGTAGAACAACCCTGCCTATTTAAAGTAAAAGATCAAAGACTTTATAGAAACACCTTAAGGAGGAAGCATAATGCGATCTGGGGAAAAAGAAGCCAGCTGGTAATCCCCAGAAAATATAGGATGCAAGTTTTGCAAATGGCCCATGAAACCCCTATGTCATCGCATCTTGGCATAAACAAGACAAGGGACAGAGTGCAACAACGATTCTTTTGGCCAAACATGGGAAAAGACAGAGCATTCTGTAAATTCTGTACAACATGTCAAAAGGTGGGCCAAACCCGAGATAAGAGCAAAGGTCCTTTACAACCAGTACCTATAGTGACCGAGGCTTTTGATAAAATTGGAGTGGACATTGTGGGACCTATTTCCAAAGTTACACGGAGGGGAAATAAAGACATTTTCACAATAGTGGACTATGCTACAAAGTTCCCAGGGGCAGTACCACTACAGGACATAGAGGCAGTGACCGTGGCAGAAGCCCTATTGAATATTTGCTCCAGACTGGGTTTCCCAAAAGAGATGGTCAAAGATTTAGGAACCAACTTTATGGCGAAAGTAATGCAGGAGTTACAAGATCATCTGCAGCAAATGAGGAAGACGACAACTGACAACATGAGCCAAGCACAACAACGGCAGAAGGCGTGGTACGACACTAAGGCGAGGACGCGAGAGTACAGACCTGGAGATAGAGTTCTAGTACTAAAACCCAAGCAGAAACACAAACTGGACATTGCTTGGGATGGGCCATATACCATCGCTCAAAAGGTTTCCAATGTGAACTATTTAGTGACTATAAACAAAGAGGGGGAACAATGTACATTGTACCATGTGAATATGTTGAAACCATATTTTGATCGGGGCAATTTAGTGTTGCTGACAAGAACATCTGAGGGTAATGTATATAACTTGTTGGGTTGGGGAAAAATAAACCCAGGGAATACTGATTGGGGAAAGGTCCAGACGATAATAGATTGGCCCAGGCCGTCCTCTAAGAAGGATGTGAGAGTGTTCTTGGGAGTAGCAGGGTACTACCGGAGGCTTATACCCTCCTTCAGTACTGTAGCTGCACCCCTGTGTGAATGCCTCAAGAAAGAAAACCCTGATCCCATCACTTGGAGTCCCGGGTGCCAGGAGGCCTTCAGTCAATTGAAAAGGGTGTTAACATCCGAACCTATTTTAAAGGCTCCAAATTTTGACAAACCTTTCACCCTTTTTACAGATGCTTCTAACGTCGGCTTAGGAGCCATGGTGAGCCAGGAGGGGGAGGGTGGAGAGTTAAACCCCATCCTATACATTAGCCAGAAATTACTGGTCAGAGAGCAACGCCTGGCAGTAATCGAAAAAGAGTGTTTAGCTATAGTATGGGCCATTAAAAAGCTAAGGCCATACTTATGGGGGAGGCAATTCACCTTATGTACTGATCACTCACCTCTGAAGTGGCTGAACCAGGTAAAGGGAACAAATAGTAAGTTAATACGGTGGAGTTTACAACTCCAATATTATAACTTTAACATCAGAAACATCCCAGGGAAGCAGAACATCGTCGCTGACGTGCTGTCCAGGAATACAACTGGATAAAAAGAAAAGGGGAAACTTGGAAGACTATACCCGCAGTGGCAACCTAGAAACTCAAGGACTAAGTTAAGGGACAAAGTGTACCCTTGGTAATGTGTTGATGAAATGTTTGTTGTATTTGTTTGCTTTTGAAAGTTGTTTGTATATAGATACAAGAATGTAACTCAAGGATAAGGAAGCCGCACACGAACCCCATTGCACAGGAAAAGGTTGCACCTTTCCCTGGTACAATGTTCTTCAGAGGAGGGGCGTGTGACGGATTCCAAAAAGGGAACACCTAGAGAAAAGCGATGTGCAGACATAGGGCAGTGTGGAGAGATGGAATGTTTGGGAGGTTGATGGGCAGAAAACGGACAGAGAGGGAGTTGGAGGATGGAGAGTGAGTGAGGAGGTTGTGAGCGGTTGGAGGCTAACAGCCATTGGGAACTGACACATTGTGGGAAGAATCCCAGAGAGCGGTTTAATTGTTGGAACCTTTGGAACGTGTATCTGATTAAGGTTGTACTGGAGGAAGATGAGAGATGTCACAGTAAAGCCGTTTTATTCTTATAAACAACGGAGTCCGGTCACTAATTTCCGCCAGTTTTAAGAGCCTTGGAGTGAACCAAGAGAGTTTCATCACGAAGAACGAAACCAGTGGGTAAGTGGTCCCCGCTACTACCCGAAGATAGCAGTGTCCCGCGTAGGAGTGGTGTCCAAAAGGTGGTGGCCTGTAAGAGCCCGTGACAAGTGGTTGGCAGCGTCGCGATTCGAGAATAGCCCACGTAAGCAGGGTGAAGGAATACAGAGAGGCAAGGCGGCCAGACTGTATTCAAACTGCTAGCGTAGTGGGAGGGAGGAACTCGTGACAGAGATGGCCCCTCCGCAGAAGAATGTCAGGGCAAAGGGAGATGAAGCAACAGCTGGGGAGAGTGCTGAAGAAAATCCCACCCTTGACATTGAAAACATGAGATTGAAGGTAGAACTGGCACGTATAGAGGCAGAAAGAGAGAAAGCCAAAATAGAAGCAGAGAAAGAGTTGCAAATGGCGAGGCTAAAAACAGAGGAAAGAGAAAGAGAGAGAGAAAGACAGTCACAAGCAGAAGAAAGAGAAAAACAGATCCAAATAGCCAAATTGCAGGCAGATGACAAAGAGAGAGAGAGACAGTCACAAGCAGAAGAAAGAGAAAAACAGATCCAAATAGCCAAATTGCAGGCAGATGACAAAGAGAGAGAGAGACAGTCACAAGCAGAAGAAAGAGAAAAACAGATCCAAATAGCCAAATTACAGGCAGAGTCACAAGCAGAATTATACCAACTAAAGCTGCAGGAAATCCAATTAAGAGCAGAGGTTGGAGGGCATGGGAGAAATTTTGAAAACTCCAGAATAGAGCAATTAAGAGCCTTGGAGTGAACCAAGAGAGTTTCATCACGAAGAACGAAACCAGTGGGTAAGTGGTCCCCGCTACTACCCGAAGCTAGCAGTGTCCCGCGTAAGAGTGGTGTCCAAAAGGTGGTGGCCTGTAAGAGCCCGTGACAGTGGCAAACAGGGGGAGGGCCTTTTCAGTGGTAGCCCCTGTCTTCTCCCTGCTGCAGCCCACCTGGTGCCAAATTTGCCATCTTTTCAGCCCCAGGTTAAGATGGCCCTCTTTGCAGAGACTTTTAAAGACTTTCCTGGTTATGCAGGGACCCAATACAATTAGCCAGGTACTTTTCTTTCACTTTGGGTTAAGTCTTTTGGGTCCGGTTTATTGTTTTTAATGTTATCTTAAATTAATTTCAAATTCTTAATGTTTTATCTATTGTATTTTATTGTTTCTATACTTCTAACCACTCAGGCAGTATAGCAATAAAATTAATAATAAGAAGAATAAATTTTGGTAGACCTTAAGGAGCCACTGGACTCCTGTTTTGTTATGCTTCATCATAAGCATACAAGAGGAGAAGATACCATGTAACTATGGTGATTATTGTCACGGCAGGACCAGGGGGCGTGACGCAAGCAAGCAAAAGTCCAGAAGCAGTCCGAGGTCAAGCTGAGCAAATCAAGCAGCAAGGTTCAAACAGGTTTAAATCACAGTCCAAAAGCAGGGTCAGACATACCAGAGTTTCAAGTCCATAAATCACAATGATACCAGAGGAGTCAGAGATGAACACAGGGTCAACGAAGCCGAGGGTCAAAAGCCGAGGATCAAGCCGATAAGAATTCCACAAGGTCTGGAGCAGAGATGCAAGGATTCAGATCCTGACAAACGACGTTTGCCAGCACAAATGACTGCTGGCAACAGACTTGGAGATATACAGTGCTAGCTAATCAACTCATTAGCTAGCCGGAAGCGAGGTCAGGATCCTGTCAATATTCAGGGCTAAGAGATCTTCTGGCACGCATGCGTGCATTCTGTCTTCGCTCTCTCAGCTGCTGTCTCCGTACATTCCAGAGCCTGGTTACAGGTGGCGGTGAGTCTGATGACGAATTACTGGGATGCAGCAGAGACTGATCCCTTGCAGGTGTTCCCTGGGAGGCTCTATCCTCCTCACCACTTAGATAGCTTTCAGCTACAGGATCCAGTCTTTGCCTCTCTGCTGCAGTACTGTCCTCAGGAGACTGTAAGTCCACAGGCTCCTGGCTGGCAGGTGCCTCCTCAGGGGCATCAGCAAGGGCTGGCATGACATCAGCAGGGGCAGGCATGACAATTATCCTGGGTATGATTTTTGTTCGTTTGTTTTTTAGAAAGAATAGGAAAAGAACAAAAACCAGGGGAAGGGGAACTGAGAGGGATGCACAGAAAGGATTTTGCCAAGCCAGTCAAGAAAAGGTGGGCTGCATTAAGAAAGGTGAGCAATGCAGGATGTAAACCAAATGAGTGTCAAATCAAGTACAGTGAGGTACAATACTGCATTGCATACGTTGTCAAAGGCATGCAATGCAGTATTGAAAACGTCAACTGGAATTTTATGTTGGAAGCACTGAAAGAGGCACAGATTCGTGCCAATTTTGTGAAGATGATTCAGGCAATCTGCACCAAACAAAAAGCGATGGTAATGATTAATGGAGAACAGACACAATACATCAAAATTCAAAAAGGATGAGGCAGGGATGTCCTTTATTCCCTCTGCTGTATATATTTGTACTGGAGATACTTAATGATTCTATAAGAAGACAGAAAGAGATTAAGGGCCTGAAATTAAAAGGAGAAGAATATAAACTTTTGGCATTTGTAGATGACTTAGCATTTATATTGGAGAACCCGCTGGATTTAATTTTTACTTTGAAACAAGAATTGGGAGATTATGGATTAGTAGCTTGTCTGAAAATTAATATTCATAAAACCAAAATACTGACTAAAATATGAAAGAGGAGAGGGCAATCTACTTACAAAATGCTTCAGGCTTTCAACTGCAGAAAAAAATAAAATATTTAGGAATTGTAATGACAAATAAATGCAGTGCTCTACAAGAGAATAACTATAAAGAACTGTTGAAAAAGACAAAACAGGATCTTGAGAAATGAAAAGACTTACAGATATCATTGATGGGACGTATTACAGCAGTTAAGATGAATATACTTCCAAAATGGTTACTTTTATTCCAAACAATCCCTATCCTCCAAAACCAAAAAATCTTTAGAGAATTGGAACAAGCAATTTCAAAATGTATCTGGCAAGATAAGAGGCCCAGAATAAGACTGAAAGTGCTTCAAGATGCCAAAGAAAGAGAGGGCTTTGGCCTACTCAATTGGAATCTTTAATATAGAGCAGCGACACTAACATGGATTAAAGATTGGGTCACATTGGAAGATAAGAGAATATTGAAACTGGAAGGCCATGACCT
>NW_015169777.1:1600818-1611559 GCF_001447785.1 Gekko japonicus
GCTCTAATGAAAGTATGGGAAAACATACATAAGCGCTTTTATATAAAAACCTCAAAGTTGACCGTCCCATTAGAAGCTATTACACTCCCAAATGCATATAAGGAGGAAATACAAACAAGATATTTGGATATATTGGACTTTAATGACCGTCTGAAACCATTAGAGGAACTACAATGGTGGCAAAGAGCGCAAATAGAATCCAAATACATTAAAGATAAAAGAATTGGATTTCATAAAAATCTTTTAGAGATTGAAAAGATTATTATATCCACGAGTTGAAGTTTATACGAACACTTTATGTACTGCTACTTATTTGATGTTGGAAGAGACAGTGAAAGGGAATATGATTCAATGGGTGCAGAATATTGGGCATAATATTAATTTTGAGCAGTGGGATCAAATATGGAAGAAAAATATTAAGATTACGAAAGCTATACCGGATAAAGAAAATGTGTATAAAATGTTTTATAGATGGTATATAACACCTGAAAGATTAGCTAAAATTGATTCAAAATGTTCTAATAAGTGTTGGAAATGTGAAAATAAGACTAGTACATTTTACCATATGAGGTGGCTCTGTGAAAGAGCTAAGAGATATTGGGCAATGGTACATGAAATTTTACAAAAAATATTAGGTACAGGGGTGCCATTTACACCAGAGGCTGTGTTATTAAACATTTTACATGATCACTCCAACAAAGAAGATCGCTATTTAATTGTTTTCATAACTACAGCAGCCAGAATACTTTATGCAAAATACTGGAAACTAACAGAGACACCAACAAAACGAGAACTTATAAACAAAATATTGGAGGTGACGGAAATGGATAAATTTACTTTATTGATAAAAGGTGCAACGGGATAAACATTCCAGAATACTTGGACTCGGTTTTATAACTGGTATGGTAAGCAGATGTAGGTAAATTTTTAGGGACAGAACATTGGTAGATAAATGTTTTATGTAGTAAGAGATAAAAGGTTACTTATACAGGACACAAGAAATAAGCATTAATGTGGAATAGGTGCTAACATTAACGCTTGATAAAAAGCGGGAAAATATACCCCATGTATGTATGTGTACGTGTGTTTGTTTGTATTTTATATGTTTTTGTGTGTTTAATATATGTAAAAAAACTTTAATAAAATTCTGCCTCTTTGGGGGCAGTTTAATAAAAAAAAAACTGCATTGCATACAGGAACAGCGGTGTTAATCAAACATCAAAACAATCTGAACTGTTCAGCATAAACCATGATTTGTACTAGAAAGATTTTGTAGAAAGAGATCTAAAGAAACTTGTTGCAAAAGGCTATTTATCTTGACCCATATGGGCAGAATACTTTGCCCTAAATGATTTTGATAAATACTCATACCATAAAGACTTGGACTTATTACCAAAACAACAACAACACTCTACCACGCTGAATGCAGGAAGTTATTTACAATGAGGGGCAAAGAATAATGTATTTTTATTCATTGATTTCATTTATACCCTGCTTTTCTCCCCTCTGGGGACCCAAAATGACTTACATTGTTGTCCTCACCTCCATCTTACCTTACAACAATCTTGTGAGGCTATGCTAAATATGTGTGACTGGCCCAAGGTCACCCAGCAAGCTTCCAGGGCAGAATGGGGATTAGAATCTAATCTCCCAGATCCTAGTCTTACATTTGAACCACTACACCACATGTATGAAAGATATATTGCACAAAAATGAACTCATTTAACCTCCTTTGGATGGTCTGCACTCTGTTTATACATTTTAAAATTTTGTTTTATTTATTTATTTACAGCCTTCCTCCCTCACAGAGATGCAAGACAGATTAAAGACAACAAGATGGGACATTCAAAAATAATGCAATAGGATTTTTATTGCAGAAAAAGAAACCAAGCAGAAATCTGAAAACAGAGCTGAAACAAAACATAAGCATTCACACAACACATTAAACAAATGCAGAAATTACACAATAGAATCATACTGACAGCAACAGAAACTATGTACTATATACAATATTATAGTCCACAATAACTGACCCTTTATGAAAGCATCTTTCTGAACCATTTTGTAACAATATTGCCCTATCACCTGCGTAAAAAAGCCTTCCTGAATAACTCAGTTTTGCATAGAACAAATGTAAAGTCCAGTGGCACCTTTAAGACCAACAAAGGTTTATTCAAGGCCTGAGCTTTCGTGTGCAAGGCACACTTTTTCAAATACATTGGAATGGTAGATGAGGTTCTAATAGACAGGGATTTAACAGCAAATTAACATGTAACATGATGATGTTTAAGTTATGCAAAGTGAAAAACTAAATAATAAGTTACGGTTATAAGGTCAATAGTTGTTGAGCAATAAATATGTCAAAATAGCAGATAAATGTCAAAAGGTGTTTTTTCTAATTGTGGGAAGTAACAGAATCTTAATTATCTCTTCTCAGGCGTGGAGGGGATGTGGAGGGCACTCAACAGTATATTTTGAACTGGATGTAATGTTTGCAGAATACCAGGAGAGTGGGAGCTTTCCTGAGCTCATCAAGCAAGCCGTTCCATAAGGTGGGGGCTGCAACAGAGATGTAAATTTATAGGCAGTTGTTGAATTTGCCCACTTGCAGGCTGGCATTTGCAGGAGGCCCTGATCAGATGGGCAAAGTTGTTAGGGCAAAGCATAAGGGAGAGGCAATCCTGCAGATATGAAGGACCAAGGCCATAAAGAGCTTTGTATGTTGTAGCCAATACCTTGAATTGAATCTGGTAACTGATGTGCTGCAGAATGAGAGTCACATGAATGCCCAACCTAGCTCCTTATAATAACTGAGCTGTAGTATTCTGCACCAAACAGGCTCTGCAAGTGGACTTCGAGGCAAGACCTATGTATAGCACATCACAGAAGTATAGTTTCAATGTTACTGTGGTGTGGATCCAGATCGCCAGATCAGCTGGATCAAGGTAGGGGGCCATCTGAGCTGGGGGGGGGGGGAGACATTTTTTCACCTGCATTCACTTGCTTCTCCACCAGTAGTGCTGGATCCAGTATAACTCCTAGGCTTCTAACCAAGTCAGCAAGGGTCAGCTGATCCCAACTGAAGCGGGAAGCACAATGTCTTTCAAGATCCCCATCTTCCAAACCAGCATTACTTCTGTCTTGTCAGGATTTAGTTTCACTTTCTTCACCCTTAACTATCTAACAATAGCAGACAGGCAGCAATTCAGGACCTCTATCACATCACTACGAGATATAGAGCTGGATGTAGTCAGCATATTAGTAACAACCAACACCAAAACTAATTGCTTATCCTAAGAACTTAACATAGAAACTGAAAAGCACGGGGAACAGGATTGCACCCTGAGTAACCCCACAGGATAGGTCCCATATTGATAATAACTGGTCTTCAGTGGCAACCCTATGAGTCCAGTCCATGAGAAACAAATCAAGTCAGTCCAAGGTACATTGTCTGATACATACTTCTGCCTCCGAATGCCTCAGCAAGATGGCATGGTCTGCTGCATCAAAGGCTGTAGATAAATCCAGTAGGAGCAACAAAGAGTCATGGCCTTTCTCTAAATTCAGATGGAGGTTGTTACCTAAAGCCATCAGGGCTATCTTTGTCCCATAGCTCAGCCTGGTCAGGCTAAAGAAAGTTTAGAGCAGGGATTCCCCAATAGGGGTGTGGGCTCAGTATAAACTGAGCCAAAAAAATACCTGATGAATACCTCATTAGTATTTATCGGGTATTTTCTCAGCCGGTTACCAACTGGGCTGCTGATTAGGCTTCCCAAAAATGGCCACTGCAAAAAATCCCCGAAAAAATAAATCCCGAAAATATTCAGAATTTTTTGGGGATGCCAGATAGCTGGTGTTTAAAAGGAATGCCACTTCAGAGTTCTCCAATCTCAATCATACCCCATGGGAACCATTATACTGTCTTTTGAGGCACATGTACCAAATCTGTAACATAGCTGCTGGTGCCTCTCCTCAAAAACCCATCCAAGTTTCAAAAAGATTGGACCAAGGGGTCCAATTCTATGAGCCCCAGAAGAAAGTGTCCTCATCCTCCATTGTTTCCAGAGGAGAGGGGAAAAGGCATTTAAAGGGAATGCAGTCCCTTTAAATGCCTTTTGCAAGCCATGCAGTGAGTGAACTCCAAAGTGGCGAGTCCACTTCATCTTCTGGGGGAGAAATATTTTAAAGAATATTTTTAAACATTATCTTCATTTAAAAAGGCATCCCGTTAAACAGAGCTTCTGCCTGTAATGTTACTATTAGAGCTATGTATGACCTCACCCCTGAGATCTTGTGATTGGCTCTGCCTCTTGTGGTGGCCATTTTGTGGTTGCACCCATTACAATGTGTCAGAATTCCAAAGGTGTCTGCAGGCTCAAAATATTCGGGGAGCCCTGGTCTAGAGTAGATGAGTTATCCAAGAAGATCTGGAGTTGGTCCACTACTGCTCTCTCAATCACTTTGCCTAGAAAGGGCAGATTAGACACTGGCCACATCGTTTTTCAGTAGGGATGGTTTTGTAAGTAAAGCATGGATACTGTCACTTTAGTTGTCAAGGAAAGGTATTCTGAGTTATTGGTTTATGATGGGCTGCTAATTTTACTGGAAAATGTTTTATTGCTGAGAATTTTATTATTCAAATTTCATCAAACTTCTTTGATGGTTTGATTAAAATTAATTGAAATATTTGTTGTTTTGTTTTTGTTATTAACTCTATTGAGACAGAGGTGGGATGGATATATTCTAAATAAATATACTGGAAAGTATATCAATCATCGAAGGAGCATGTTCCGTGTCTCTGCTCAGTCTAAAGCAAGGTCCTGAGATGAGCATGCAAGTGTTCCTTTGGTGAATAAGTGAAAACTCTTTGTAAGATCTAAAATGGTATGTTGTATTTTTTTTAAAAAAAAAATCTAATAAGTAGAGATGGAAGATAGAGGAGGATATTGTGTGTGCCTGTGTATAGCATAATAGACCACACCCAACAGGAAAAAACTCATTAGCATATTAGGCCACACCCCTGATGACACAGCTCCTTAGCATATTAGGCCGCACCCCCATGTTGCAAGAAGTGTAGTCATCCAGCCACACCCACATTTTGCTTCTTATTCTGTTTACCCTGTTTGTTGTCAAAACCCAGGGCTTTTTTGGTAGCAGGAACTCCTTTGCATGTTAGGCCACACACCCCTAACGTAGCCAATCCTAATGAGTTCCTGCTGTTGGGTGTGGCCTATTATGCTAATGAGTTCCTGCTGGGCGTGGCCAACTCGGGAGCCAGCCGGAACTCCGTTCCTGTGCGTTCCTGCCCCAAAATAGCCCTGGTGTGTGCACATAAACAATTTCTGATAAGACACATCTCTGCTAGCTACTTTTCTATTGTGGGTTTATAGTAAAGTAAACATTTTTTTAAATTAACTAAAGGTACGTTCCAACACAAAATGTAATATCAATTTTATTTATTTAGACATTTATACCCAGCTTTTCTCCCCAACAGAGACCCAAAGCAACACAGGTTGTTGCCCCCTCCTCCATTACATCTTCATAACAACCACATTGTTAGGTAGGTTAGGCTGAGAGAAACTGGGCCAAAGTCCTCCAGGAAGCTTCAGTAGAAAAGTGCAAATTCAAACCTGGGTCTCCCATATTCTAGTCTGCCAACACTACACTGACCAATTTTAAAAGTAAACCGTAGCAAAATTATTACAAACTGCAACATAAGCAGGTTATTAAATACTGTCCATAAGCTTTACAAAGCTATACATTATTTTCATACAGTGTGAAACAGACTGTACAGCTTGCCATGTGAAACCAAAGAGACAAAGACCAGAATACAGGAAATGCTGCTTCTCTCATTTTAATGGAACATTCTTGTTCAGAAGCAGTATACCTTTGATTATCAGGTGGCAGCAACAGACATCAGGTGGCTGTTTCCATATGGGTAGAAATATGCTCACATAGGCTGATATAGAGCATTGGTAATAAAGCAGTTGAAATGATACCTTTCATCCTCTGCTTCAAACCCCCGAAATAAAGCGTACTGGAAAGCAATTTTACACACTTTCTCTCATTTAACTCCTTTACATGTGAGCCTCCCTGTGGCATCTGATGGCCACTTGGAAGCAGAATGTTAGACTAGAATGATTCACGTGTAATAGTCCCACTCCAGTCTCTCTTTGCAGTGCTCAGAGTAGCAATTTAGTCTCACAACAATATTGTGAAATATGTTATGCATGCTGAGATGCCTAGACCATCCAGGTGAACAGCAAAGTAAGTTCACATTCCATAGTCTCCTGCTGCACCACAGACATGTGGTGACTTTTTCAAAAGGTCACAGAAAACTGAAAAACAAATTTAGTTCATGTCTTACTTCCACATCTTACAGTAGAGAGCACTGATATTTCAACTGCTTCCCTTTACACAACTTTACACAAGATTTTTCCATACTTACTCTTGGTCCAGCTCCTCCAATAGGTCCAAAAGGTCCTTCTTCTCCCTAAAATAACATAATGTTAGCAATCTTTCTTTCCTGGACATTAGAGCATCCCAAAAGCTCCTTTATATTACATTAAACACCTGAATTTTATTTATTTATTATTTATTTTTCTTTATTTATTCGATTTATATCCCGCCCTCCCCACATGCAGGCTCAGGGCGGCTTACAACATTGGCACATTGCCAATAAAACCATATAACATAAAACACTACGATAGGATTATAAAACATAGAAACTAAGGTGCTATTAGTAATACAATTCCTATTTGCGGTGGCGTACTGGATATGTCTCCAACTGCTGAGTTCAGTTCAGTGTCATCCTGAGTCACTCAGTGTAATGAGCCAGATGTTGAAACTGAGGGCTGGGCTCATTGATGGTATTAGTGGGGCGGCTCCTAATCGAAAGCCTGGTGGAAGAGCTCCATCTTGCAGGCCCTTCGGAACTGTAATAGGTCCCGCAGGGCCCTGATCTCCTCCGGGAGCTCGTTCCACCAGTAAGGACCCGCCATTGAAAAGGCCCTAGCCCTTGTCGCAGCGTGCCTGGCATCCTTGGGGCCCAGAAGGGTCAGCCGATTCTGTAACCCTGTCCACACTGCTCTCTGGGGTATATGCGAGGAAAGGCGGTCACTCAGGTATGTCGGACCCTGGCCATATAGGGCTTTAAAGGTAAGTACCAGCACCTTGAAGCGAACTCAGTATGCTATTGGCAGCCAGTGCAGGGCCTTCAACATGGACTGGATGTGCTCCCATCTTGGTAAGCCCATCAACAGCCTGGCCGCGGCGTTCTGCACTAGCTGCAGCTTCCGAATCTGCGACAAGGGCAGCCCCATGTAGAGAGCGTTGCAGTAGTCTAGTCTCGAGGTGACCGTCGCATGGATCACTGTGGCCAGGTTGTTGCAGTCAAGGAAGGGAACCAACTGCCCAACAGCCGAAGATGGTAAAAGACCGACTTGGCAGTGGCTGCTACCTGGGCCTCCATTGTTAAGGAGGAATCCAGGAGTACTCTCAAACTCCTAACCCCCGGCACTGGCACCAGTAGTGCCCCACCAAAGATCGGGAGTGGTGTATACCCCATCTTTCCTCGTGGTTCAAGGCAGTTTAGAGTAGTAGTTTAAAAATTAAATTATAATCAAAATAACAAAAACCCCAAACCTCTCTCTCCCTCCTGCATCTTAAAAGATGTTTGCCATTCATATTTATTAGCAGCAGCAGTTTTAGTTTATTGTATTGACCATGGGTCATAACAATATATAACAAAATCTTCCACATACTAATTAACAAAATTACAAATATAATACAGGATTAAACCATATAAAATCAGTCCAGTTTTAAAAGTTCAAAACTATTTTAACTTCTTATAGCTATTATTCCATACAGTTCGATCTAATCCTTCTTGCAGCTAATGAAAACAAAGTGACTCTATTAGAAACATAAGAATCCTCATCAGCAAGCAAAAGTATTACTTTTTCCAAGTCTGAAGCTCCTTCCCACATGGATAGAATACTAGTAATATATTTGTTTGGGAAGTCATGGTGAAGGGGACATCTCAAAATATAATGAATTAGATCATCTATTTCTCCCAGACCACACACACAGAATCGTAACGGGGCAGGAACACTTAAGAAATGCCCCCAAAGTATTACTTTTTCCAAGTCTGAAGCTCCTTCCCACATGGATAGAATACTAGTAATATATTTGTTTGGGAAGTCATGGTGAAGGGGACATCTCAAAATATAATGAACCATATCATCTATTTCTCCCATACCACACACCCAGGATCGTAACAGGGCAGGAACACTTAAGAAATGGCCCAATTGAACCGCTGAGGGCATAGCTTAAAATCTTAAACTAGTAAAGGCCAACCTTAATTTTATTGTTGTTAAAGTCCTCATATAAGAAGACCTAATCTGATATCTTTTTAGAAGTTTGAAAAAAGGGGCCACTATGGATTGAGTAATTACCTGTCTATTTCCTCATCCATTTTAAAGACCCATTCCTTCAACTCCTTCAGCTCCTGTCCTGGTGTTTTAGTACTTAACAGCTCCTTCGGAATTGCATACTTCAACTGAATAAAATCCAGATATTCCTTCTAGCTCTTAATACGTTTTAAACGGGAGCAAAAATTTTGACACCTCAGTGAATCCTGAGAACATTCTGGATTTTTCTTCCAATAAGACAGAACACTAAAATTAGCCCTTGCTTTCATAGAAGGAATACCAAGCTCAGCTCTCAATAATGCCACTGGAGAACACTTTGGCAACCCAAGAATCCATATTGTAAAATAATTTTGTATTACTTCCAATGAATCCAGAATCTGCTCTCCCCAACGCCATATTCCCCCTCATGGATCACTGCCTTGTCGTGGCGAGGGGGCTTGAGCAGTTCAATGAAGCTGTGGGCTATGCCGTGAAGGGCCACCCAAGACGGACAGGCCACAGCAGAGAACTCAGACCAAGAGTGATCCCCCTGGAGAAGGAAATGGCAACCCACTCCAGTACTTTTGCCAAGAAAACCCCATGGAAAGTACCAAAAGGCTAAAAGATATGACGCCGGAAGATGAGCCCCTCAGGTTGGAAGGTGTCCAATATGCTACTGAGGAAGAGCAGAGGGCAAGTACAAGTAACCCCAGAAAGAGTGAAGCGGCTGGGCCAAAGCCGAAAGGACGCTCAGTTGTGGATGTGTCTGATGGTGAAAGGAAAGTCCGATGCTGCAAAGAACAATACTACATAGGAACCTGGAATGTAAGATCTATGAATCAAGGGAAGTTTGACGTGGTCAAAAATGAGATGGCAAGACTTAACATCGATATCTTAGGAATCAGTGAACTTAAGTGGACAGGAATGGGCGAATTTAACTCAGAAGACCATTATATCTACTACTGTGGCCAGGAATCTCGTAGAAAAAATGGTGTGGCCTTTATAGTCAACAAGAGAGTGCAAAAGTCAGTACTGGGATACAATCTCAAAAATGACAGAATGATTTCTGTCCGATTCCAAGGCAAACCATTCAACATCACAGTAATCCAAGTCTATGCCCCAACCACTGATGCAGAAGAGGCTGAAGTGGACCGGTTCTATGAAGACCTACAACACCTCCTAGGAATTTAAACCTGGGTCTCCCAGATGCTAGCCTGACACTCAAACCCTGGCTATCAGTGTTTGCAGACAACCTCCTAGGATTTCTAAAGCTTTTTGTTTTTTAAGCTTTTTTTTAGCTCCACTTATAACTAATGCAGAGATACGTTAGAAAGAACAGTATTGTGCTCCACTCAGGGACCACACATGGGGGCAAGGAATAAATGCACTTCACTGCAGAAACAACAGGTTTGGGTCTGGGGGAAGCGATGCAATCTGAAACCTTGTGTGTCTAATTACACAATTTCAGAAATGAATAGACTTTGTTTCATTCATGACTCTCTATTGGATCTTGGGGGGCAGGGAGGCAGGATTGCATTTTGACAAAATTGTACCAGGCCCATAAAAATGGTACTTGGGGGTCCTGCCCACACCTGTCTCTATAGAGCAGTACAGAGTGTTAAATAGCACCTGTATGAGAACACCAATGGTAATGCTAAGGGCTGCCAAGGCACTGTCTAGAAAAGGGGAACTCATTTGTTATGAGGGCCAGATCTGACATAAATGAGACTTCGTTGGGCCGGGCCATGTGTGCCATGAAATGTAATGCCAGGTAGCAGAGATATAAACTTTATAAAGGACACAAACACAAAGATTAATTTTTTTACTTAAAACAGAAACATACTTAAAACATTAGCACACTTGCAATATTTTGTTTATTTAACAGTGTCTAGTAACTGGCACCTCTTGCTCTGAATTATTGCATCAAAATGTCTGTGCTGTTGCAATCTTGAGTATGCTGTTCAAATGTGTGTATGTAAGCTGCAAACCTAATTTTTTTTTTGTTGACATTCACTACAGAAATCTCATGCTCTGAGTTCTGAGTCTCGGACCCAGGGGAAAACATGAAATGGCTGGGCTTTGCAAGCTTTTGTACATAAACTGCTTCGTGTGCTGGTCAAGAACATGAGAAGGCACCATGACACAGACTGAGAGCTATGTGTTTGTCTACAGTTTGGTATAGTGCAGGGGTGGCCAAACTTGCTTAACGTATCAGCCACACAGAATAAATGTCAGATGTTTGAGAGCTGGAAGACATGAACGAATATTACACACACATTTTTATTGAAAAATATGCAAATTTGCTTTATATTAAAATCAGACTGTGCGAAAAA
>NW_015169777.1:1611845-1646544 GCF_001447785.1 Gekko japonicus
CGTGGCGGGGAGGGTGGGATATAAATGTATTTTAATAACAACAACAACAACAACAACAATGTCTTCCCCAGTGGTCAATATTGGCCTACTGTCTCAAAATCCCCAAAGGAAATGTGCTGGGTGAACTTGGTCTGGACACACACTCTCAGCCTAATCCACCTCACTGGCTTGTTGTTATTCCTCATCTAAACAGTTCACATTGCTTTCCTACTGAGAAAGATTGGATCATGAGGGCATGAATACAGTGAAAAAGGGGAGGTAACCCAGTTGCCTACTTCAACTGAATAAAATCCAGATGTTCCTTCTAGCTCTTAATATGTTTTAAACGGGAGCAAAAATTTTGACAGCTCAGTGAATCCTGAGAACATTCTGGATTTTTCTTCCAATAAGACAGGACACTAAAATTAGCCCTTGCTTTCATAGAAGGAATACCAAGCTCAGCTCTCATTAATGCCACTGGAGAACACTTTAACAACCCAAGAATCCATATTGTAAAATAATGTTTTATTATTTCCAATGAATCCAGAATCTGCTCTCCCCAACCCCATATTTTGATACCATAAAGTAAACTAGAAATCACCTTCTTGCCAAACAGCTTGATAACAGGGTCAACCATACCACCTCCTTTGGAGAAATAAAATTTCACTATCAGCCCCATGGTCTTCATGGCAGAGGACTTTAACGAAGCTAAATGAGGTCACCAAAAGAGGGTTTCTGAAAACATTATTCCAAGATATTTATATAGACTACACTGTTCAATCTGAACACGCAAGATTCTCCATACTGAATTCCTTGGTCATTTCCTAAATACCATTACCTTAGACTTGGCATAGTTTATTCATAGGCCTTCTTCATTACAGTACTGGCCCAGCCTTGTTTTAGCCCCTTCTGTATAAGTATGTCATCAGTTAACACACCTTCTTTTCCAACCTTAACCTTTACAATGGTATTTCAATGCAACTGACTTATCAAAAAGACCAATGTAGGATCAATATTAATATTTAGCAGTTTCTGCCATAATCTGTTCCTATCAAGGGAATTGAAGGCCAAGGCCAGGTCAATAAAGGCCACATACAGCACTTTCGTTGGACCTCTAATAGCATCAGTAGCCAGAGTATATAATGTTTGACACTGTTCAATTGTAGAATGCCCTTTTTAAAACTGTATTTGCAGAATTAATTTCCATAATATCATGGGATTTTATAGAGTTTATGGAAGTTTATAAAATGTTTTCTATTAATATTGTTTATAAGTATGTTTATTAGTTTTATTGTAAAATGTTTGGTCTAAATTACCTTGTAATTATATGTAATGCGTTTTATAGTAACTGTTTGTACGTTTGGCTTAAGACCTCTGGTCCATGAAGCTAATAAATGAAAAGAAAGGAACCGTATTTGCAAGGGGTGGATTAGATTATTCTTAGTAACACAATCCTCTAATTTATTTTTTAAATATTTACTATATAATTTAGAAGCAATAGACAACAAACTAATTGGCCTAAAATTATGGGGTTCCTTTCTATCACCCTTCTTGTGTATTGGTACAACAATACTTGTGGTCCATCCTTTAGGGAGTCTACCCGTATTATTAATTTGGCAAAAAAGTTTCGTCAGAAGAGGGACCCACCAGTGAATATATATTTTAAAACATTCCACCAAGATCAAGTCCTCTCCCAGGGATTTGCCTCTCGGCAAAGACTCCACCAGAGATCTCACTTCAGATTATGACACTGGAGGCCAGTTTGCCACAATTAATGGTGGTTTGCAAGATATCATCATATTTATTAAATTTTACTTTTATTAATAATATGCTCCTTTAACCAGAGATCTTGAGTCATATAATAAAATCACAGTACAGATATCAACAACAGTTACAGAATGATAAAAGAAAATTGTGCCCCTAATAAAATTACACAATTGTCAGATTAATACTTAGCAGGAAATTGTCAAAGATATTATAAAAGACAAGAATTTGGCCACAGAGCTCGTAACTGCAGGCCTAGTGTCAGACAACAATAAGGAAACTACCTGCAGTTCAATGGCAAGCTGATATTTTGCTCAAAATGGGGGGAATCCAAAGTTCTCGCAATGCGGACCATTGGTCACAGAATAACAAAACATGATCAATGGTGTCAATCATACCTAAGGTTGCCAGGTCCTGCCTCCTCCTCAGCGGGAGACTTTGGGAGGTGTTCCTGGAGGGGGAGGGGACATCCCAAATGTGATGATGTCACTCAGAAGTGATGTCATCACATTGGGGGAAATGCCTGAATTCCAAGCGACAAATTTACCACTTCGAATTCAGCCCCCCCCCCAAAGCATTTAAAGGATCCCTCTAAATGCTTTTGGAGAGAGGGAGCTGTGTGCACCTGAATCACCGCTTGGGATTCAGGTGCGCATGGCCCCTGCTCTCCAAAAGCATTTAAAGGGACCCTTTAAATGCTTTTTGGGGAGCTAGGGCCCTGTGCCTGAATCCCAAGTGGTGAATTCACCAGAAAGAAAGCATACATGTGGCCACCCCTCTTCCTCCCCTCCAGCCAGATTTAAAGAGCCCTCCAGCTGATCAGCAGGCCATGTGTTCCCGCTGATTAGCTGGAGGGCCCTTTAAATCTGGCAAGAGGGAAGGGAGAGGGGTGACCATGGGTGGCTGCTGTTGGGGGAAGGGATTGGGGACAAGGCTTTCCCCTGCCGGCCAGCTGGCTGGCGGTGCACAGGAGCCCCCAAAATCAGTGGATCCCCTGCCCCCACCTGGAGACTGGAATTCCTAATCATCCCAGAGTCACAACGACAGAGGTGTTCACAGAATGGAATATTAGCAAATTGTCCCTACAACTCTATTGTGGGCAAAACTTTTGGTCTACATAGCATAAATGTGCGACGATTGCCAGGAGCAGTAAGATACTGTAAATATGGAGGGAGGCTTATGGGGGGGATTCCAAGGTGGAGCACGCATGGCGAGTTCGAAACTCCATATTAATTCTATCAAGTTTTATTAACCCCTCTTTGACCTCTCTCAATGTTTCACAATAGCCCATATTTTGGACTATTGCAAGGAAAGGACTAAGACACTTGAATTTGCTATCATTTATAACAAAAATAACAAACCCCAAATCTCTTCCTCCCTCATCCACCTTAGAAGATGCCTGCCATTCATATTTATTTATTAAAACACAAATGGGATTGTTTACCAAGTAAAATTGCAATCCATGAAATCCATGTACTAAAATTCTTGTATCAGTTATCTGATTAACCAGTCTTACTAGGATGCTCCTGCTCGCCCTTAGCTATTAATGTCAAAATGTTCAGATGATTTCCCCCTTCTTCCCAATCCAAACACATTATTTTTAATTTTTCTACCTTTTAAATCCCTACCTATGCTACAACATGTTACTTGTATGCACTGATATCTAATTCCGCCTCAGAATGCAAAACCTAATTCTTATTTCAGTGTGCAAGATGCCAGCTGCAACTCCCCTAAACACTGCATAGAAACCACTGACATAAATAACAAAGTGCTGTGCAACAATTTCTACTCAACACCTGCCAGAACTGAAAGTTGATATCTTTGCAAACCAAAACAAAAGCAACCACACAAGTAAATGGATTCCAATATCAAGGGGTGTGTGTGTGCATCACTGAGTGAATACTGTTGCTATCTTACCTCAACTCCCTTGGGACCCGGTGGTCCTGGAGGTCCTCTGTCCCCTATAATTCCCTAAGTAACAACAAATACACCAAAAATATTTTAGATCAATGAGTAAAAGAGTAAGAGCTGAAAATATTATTCTCTCTTAATCTCATATAGTTTCTTATTATTCCCTCTGGAAGCCAGAACTAGTAAATTTGTGCTCAGTGGAATTTTTGCATAAACTTTCAATATGCTTACAATTATGTACATATATTTTGCAGTTATATAATAGTACAAGCTTACAATGGAGAAAACTGCTTACACTGCTGGGGGGGGGGCTGAAAAATTCCATGTAGAAAGCAATGATCTTCATTACTTGTCTGTTGCACTGAACTTAACACTTACAGCTCTGGAAAAAGACTAGGACATTGTACTTCATTGCAAAGATGGTTCAAAGTTTCAGTCTTCCATATGTCAACCATAAAACATCCAGCAGCTAATCTTTGTCACATCTTTTGCATTCGTTCCATTGTTAGAATGCTATTTCAAGAACACATTAAAGTCTCATGCCCAGTAAGCCTTTCCCCAGTGAAAATAAATTCACATATATAACAATGAAAATTGGAGGTATGCATTTCTCTTTCACACAAAAAGGGTTAAATTTTCAACAAGAAAAACCAAACATTCCCATCCTCAGATAAGCCCATTGACCACATGAAGTACTGTTCTGAATATGCCTCCTATTTGGAAAGATGCAAGCACAAAAATGTGACTTATGTATAGATAAAATGAGCAACCTCCTTTGAAGATGGATAATTCTCCTGTGACTGAATGATCCAGCTGCAGACTTAGCTGAGACACAGAAAATTATACCAGCTCCTAGCAGAGGCTGATTGGAAGCAGATAAGAATAGAGCAGCAACTCAAACAGAAATGCAGCATACTGTCTTCCCCAGGGATGAATCCACAGGAACATTTACTTAATGTACCATTAAACAGGTAGTCTTTTCATGTTACACTGGTGTGTTCCACTACATAGTTTGAGAACTGGAGTTCATATAAGTTTGCTTACATATGAGCTCAATGTTCTCTACTCTAGCAGTAACTTTCCATGGTTCCACACAGAGAGTGGTTTTTCCTAACACTTGCTACCTGAGATTCTGGAGATACCAGAAACAGAATCTGTGACTTTCTGCATGCAAAACATATGTCTACCCCTGAACCACAGTCCCTCCCACTGATTCACTGTTCAGCAGCCTCCTCCTAGTTGTGTTTCTCCAGACTTTCAGGTTTTATAGATGAAGGAATTTTTAATTCATTTAGGGGATTTATATGCCTCAAGAGACCTGAGCTAGACGATGTACAAGTAAACATAATACTATAAGTTTGTTCACAAGGTTAAACGCATGCAGTGGAAAGTTACTGCCTAATAAGTAAAGGGGAAGCCTCAATTAAACCAATTGAGTATAACAATTAAAACCATTTTATGTGATTAAATTTATACACATAGATACTTTTACCAGCATGCTAACTGACTTATTACCTCAACACACATTTCCCGATGAGGAGACGCACAATTTAAACAAGTCTAGGACTATTTGCAAGATGAGTCATTGTTCCAGAAATTACAAAAATTCTGCAAACCTGTGGATTCCTCCAGATTTGTAGAAACACCTCCTTCCTCTCCATCAGACCCTGATCCATAGATTTAAATATCTGCAGATCAGGGTACAGTTGGCTGTTAGAATATGAGATTTGAACAATGTGAGGCTCACTCTAACAGCAGCCACTAACTAAGATTTGTCAGTCTAAAGATTTTGTCAGGTGACCCATTTCAACCAGTCTCTTCGCACCAGTCTCTTCACAGTCTGCTCCGTTTGGCTTTTGCCTGAGCAATCCATAATTGGAGCCCATCATACATAATTGTCTTGCTCTCAAGCCTTCTCTTTAGCACAGGTTGCCTGCTCCTGTCTCCTCTTCAACCTTTCTCCTTAAAATGATTTCCTGGCTAACCGAGCATGCTTCCTGGCCATGAACTGTTTTTTCTGGTTGACCGAGTTCAACCAACACCCCAATTCCAGCAATGGCTCAAGAGATTTGTCCTCATCCTCTTGCTATTCCTTGCAAACGTACAATAAGCCTGATAAGGCAAAAAGTACCAACAGGGATCCTGACTGATCCCTGCATAAACCCTGAAGCGATGAATTTCATCACTGATTAAATCCACAGATTGGTTTGTATAACACATCTTGCGCTTCCACTTTCCCCAATTTTTATGATTTTCTGATTGGCTTGAAGAGAACCAGAAATGGTACTACTGGATGTAAAATTATAGATAAGGCCAAAAACCACATTCAAAATCCTAAATTGTAAAACCAGCAACATATGAAATATTTTTTGATAGCTGCTGATTTTCTTTCCATGGTACCTGTCCATGAACGGATGGACGTTCTCTACTAATCAGCTACTCATTTTTCTACTAATTAATGTGACACAGACTGACAGCAGCTTTCTTCACTGCTGCAAAGCTGTAGACACTACTTATTTCAGTTGGTCAAAAAAAGCATTCCAGAACTTAGGAACACTACCAAGTTAATTACCTGAAGTTTCCATCCACTCTTGTTGTGAAAAAAAAATAGCTAAGAAAAGAAAGTGGAGGACTTTTAAAGATTTACTGAACATGCCAGGAAAGAATCCAGAGAGTGTACAAATGGGAATAACTTGTGTTTCCTATGGCTATGCAACTTTCATATCAACCTTTTCCTCTAGGATCAGTAAAGGTCTTAATAGTCATTTATATGATGGAAGCAGCCCAATTAAAACACCAGAAAGTATAGGAAAGAAGCTATTCCTGTTTTATAACATGTAAAGCAGTGATTCCCAATAATTAAAGTCATCTTAGAGCCAAAATATCCAATCAATTAAAGAGCCTCCCTTTGTATGATTTACTGCTTTGGGCTCGCTCCCTTCTCATCAACCGCTGCTGTGGATAGTCAGTTTGGATACACCTCTGCACAGGGTATGACTGGATCACTGAATCACTACCACTGTAGAGACACAGCACTGTTATCCTTGCTTACAGGAGCCTGCTCATTGTGTGTTTTGAGGCCTCGCTACTCTGACTTGGCTTTCTTCCAATCAGGAAATGCCTCTAAGTCAGTGACTCAGGCTGAAATACTGAAGGTGATTCTCCTCTGAGGGCAGGTAATTCTTATTCTTCCATCATCTTTCACACCTGCAAAACTGTGTCTCTTATTTTAATTTGTTTTGGGGGAAATACTGGATTTGTACATATGAGTAAATCAGTAAAATAACAAATTTTGTTCAGGATCATTTTCTATTATTAGGGATTTTTAAGGACAAAATCAAATCTATTGTGTAAAAACTGTAAACTCTTCTTCATCACTGATACAAGATTAGAAATTTCTAGGAAACTGAAAAGCCATAAATCTTTGCGCTAAATCCTGGAACAATATAGTGTGGAATGAAGCTTTGATGGAGACACTTACTTTTCATTTACTCACAGTTTAATGAATTTGTAGATAAATGATTGATGTACCTGCTCTATGTTAATAAAAATCCTTATATTATTAGACCTACTTCAGAAGTAAACTCTTTTTGGGCAGACACTAGGTTGGATCCGGTCAGCTTTTTCAATCAAGTTGATTTTGTCCATGTAGGTCCCATAATTCCCCAGCATGGTCTTTTTGGTACTCAAAGGAAAACCTTTCCTCCCTTTTTCACCAGTGCAAAAGCTGGTTGGATCCAACTGTCAGGTCCTGTAGTAACCACTCAGTACACAATAGTCCTTTAACAGGTTTATTGGTAAAGTATGGCTTCTGGTCAGATGAACACCTTTGCCAGAACTGGTGGGCAAAAGCATATGGGGTCCACCCCTCATGCATATGTCACAAGCTCCTACTAAGGCAACAACAGGTCATGAGAGAATATACGATCTAACTAGCGATATCTCTTAGTGTGTCTCCCAAGGCCACGGCTCCAGTTGGGGACTGTGAACTCTACGGGGGCTGCTTAGGAAAGATACAAAAGGCGTCTTAGCTATAACCCCTTTCACACATTCACAGACTCCCCACCCCTCAGGAATGTCAGGGAGGACTGGCTGCTTAAGGGGTACACAAAAGCAATTAGCCAAGCGGGTATACAAAAGCGGGAGATGACAACAGCAATAAAAGACATCTATACACAGTCAATACACATGGGCACAAGCAAGATCCATTCAGCAGTCCGATTCTGACACCAACCCCCTTTTGCTAGTTAAATGGAATTGACAAGTGCTTTAAACATTTTACTTATCTCCTTTTACATTTACATAATGCGTATACGCTTGGTTTTGTATTCACTTAGCAATATATAACTTGTTTATATACAGGGCTGGCCCGCTCACTAGGTGAGCTAGTCTCTCGCCTAGAGCGCGGGGCCATCATGGGGGCACCAGACTGAGCCACCGGAGGGCCCTGCTGCCGCCGCCTGCCAGAGCCGCTTCCGCAGCCCCGGTGTGAGCAGCCAGGCACCCAGGGAGGAGGGAGGCGCTCCGCAGTCTGCCCACCGCCCTGCCAAAAGCTCGGCTCCGAGGGCCCTGCTGCCGCCGCCTGCCACAGAGGAGCAGCCGCCCTTTGGAGCTGCACAGCTGAGCCACACGGCCTTCCCTTCCCCCTGAGCCGCATGGCCGGGGCTGAGCCATGGCCAGCGGAGCCCGCGCCCCCGGGAGCCCTCGGCCTGCTGCCTCTGGCTGCCCCCCGCAGCAACCCTGCTCGGCACTCTTGCTCCCACCTTGCCACCACTGAGGAGGAGGATCCCTTTGTTAGGGGCAGCAGCCGCCCGAGCCGAGCCAAGCCCTGGAGGAGCTGCTGAGGCTGGGAAGTGAGCCGGGACTGGGAAGCGCCGGCATGGGGACCTCTCCTCCGCCGCCGAGCTGGCTCACGCAGGAAAGGTAATCCGAGTCTTCTGGGCATGTGCAAGCCCTTCAAATCGTCTGCTTCCCTTGAAGTGTCTGCACGGTCAGCTCCGCAGGTCCCGCGATCGGGCGAAGGGGAAGGGATCACCCTCGGCCGAGGAGGTTAGGCGCTGGCTGGGGGCAGGGAGGGACCTCTCCAAGTCTCGGGCAAGCATACAGACCTCTCACTGCACACCTAGGCAAGTATCCAGGCCCCACCAGGAGGTTGGCATCTGCGCTCGCCTAGGGCACAGGAACGCCTCAGGCCAGCCCTGTTTATATATATAACTTTCTTGGTGAGAAACTCATTCTCAATCATTTAGTTTGTAAATTCATCTTATTTGGGAAATACATAATTTTTTAAAAGTACTTTTCAGTTCTTTGAGATAGAAGTCTGGTGCACATGACAGTGCCACACATTCACTGAATGTGCAGGGAGGGAAAGAGGAAGCAAGCCTGCTGGCCCTGCACCCTGCTTTCACACGATTATCTGGTCATCTGCAGAGACAACACTGTGGAAGAAGTGGCAGTGCAAACTCTGGATTTGGAATATCGCAATTCAGAGGGAGGGAAAGTTCACACAGTCACTTCCTCTGTGTAGTCACCCCTACAAATGACCAGATAATTACATAGAGGCAGGAGGCAGGGCCAGTATACTTGCCTTTGCTCTCCCTCCCTGTGCATTCAGTGGATGCATGGAGATGTCATGTGTACCAGCTACTGATGTATGGCTATGGAAACATTATAAAGCTTATGGAGTCTACTTTTTCTGTTGCTTTTGTGACTGAACAGCCAGAAGGTCATAGTTGCAAGCATCACTTAACAAAAATATACGATTACAAAAGGAACCCCAAGAAAACCTTATAAAACAAATTAAATGGAAATATTATATAAGGATGTTGATTAGAGTACAGGGGCTCAAGATAAAAACACTTCACAAAATGTTGTTTACATGCTAAACTGTTTGACTCGACAATGGGAAATAATTATGTAACATTTGTTAATTAGAGCAAGGATTTGGATTTTTAAAAAATTGAACAATCTACTATTTACAAACAGAATGAAACATAGCCATGAAGGTCAACATCTGAAACACACAACGTCTGTCTTGCTCTCTTGGCACTTATTACACATTTAGCTTTGGAGGAAGCATAAAACAAAAGAATGAGGAAAAGAGAAGCTTAGTAGAACAGTCTTCCAAAAATAAAGGAGAGAGGAAACTCCTCAAAACCGCAGTCAACACAAGACAGCTGGGAACGCAAAAGCTGAACATTTCCAGTTTCATGTAGACCTAGTCTCTTCGTATTATGGACTGTGTAAAAGCTTTTCCATTTTGGTAGCACTCATCTCAGACATAAGCCACCAATTTTCTTTGATTAGAGACGGCTGTCCAAGCTTTCCATTTTCAAGAGCCAAAATACTATGGAGATAATGAAGTCTCTCCACAGACGTTACTCTGGTTGTATCAAACAGTATCTGGATATTTCAGTTAACCAGTCAGCATTTTGCCTATGATTTGGATGAATAACAATCTACTGGCACAGTGGGATTTTGGGCAGTATACTGAAAATGTAGTGGGGAAAAACGTGAACATACTCCTGGGTTCTAAATACATGCCTGCATCACTGGGATAACATCAGTATATGTGCCATTGTGCTGGTACAATGGTTGAATCCCAAGTTTCCTATTGAAGGGTGGCTTTTCTCTAGCTCTTACAATCAAGAGAAAGCCAAAGTTCATATAGGGCACATAAGAACATAAGAGAAGCCAATGTTGGATCAGGCCAATGGCCCATCCAGTCCAACACTCTGTCACACAGTGGCCCAAAATACCAAGTGCCATCAGGAGGTCCAGCAGTGGGGCCAGGACACTAGGAGCCCTCCCACTATTGACCCCCCCCCTCCAAGCACCAAACAGAGCATCACTTGCCCTGGATGGACCTCTGCATATTTAGATTTAACAGTCTCTATGGAAGAAAATAAGGACCCAGTCAAATGATTATTTCAAACCATGGTGTCTATGGTTGTTCGTCTGTGGCAACTTCTAAATGTGCTGCATGTGGCCATGTGCAGCCATGTGTTTACCTGATCATCTGCATGATGATATGTTGAACTCAACACTGATCAGATTTTGGCTCAATCACAACTTCACAACCTCAGGTGGACTTTGTGGTGGACCACCTGTCAGGTACCCTTGATGGATATTCAGCTGGGATTGCCTTGGTTGGCCTATGCTCACTGGAACCATATGTCCCAGAATGCTATCCAACAAAGCCGGAAGGACCTGTTGATGTTCTTTCCTATAATGTTATCCTGCACAGAGGTTTGAATCCCTGAACCCAACTCTGATACAATCCCAGTGGTGCCATACCATTAAGGCTCTTGGGCACATTTGTTCAGTTCTTAAACAACAGTAGCACAATCTGGGTGTGGAAGTCTTGCTGAGTAGGTCATGTGTACCATCTGTTTTTCCTCTGGGCAGATTGTTTTCACAAGAAAAGTCAAAACCATGATGGCAGTATATGGAGCTTTGACAGTGAAAAGGCATTCAGGCTCACATGCTCCTTGTATCACCATCTTTTTGCCAACATCCACAGTTGCTATTTACACCTCTTCTGAAGGTCTAGTCAGACACTGAACCAGAGAAGAGGCTCTCATTATCATTATGATAATGTTCATAATGAGCAGGCCACTGTAATTATGTAATCTATCGACACTGTGTCAAAATTCTCTAGAAGCTACTTTCAGACTCATACCTCCCCTGATGTGGCCAACAGGCTTCCAAGCAAATGGTAGGAGCACAGTCTCAGCCAGTAAATACTGCCTGCCTCTTTTCTGTTCACTGATGTCAGACCCCTGGAGAAATCAGTTCCCAACAACAGCCATTCAAAGGAATAAAAAGATTATTGAGACATTGATACTGTTTCTGTGTTAGAACTGGGGGAAAGCATGCAAAGCAAGCAATTATACCTAAATCAAGCAGGACCCTAATGGCCTGGGGCCAATCACACCTAAGCTAGCAGCCCGCTGAAATAACAGCCTATAATTCCCAGGGGAAAGATGATACCAGTCTTGACAAGGGCTCAAGGTTACATGTCTGAGCCAAGGAAGATAACTACCAGCAACAGCAAAGCGGCCAAAAGCAAAAGTGTAAATTCTTCTCATCCCCTCCATCCCTATGGCAACCAAGCCCGATAAAGAGGGTGAAGTTGACACGTGATTTGCTTCAGACCTCCACATAATTCTTTTTATCTTTTTACTCTGTTTACTGAGGCAATACATGTATTATTTATCGACTGATTGATTTTACAAAATTTACACCTGTCCTGTCTGCCCTCATAATGGCCACCAAGACAGCTAACAAATTAAAACGTACATAATAAAAGCACATCTTAAAAACCATTAAAATGAACAAAACCCCATATCATGAGTGGAAGATGGCAACAGAAGGGAATTAGGTGACTCTCCCTGGGGAGAGTTCCAGAGTGTTGGTGCCATGATTGAGAAGGCCTCTCCCAGGTTGCTACCTGTCTAATCTCAGAAGGCAGGGGCACCTGAAGCATGGTCTCCAAAGATGACCATAGTGGTCACTTTGGTTCATAAGGGAGTAGGAAGAAGGGAGTAGGAGTCCTTCAGGTATGTTGGTCCCAAGCCATATAGGGCTTTAAAGGTCAGCAACAGCACTTTCAAGTGTGCTTGGAAACAGATTGGCAGCCAGCGTAGATGGGCCAAGACTGGAGTGATATGGCTCCTATGTAAGTGTAAGATCAGCAACTTTACTCAGAAAAGATTTAGATAATGTCCACATTCAGAATGACATATATATATTAAGACCTTAGAAGCAAATGAACAGTGACTTCACAACAAATAATTTTTATTATTTTAAAAGAAAGACAACATGTTACCTTGTGGTATTATTTCTTTTATTATTCATTTTATATACTTTATCTCATCCTTCAAATAATAAGACCCCATTAGCAACTCACAAAGTCTAAAAACTTCATGTAAAAATTATGGAATAATTTATATCAAAATTTTACATACCTTTGGACCTTCTGGGCCATTTAGACCAGGAACACCAATATCTCCTGGAAAACCCTAGGATTAAAAAAAATGTTTTTATTATGATTGGTCAATTGGTCCAGTGACCCTACTGAGAAAAATGTGAATGATGCATGATGTGTATGAACTAGCCAGCCTTTTTAGAACACCACATTATAAATTCTAGCATATATTCTAGAACAACATAAAACATTTTACTACTACTTCTTTGATGGACTGCACTTTTTAAGAGGCTTACAAGTGCTGTACCAACAACTTAAGGACTGTGAAGGGTTAATACTTCACAGAGCCAGAGAGCCTTGAGGGACAGGCTGCTGTAAATAATTTGATTGGTTAGCATCATAGCCAAAGTCTTGAGATAACTGGATGCTGAGGAGATTCAGACAGATTCCTGCCTTCACTGAGAAGAGACATGTACTGAGACCGTCTGTGAATAGCCCTGGCAGAAAAAGAATTTACTGCTGACAGAGTTCGAGTTCAACCTTGACTGGACACAGTCTGAATTCAGCGTTAGCTGAGAGCAGTTTGAACACAGACAGGAGAACTGGGGGAGAGTTTGGCAAGGAAGTTTGTGGTAGTAGAGAAGACTCCCATTCGGGCCGAAGGAAAGGGGATAGATCTTCTAGAGAGAGAAGATTCCCTACCCAGTCAAACAGGGAGAGTTATCTCTGAGGAGTACAGAGATCCCTGGTCTGGTGTGGTTAGAAACTGCCTGTAGAGACCTTAAAAGTCAGTGAACAACTCAAGAAGAGTACTGCTGTTCCAAGAGAAGGGCTTTGTGTATTGGGAAGATGGTACCAGCTGTCTGAGCATCAAGAGAGTCAGCGATTACTCAAATAAAGTGAACTTGAGTGTTTGGGAAAGCTCTGGAACAAAAGCCTCTCAATATAAAGAACTTCTCATGAGCCTGATATATAAGACCAAAAGTCTTTGCTTGTACTAGCTTTACTTCAGTAATTTCAACCCCTGATTTCACCTGCCCTTTCCCTTTCCGTTTTGCACACGAAAGCTTATATCTTGTGCCACTGGACTTAAGCTTTGTTCTGCTGCTTCAAACCAACATGGCTACCCACCTGAATCTTTCCCTTTGATGTTAAATAAAACCTTTTGTTACTTTTGAATTTTTTTGAAGCATCTCAAGTGCCATTTTCAAGAGTATAAGTTAAAAGGTGATCCTATCCCTTCCTTCAGGGTCCTGGGCTGAATAAATAGTCAAAATATATCTTACTGACAGGGTGGGACAGCCAAAGTTTCTTCAGGAGAAAAAAACACGCTACTAGGACAGCTCAGTCAGTGAAGGGGCAGGAAAACGAAGGGAAAATTTGCCTCTTACAGAGAGTAGAGGAAGGGGTCCATCATAACTTCACTATTAAAATTCCTTATTATCATGATTCTTTATTATCATCATCTTCATTTATAGTCCACCTTGTTCACTGGGACTCAAGGTGGATTACAAATACAATAATAACTATACAGTCAATTAACAAGTGCATTACAAAGTATGATAAACATATGAATATAAAAGCTAAGGTTCCCGTTAAAACAGATAAATGCAGTGGGACTGGGTGGATTACAGATATGAGAAAGACTGGTTCCCTTTAATTCCTATGAAATATAAAAGATATCCAGGAAACCCATCTCCCCTTCCTTACCCTTTGTTATGGTTTTCCCTGCTCACCAGAGAAGTACTCCTCACAAGAATCCAGAAGGGAAGGAAATCCCACTGCTATACCTGTTAATAGGCAACTTGTTCCCCAGGATTTCAGTAGACCACTGCCATCTCTGTCACAACTTGCTCTCACCCAAGAGAACTAGGAGCTATACACTCCTCTAGTTGTACACAGGGGGAAGATTAAACTCCTTGAGTCTTAATGGGATAGATGACCTAACCCTTTCCATAGGAATGAATGGACCAGCAGCTCCCTTCAAAACTCCTCAGCTGAATTTCAAGCCACCAGTGGTCCAGCTTGTGCTAAATCCTGGGCAGCTCCTTGCAGCAAGGCTTCTGCTCCCCAGCAACCACACACTTGCTATCCAGCTCCATCCCCTATTTTGAGGATCATCTCCAGCTCAACTTCCAGGTGATTTCCATCCCTTAACCCCTGGCAGAACAGGGAGTGAAAGGGACATCTTCTTCCCCCCCCCCAAGAAATATGGTGAGGGATAAGCCAATCTGGAGACACCATCCCTAACTCGAAACTCTCCTAAGTCTCCTTCCACTGTTCTGCCCCACTAGTGGATACAAAAGCACTGAGGTCATAGCTGGACTGTACAAAACAATGGGATGGATGGATTCAGTAGAAGTGTTCATCAGGCTGTGCAGAGCTGATCTTTCCTCACTTTTCTTTCCTTCCAAGCAACCTACTGTATGTCCCAAAATGCCTCTCTGAGATCAGGTGAGTCTCGCAAGCTAAACATACCACAAGTCAGGATGCCTCAGAAACTAGGGGGATTCTGGTAAAACAGTCTCCCTCTCTTTCCTCAACTAATGGGAGCTATGAACCAAAGACAGAGAAAGAGAAAATTTTACTTTATTTCCCATCATCATTGCATGTCCCTCCATTCTGTGGCACATTTTGTCTGAGAGACTCTCTCAGAGGAGGAGTTTTGGGACAAACACCAGCCTTCTTGGAGAAATCAAATGTAGAGAAAGATCAGCTTAACCAATGTGTTACATGAACTCTTCAGTTGGATCCATCCTAATAGTATCAACTACCCAAAGCAGTTAGTATAATTAACCATCTATCTTAATTGGTAGCTAGTTAGATAGCTGGGCAAGAAATAATCAGGCATCAAAAAGTACTGTCAGATCAGACACAGATTTTATACATGGCAGGAGGAAAGCTCCTCTCCGTGTTTTAAGGGATGTGTCAATAATCCTATTCCTACCATTTCTATTGGTTTCTGTGGATGGATCATGCTCATCGGCCTCAATTCCTATTAGCCTTTATTGTATTAGTAGAGAATAGTTGACCCAAAATGATACTTCTTTGGAAAAGTTTGAAATCAGTTTGTAATTTATTTTGTACAAGTTCAAGATATGTGGGATGTAGTGTATAGCATTGTATAGTGTGTTTTGGCATATATACTTTCATTGTGTGACATACTAGCATTGTGTGAATCTGCCCCTGGAACATTGGAGAGATTTCCTGATTTAGAAATTGCCAGACAGGAGATTCAAGAGGAGTCAGGAACCTGGTTGCTGTTCTTGTAAACTGCATTCATTTCATTTCTATTAAATTCACAAGTCAATTTTAGCAATCAGTGAATACGTGTCAAGTTTCTGGCACAAGTCTGAGGAATATGTACCGCACAGGTGCTAAGAACAACATACATTCACAATGCTCTGAATTTTTAAGTAATGGAGTATATTGTCTCAGAATATACCCAGGCATTACTAGATGGGTAAGTTTGTATCCTAAACCCAAACTTCTAGTATAAAATACTATACTTTTAATACTTTTTGTTGCTGACCTCTCGCTTCCCACTCATGCTTTTCCTAGGGTCCCTTTTCCCTCAGGAGTAGTATTTTTTTTGGGAGGGGAGTCAAACTGTTGACTGAAGTGTTCAAAATGAACAGCTGTTAGATTTTTAGAAAAATTAATTTTAAACAGAAGTTAGGGGCCATCTCAAAGAGTTTTCATCACTGTCTATCTACATTCAAACATTCAACAGAGCAGTATGAGATCAAACATGCCTGAAAGTAAACTTTTTGGAGTTAAATGGTTCAGATCACTCAAGTGATTCTCATGAAAGAGAAGTGTCATGTGTTACACTATAACTCAACTGAAACATGCCTTTTTTTTCTTTGCAGTTTTAGAACGCTGAGCACAAAACATATGGATGCTGATTCCCATGCCTTCAAGACAGAATTAAGCAAACATTCCATATCAATATACTATACAGAAAAGATGGAGGATGACATGTTTCTTTACTCTAGTTACAGACCACAATGAAGAGTATCTTGAGGAAACAATAAATTCTACTTTGAAGCAGACTTTTGGAATGGGATGTAAGGACTTTCAAACTGATGAGGTAAAAATCCTATAAAGGTCTGGACTTAGGGCCCAGCTGCAGTCTGGGAATTCCCAACATTTATTTTCTTTAAAAATCATGTTCAAGGGTGGAGTTCCTATTGGGACTGCAATGTGAGGAAAAACATAAATGCACTTACCTGTAACTGATGTTCATCAAGTGGTTTTCTGTGCAGGCACAGATGAGACTGTGCATGCACAGGCTGGCCACGGAGAGGAATTACTAAGATTTCTAGAGCTTTCTAAAGCTGCAGAGTGTGTTCCCCACCTCCCGTCCAGAGCTGGCATTTCTGTCCCAAACTGGCACGTGACTAGGAGAGGGGGAATGGTTCTCCTTTAGTCTTCCTTTCACCACCATGAGGGTATGGCCCTGAATGCAGAACAACTCACAACGGAGAAAGGATGGAGAGATGTGTACCTGCACAAAAGACCACTTGATGAACATCAGTTACAGTTAAGTGCAATTATGTTTTCGTCTTCATGATATCTGTGCAGTCCCACATGGAAGGATAGCAAGCTCACTTACCAAGGAGGAAGGTGTGGGCTGATCACCTAAAGAATGATGGAAGAACTGTTTTTGCCACAGCTGCCTCCTTCCTGGAGTCCACATCTATTGTGTAGTGGAAGGAATTGACCATGTAGCTGCTTTGCAGTTGCCCACCATGGAGATCCTACTCTTTTTTTTTTTTTGCCCCCCGTAGGAGATTTTTTATTGCATTTTCTATAAACTACAACGAAATTGGGAAGGGGATCTACAAACTATAAGAGAAAGTAAAGAAAAAACACTAAAACCCCAAGAGATTGTGGTCATACCTACTGCTTAACAAGTTAGCTTTTAACTCAACATTCGATTCAAGTTCATTGAATGTGGTCATCTAAGAATCTATTAAAATTTAAGTAAAAATTTAAACACCACCGTATCTGACTTCTTAAAGAGTAATAAAATAAATAATTATAACATAACTTTGTAAGAGATTTCAGAGTGCAATAACATCTCATCTTTTATACTTTTTCTTTCTCAAATGGTAGCTTGTCTTTGGGGCTGCCGCCCCCAATTTAAAGTCGGAGTTCTTGTCTGAAGATGCCACTGCTCCCTCTTCTTCACTTTCTTTGATGCTGACTTCCTCCTCCTCTTCTTCTCCTGCTGGATGACTATGTTGGTGTAAAAATTCACGTGCCTTTTCAACAGAATCAATTTTTTCTTTCTTGTCCATAAATTTGAAGATTGTGCCTTCAGGTACAATCTGTAGGGGATGTTATTCTTTTGAAGAAATAAAACCAAGTCTCTGTATTTTCTTCTTTTCCTTCTTATTTCAAGCGGAATGTCCTTCAACACTTTTATTTCTTTGTCCTTGATTTTCAAGGTGGTTCCATTTGTCGCTTTGAGGATTTGATCTCTCACTTGTCTTCTGGAGAATCTTACCATGACTTCCCCTGGCAGATTATTCTTTCTTGTAAATTCTGAATATGACCTATAGATCATATCAATTTTGCTTTGTAGTATGTTTGTTTTTATATCTGCCATAGGGCCTAAAGCCTCGCACATAATCTGCTTCAGATTCTCTCCCTTCTCTTTCGGAACACCTTGAAATCTTAGAACATAGCTTGCTCTTTCCATTTGTAGCTGTAACAAATGAGAATCCTCTGTTAGTCTCTTTTTCTCCATCACCTGCAGGTTTTTTTAAGCTTCTTGGTGTTGGCATCCACTTCTTTCAGCTCTTGCTCAGTTTTATCTGTTTTTTCAGCTATCTCAGTTAGTTGAGTTTGCTGTGCATCGAACTTATGGTGCAATGCCGTGACTTGTTCCAGCAGAGGGCGCAAAGCTTCAGTCACCATCTTTTGCAGCTCTGTAGTTGTGTCCTGTCTAGGCACAGAACTCGCTGGGCTGGCAGTTCCGGCAAGAAGATTTGGTTTCACTTGCTTGTCTTTCTCATCCTTCCTCGTGGGCGCCATGTTTGGGAATTGTTTACTTTTTTAAAAAGTTATCACAGCCTCTGATACTCTTAAATCAGCCTGGTAAGTTCTTAAATGCTCTTTAATTCAGTCCGTCTTGCTTCATTAGCCCACCCACCTTTATGTAGTGGCTCAAAGTTCGCTTAGTTTTTCTTAGCGGGGGAGAGTTCCCTCCCCTCCCTCGCTTTCAAAGGGGAGGTTTTCGGCTAGTTCTTCAGTGTTTCTCGCTTAAAAATTAACTCACAGTTCAACGATAGTTCCGCTTTTGTTTTCTATTCACTTGGCCACCAAGCGCTTGCTCCGGTGTGCGATTTCTAGTTCCCATTCGGGACGCTCTGCAGCGGGACCTTCGGGGCATGGACTAGCCCCCCTTCACCGGCAGGGTCACCGGAGGAAGGGCACTCTAGCGCCCCATGACTAGGAGCCCCACACGAGGGCTCCGGGGGTGGCATGGACAGTTGCGCCCCCTCCCAACTGCAGGCTCTGGAGGTCATCTCCTGGAGCTCCGGGAGCAAGCAGCTGCCATGGCGAACACCGAAACCGGAAGTCAAGATCCTACTCTTGAATGCTGCTGAGAATGCCTGTGCCCTGGTCAAATGAACCCTGAGGGAATGGATGCTGCACCCCTGCTGAGCTATAAGCCACCTTAATGGCTGAGACCACCCAATGCGACACAGACTATGAGGTGACAGCACTACCCTTACTGTAATCTCAGAAACAGACAATTAATGAAGTGTCTCTCCTTGACTCCTTTGTTCAATCTAAACAGAACAGACGTCTTGTAATGTCTCGTGTATGTAGTGATTGTTCAGTGGGAGATGTAGGATTGGGGAAGAATACTAGAAAAATGATGTCTTGTGAGGTATGGAAGTGAGGGACCACTTGGGGATGAAATGATAGACTAGGCCTTAGTACTAGTACTTGAAGTATGGGGGCGGGTCACATATGAGGGCCCCCAGCTCGCTAACTAGGCAAGCCAATTTGATTGTTCCTAAGAATTCTGTCTTGTACAAAACAAAGGATAGAGTAGTTGTGGCTAGGGGTTCAAAGGATTTATTAAGTAGGCTGGATAAAAACAGGGATAAACTCTGGGGGGCGGGAGTTGGAACAGATGACAGAAACAGACAGAGTGGTCCCTTGAGATGTCTCTTAAATTGAGGGATGAAGTTGACTGCACAACTATCAATCTTATCATGGTATGCAGAAATCGCTAACAAATGTACTCTTATTGGTGATAATGAAAATCCTTTATCCCCAAGGGAAAGAAGGTAATTGAAAAAAGCTGACAATGGGCAAGAAGGGGGACTGTAACCCCTATCAGATACCCACACAGAAAACATGACCCATTTAGATATGTAGGACCTGTGGGTACTGGGCTGAAGGGCTACTTTAATGACCTGGATACCCTAGCTGAATATACTGGCCTCTTCGGATCAGCCAGACTGTTAAATGCAGTGAATGAAAATTGTGGTGCACCAGAGGGCCCTGTTGAAGGAGGTCAAACTCTGAAGGAAGGGTGATATGCATTCCCTGAGACAGATCCCAGAGTGTGGAGAACCTCCTGGGCCAAAAGGGGGGCAATTAGGATGCCCTGCTGTCTTTCTGATCTTCAGGACCACCCTGTGGAGGATAGGAAGAAGGGAAAAGGCATAAAAAACTTCCCTTGCCATTAGAGATGGAATGCATCCCCAATTGATCCTGTGGCCCATGCCACTCTTGAATGCATTTGGCATTCCAAGAGGATGCAAATAGGTCTACAGTGGGATGACCCCCACTATCAGAACACTGGTTCTAGATACTACAAGTTCAAGGACCACTCGTGGTTTTGCCTAGCTGCAAACTATGATGTTTTTGATTCCTGCAATGTGGATGGCTTGAATGGAGGTGTTCATGCCTATAACTTCGCGCCAGATGACTGAAGACTCTTTGCAAATAGAAAAACCATCCTAAATTTGGTTACACATAGAGATTTATTGAGGGCCTGCAAATCTAATATAGGGCGCAAACAAACACCTTTTTATCGAGAAATATCTAGAAAAGAAAACCCCAACCCATTGTGCAGGTGGGATCTCTCTAATAGCCCCTACCTCAGCCCTCAGTTGTGGGGGGTATCAGTAGGAGAGGCATTAGACAAATTAAAGGGTGGAGGTGACACAAACTCCAAAAATAGCCATGACAAATAATGGATAGAATCCAACTGTAGTAACTGAACATCAAATAGGAACAAATTCACATAAATGATTGCTGAACAGTGGAGTCCGTCATGCAAAGGATTTTCCCCTACTGGGTTGATCCCTTGGGTTGGGCTAGACCTGGCTTTCCGTTTTTGTTTCCTGTGCTGCTTCCTGCTGTGTTGTTGCTGAGCATAGGATGGATGGCAAGACTGAAATTGCTGTTGTGGAAGTTGATACCAATAGGATCTGGAATACTGCAGGGAGTGTTTTGGGAAGTACCTTGGTTTCCCTGAGGAGAAAGGGGTACTAACATTTTTACTAACAGTGAAAAGATCTCCTCCTCTTGGGTTTTAGTTTAGTGTGGTTTGCTTTCCTTTATCCTTACTTGTAGTCCCTTCCCTAATATTTCTTTGTAGTTTTTGTAGCATTTGCAAAATAAAAAAAAAATCCCTCTGGGGATTTTAAAAAAGAGAGAGAGAGAAAGGGGCTGCCATTAGACCTAGAGATCTAGCAGTCAGTTTGTTCTTTCACTTCCTTTTCAAAGTGGAATATCTTTGCCTGTTAAACAGCTCCTTCCCTTCAAAGGACATATCCTCCACTGTAGTGTCCACTGGCAGAGGTGAGGAACGAAACCAGGAGTGTCGCTGTAGAACTATTCTAGAGGTCACAGCCCTGACACAGCAATCAAAAGAGTGTCAGGAAGTGTTTAATTGCTGTTTCCCACATTTTAGTCTGGAGGACTGAAGGCTCTTGTCTTCAGGGAGGAGATACAGATACTGCCCCATCCACTCCCAGAGGAGCATCTGGTACCTGCCCATGATGGCTGTAAAATTGGCCCCTCATATGCCCATCATGCCAGAGGTGTATATTCTCCTCCTCAGGGAATCTAATTTATGCCCTTCTTTGCTGAAGGGTGATGCACGGGCCCCTGGCCTTTGCTTGTTTGGGAGGACCTCCATCACCTGCAAGTTGGATGAGGGATATTGTGTCAGGAACACTCCTAGAAGTTTTCTGGCTTCTTGGCCACAGCAGGGATGGACACTGGTTTCGACCAGATCCCAATTGCCATATCAAGAAGACCCTGAAGCATTGGGAAGGCAATAGGTCCCACGTTCTCACAAAATCAAACCTTCAGGATAGGATCCAAGGGTTTTGGATCCATAGGAGCCACATCAAGATCCAGGCCTTTATTTTCATTCACTGCATTTAACAGTCAGGAGTTGTTCACAATACAATCAAAGATCTTTTGTAGGAGAAACTAGGTAGTGTGACCCCACAGCATCCTCAGGTATAGGAACGGAGGGGGCTTCAGAGTTGACATCGGATCCAAGTAATGCTGGTTCCTCAGAGCTGAATCGTTCAAAGGGAGATGCTGGGTGATTAGCACTTGTCAGAGGTGGAGTGGATGGATGTCTCTTGGAAAGAGGCAGTCCTGGAGGCATGCCCCACTGAAACGGGAGAGGCCATGAAGGATGCTGGTCACATTGACCCCAGGTGGGAGGTTACCATGGGAACCAAGGGGCTTGAAGGGTTCCCCACCATGCAAGCTGAGAGAATGGTTCTGGCACTGATGGTCCCGACACATTTAAGTGAGAAGAACCTAAGCTGGAGGTGGAGCCAGTACCTTGAAAACCTGGCTCTGGATGAGAGGGTGGGAGCACTCTCTACAGCTTTAGAAAGCTCTAGAAATCTTGGTAATTTCTCTCAATGGTAGGCCTGCATGTGCGCAGTCCCATGTGGGACTGCACAGAAGCCATGAAGACGAATGGATGATTTTAGCTCTCCCCTAGCACCCTTTTTATAATTTGAACAGCCTCAGGGAGTCAAAATTTGGACAGGGGGAAACATACTGGTACAGTACCTATATGTTGATCTACGCTACCGTAACTTCCAGAATGTAACATATTTCACATGAGGCTGCCTTTTACAATGTCTTGGAAATTTCAACTGGTAGAAAATGAGGCAGCAAGACCTCTGTCTGATGGTCTGCTGCTTAGAATACATACTTCCAGTGCTATATCAACAGCACTGCTTAGAATACATACTTCCAGTGCTGTATCAACAGCACTGGTTACCTATTTGCTTCTAGGTCAAATTTAAAGTTATGGTTACTTTTGAAGTCCTTCATGGCCTATGGTCCTCATACTTATTGAATTGAATCTTCCCCACTACATTCAGAAAGCTCTCTCCTTACAATGCTCTCCCTCAGGTCACAGACTTTTTCCATGGTGGGACCAATCCTTTGGAACAGCCTACCAGAGCTGGTGTGGGGGGCCCCTTCACTCATAACTCTTAGGAAACTGTGCAGAACAGTTTTATGCCAGAGAAGATTTGATGGATGGTAAACTGCGGTGGCAGATTTGGCTGCATTCTTTTAAATTTTGTATGATTTTTAAGTATGTGTGATTTTTAAATTCAATGTCCTTTTAGATTTGCAATCTGTATTTTTAAATTTTGTGTGTTTAATCAGTGTTTTAAAAAATCTTGTTAATTGGACTTTGGCATTTTGTGTTTCTGCAACCTGGTATCATTCTCTTAGTTGCTTCGTAAGATAAGGTGCTTTGTAGGTAAGGTGGGATATAAATAGTTTGAATAAATAAATGCTTGCCACAACAGGGCAAACAGCAGCTCCTCAGATCAGGAAAATGGGATGGTAAGAATGTGCTCCCAAAAGGAATCAAAGGTTTCCACGTGTTTTTAAAGAAAACAAATGCTGGGAGTCCTGAGGCTGCCATATACAAGCTCCAGAGGAGTAGCTATGTAAGTCTGATACAGCAAAAACAAACAAGGGTCTTGTAGCAGCATATTATTCCAGCATAAACTTATCATGTATCTGAGGAAATGGGATGTAGCCTACAAAAGTTTAAAATACAGGTGTGTTAGTCTTGAAGGTGTCACTCCTCTTCTAGTGTGCAAAGAATCCTTTTCCATGCAGTTATCCAGACAGTGACCCCAATCATATAGCTCACCAATAAATAACATAAAACATTGCACTTAGTATCTCATGAAACTCTTTGTAATTGCAAATAATAAAATCCTTAGGATGGGATTTAAACAACTAGAGAAGCATGCCCAAGACCTGGATATGTCTAGTGTGGTTTTTTTCTTTGAATAGCAGACATCCTTTCCACCTAATGCTGTATTATAAAATGGTTTTTTTTTAATCTACAGTTAAAAATACAGTTTGTCATGCATCATACCATCCCCATGGGTCTACGGTATGAGAAACATAAACCCAGAGACCCCTTGGGCACACAAAAGTTTGATAGTAAGGTTATCCCTAGTATACTTTATTTTACTGAAATATGGGGTTGGGGAGAGCAGATGTTGAAAACTCTGGAAAAAATACAAAATTATTTTATGAGACGGATTCTTGTGGGGTTCCCAGGTAGCATTAATGAGGGCCGAGCTAGGTATTCCCTCTCTGAAAGCTAGAGCTAATTTCAGAGTTTTGTCTTTTTGGATAAAGAATCTCAATAGCTCTCAGGATTCATTGGGCTCCCAAAGTCTCCGTCTTCTTTTAAAACATGCTAAGAGCTACAATGACTATTTGGGTTTCATTCAGTCAAAGTATAAAATTCTGAATGATCTATTAAGTGCCAAAAGATCAGGCCAGAAGCTGAAGGAATGGATTTTCAAAATGGATGGGAAAATTGACAGTCGTGTAACTGATCGATCCATAGCGGTCCCCCTATTTAAATTCCTGAAAAGAGATCATGTCAGGACCTCATATTTAAGGACTTTAACAACAATGAAACTGAGGATGGCTTTTACTAGTCTAACATTCCAAGCTATGCCCTCAGTGGTTCGTTTGGGACGTTTTCTAAACGTGCTTGCCCCATTACAATGCCTTTTGTATGGTTTAGGAGAAATAGATGATTTGATTAATTATATTTTGAAATGCCCCCTCCATAATGAGCACCAAAACAAATTTAGTGCTAATATCCTATCCATGTGGGAAAGACCCTCGGATCTGGGAAAATGTAATAGTTTTGCTTGCAGATGAGGATGCTTATGTCTCTAATAGAGTTGTTCTGTTTGCACTAGTTGCAAGAAGAATTAGATCAAGTGGTATTAGTTATAATCTATTGATTTTATATGGGTTCTGATCGGTAGTATCCTTGTACTACTGTGAATTCTGTTAATTTGTTTTAATACTGTTATATTATTAAGACCTATGGTCAATACAATAAAATCTACATCTACAGAAGTTCAGATTTTTTTTTTTGGTCTTGGTCTTAAAATATATACATCCTATAAGTAGCCCATTTGTATTTATTGCTATGAACTGCTGATGGGAAATGCAGGTCTTGTATTTTAATTCTGGAGAAATTTTTGCAATATAGCAAACCAGACAGTACGTTTGGCATAAGCAAAATCTAATTTTAAGCAAAATAAAAAAGCAACTTCGCAGCTCAACTAATTAAGCTATTACATTTATTTATTTATTTTATTGGATTTGTATTCCGCCCTCCCCTTGACAGGCTCAGCGTGGGTTCCAACAGTAAAAGTGCAATACAGTTAAAACCATTTTAAAACACAATATAAAATGACATGACATAACAACACATAAGTCATAAGTACCATACCACTCTAATACAAGTCAGATGCTTCAGTGGTTGATGATGTTAAAATAAAATCAGGTTTTGTTATAAAGATCTTTAAATTTAGGATCCCAAGGACCCAAACTACAGATAGACCCAGGCTACAGATGGAGGGGGCCCAAGGGGGGGGGAACGTCCACTGCCTCAACCAAAAGCTCGGTGAAAGTGCTCCGTGTTGCAGGCCCTGCAGAATTGTAATAAATCCCACAGGGCCCTGATCTCACACAGGAGCTCATTCCACCAGGCCCTGGTCAAGGCAAGTCGGACATCCCTGGGGCTGGGAACCACCAAAAGATGTTGATTGGTGGACCTCAGTGCTCTACTGGCTGCCTATCGAATTCCGGATCCGTTTCAAGCTAGACATCTTTCAAACATAACAGGACTTGGTGTATTTCTGCTGCATCCAATGCCAAATAGGATTCATTTTTGTAAATAGTTTCTTACCTCTGGTCCTGGAGGGCCTGATGGTCCCTGAGGTCCAGAATCTCCCGTTTTACCCTAAAATTAGAACTTGCATTATAAATTAAAGTTTGCAGGTCTATAATCATACCATAATCAACCATAAATCAGTTACAGTGAATTTTAATAAGCAGCAACCATTCCGCTTCTTGAATTGATTAAAGGCTTTTCTCATATACTTTTTCATTATAGCCAGAATTGTGGGAAAATAATTTACAAAACACATAATCTAAAGGAAAGAAAACCAATGCTTTATGCAGGTGTATGTCGACATATGTGGGTCAATCAAAACTGTGTATTACAAGTATGCAATCATTTACCCAAAAAATGAAAAAAGGATTAGTTGATGCCTAATATCTATTGGTTTAAAAACTCATAATTTTCTGTACTTCTGCATCAACAGATAGTATACGAAGTAAAAAGCTGCCTGTTTTGCATTGCTAACTTTTCTGGCTCTGTGCCATATTTGATCATGTACAATTTTCTACAAATAACGGAATTTCAGCACACATCCATTGCTCAGACATAAACAGTAGTGTGATGTTTTCACTACATAAATATTGTGTATGTGTTTTATTTCTAGGTTTTAATATGACAATTTACATGCATGTTGTTGTAATTTAAAATGCAGGCCTGTGAGTAAGAAAGAAGAAGAAGAGTTGGTTTTATACCCTGCTCTTCACTACGCAAGGAGTCTCGGAGCGGCTTACAATTGCCTTCTCTTCCTCTCCCCACAACAGACCCCCTGTGAGGTAGATGGGGCTGAGAGAGTTCGGAGAGAGCTGCGACTGACACAAGGTTACCCAGCTGGCTGCATGTGGAGGAGCAGGAAATCAAGCCCAGTTCTCCAGATTAGAGTCTGCTGCTCTTAACCACTACACCACATCTGGCTGGGAGGGGGGCTGGATGGGTGACTAAAGTGTGCTATGATTAGATGGTAGCTGTATCATGGGGGGCAGAGTTGATTGGATTGCAGAGAGAGGGAGAAAATTAGTAAAGTGTGTGAAGGGACTGAGTGAGGAAAATAAGTCTGTGTGGAAGTTATGAGCCTAAGTGGCAAGTGAGGAAAATAAACCTGCGTGGAAGTCATTAGTCTAAGTGGCAAGTTAGAAAGATTATGTTTCGTGCAAGTTATTAGCCTAAGTGGCAAGTGAGGAAATAAGCCATGGTGGCTAGGTCTATTTAAGGAACTTTAGAGAACCTATCTGGAATCTACAAATAATTTTCCATTCAAGTAGTACGAACTTTCTGTATTTTGTTCTCTCTCATGCCTGCTATATCTCAGTTTTTTCTCCAGCCAACCAAACTCTTTCAGTGTCTCATGTCTCCAAATACAGATTTAGTTCAACTAGATTCAGGCTCACTACTGATCGGTACAAACTGAACCATGAAGCAAACTTTGTCACTAATTTTATCCTGTTCATGGTTTGTGAACCAAAGTTTGTGACAGGTCTACCGTCCCTTCAAACTCCTGCTTTCTGTTCCCCATGAAGGCCGCAAGAATAGCTGAGCAGCAGGGAGGTACTCCCCTCTGCTCAGCTGCTTTTCGGGCTGTCTTCTGCAGTCCCTTTAAAGTTTAAAGGCATTGCACAAGACAGCCCAAAACAACTGAGTGACTGGGAGTGCCTCCCCACTGCTCAGCTGTTTTTCAGGCTGTCTTCTGCAGTTTCTTTAAAGTTTAAAGGGACTGTACAAGATAGCCTGAAACAGCTGAGTGGTGGGGAGCAGACTGCTTCCCATTGCTCAGCTGTTTTTTGGGCTTTCTGCAATCCCTGTTTAAAGGCAATGCAGTTTCTTTCAACAGGTGAACAAACCTCCCCATTCAGTTTGTGGTTTGTTCCATGTTTTCTCCATTACTTCCTGCTATGCAATTTACTTGTGCCACACAATTTATTGTGTATTGTACAACTCATACACTTTTAGAGCACAAGTAACAGAAAGACAGCTAGATGGGTATACGTGAAGCAAGAATGAACTTCAATTTCTTAGAATGCTGCCTATATATATGACTAGAAGACATCAGGGAAATTAACTCCCCAATGGAAATGATATGGGTGGAAATATTGGGGCCTAAGGGTTACTTAAAAGTGGGGGTGTACTATAGCCCACCACCTAATCAAACCCTTGAGGCTGGTCTTCAGATGGAAAAGGAAGTAAGAGATGTGACTAAAGCAGGTAATGTAATGATACTGGCAGACTTCAAGTACCCTCAAACTGAATGGGTAAACATGTATAAACATGGGTAAGCATGTGCTCAAGTAATGCTGTAGAAATGAAATCCCTAGACATCATAAATGTCTGTGCACTGGAACAGTTGGTCACAGAGCCAACCTGAGGGGTAGTTATCTTGGATTTGGTTCTGAACAGGTCTCAAGACCTGGAGTGGGATGTAGAGATTGTTAAACCAATTGGGAACAGTAACCACAAAGCTATTAAATTCAGCATTCAGGTCAATGGAAAGCTACCCCTGAAGTCCAAAACTGAGGAATTTCACATTACCCCTTTTAAGCCGGTTTTGATCCGTCGTGGAGTAAATAGGGCTGCCATTTCACACAGGGCTTTCCCCTACCAGTAAACAGCTGTATCTGAAGCAGTTTGCCATTTCAGACCGCACTGCTTTCTCCCGCTTTTTCCTGCCGTTTATTGCCCGTGCAGGCGATCTCCGGCTTTTTTTTTTTAAAAAAATGTTCGCTTTAGAGCGCTATAGCACTAAAACACAACACTCCAGGCATTCCAATGGGGTTGCTATAATGCTGTTTTGCTGTTGTGTTATAGCGCTATAGCACTCTAAATCCAACGTTCAAAAAAAAAAAGCCGGAGATCACCCACATGGGCGAAAAACAGCGGGGAAAAACATTTCAGATCCGGGAGAAGAAACTGAAGGCTACTTGGAAGTGGTTTACAGGTAAAATGGTTCAGCCCCGTTTCCTGAACAGGACAGCACTGTTTCCTGAACGGGACAGAAGCGTTTGTGTGTGAAAGTACAAATATATTCCGGTAGGGAACCGGTTCTAAAACGGTTCTGTCTGAAATGTCAGACCAGAAACCATTTGGGAACCGTTCCTGAACTGGAATGTATCGCCTGTCTGAAATTCCTCAGTCACATTTGATTTCAAAAGAGGGAACTTTACAAAATGAGGGGACTAGTTAAAAGGAATCTGAACGAGAAACACAAGAGAGTCAGATCCCTAGAGGATTCGTGGAAGTTATTTTAAACTACACTAATTGAAGCCCAGATAGAATGCATTCCCACTGTTTAGGAAAGGCAATGCTAAGTCTAAAAGACTGCCTACGTGGTTAACAATGCGAGTCAAGGAAGCTATAAAAAATAAAGAGGCTTCTTTTAAAAAGTGGAAGGTCTGCCCTAAGGAATTGAACAGAAGGGACCACAGGCTCTGGCAAAAGAAATGTAAGTCAATAATTAAGTAAGCAAAAAGAGATTTTGAGGAGCAGGTTGCTAAAAGCTTCAAGACAAACAAAGAACATTTCTTTAAATATATTCAGAGCAGGAACCTGGCCAGTGAAGCAGTTGGGCCTCTGGATGACAAGGTAATAAAGGGATTGCTAAAGGAAGATGTAGAGATGGCAGAGAAGCACTATAAATCATGGGAAGTGTGAGGCACATACCCATGCCACAGCCCCTATTTTTAGGAAGGGAGTCTGAAGAACTGAGTCAAATTGAAGTGACAAGAGCTAAAGCTCTAGACCTACTGGGGAAATTAAAATACAATGAGTCTTCAGGTCCTGATGGCATACACCCTTACAGTTGTTAGGAAACGGAAACGAGAGATAGTTGATCTACTAACCTGTATATGTAACCTATCACTAAACAGCAAATGTTACACCAGTTTTTGTAAAGGGGTCCAGTAGGAAACCAGGAAATTACAAGACAGTCAGCCTAACGTATGTCCAGGCAAATTAGTAGAAACTGTAATCAAAGATAGAATTATTAGGCACATAGAAGAATGAAGCCTGCTGAGGAAAACTCAGCATGGCTCTTGCAAAGTCTTGCCTCACCAACCTTTTGGAGTTCTAAGTGAACAAGCATGTAGGTAACGGTGATCTGGTAGACTTTATATACTTGGTCTTTTAAAAGGCTTTTGACAAGGTAGCTCACCAAAGACTCCTAAGTAAACTTTTCAGTCATGAGATAACAGGATGGGTTCTCTTATGGATTAAAAACTGGTTAAATGACAGGAAGCAAAGAGTAGGAATAAATGGACAATTCTCACAATTAAGTAAGAAGTGAGGTCCCACAAGAATCACTACTGGGGACTGTACTATTTAATTTGTACATAAATGATCTGGAACTAGGGGCAAATACTGTAGTGGCCAAGTTGGCAGATGACACAAAATTATTCAGGATGGTGAAAACCAAGGGCAACTGTGAAGAGCTCTAGGGGGATCTGCACAAATTGGGTGAGTGGGCAACAATGTGGCAAATGAAGTTCAATGTTGGTAAGTGTAAAATGATGCATACTGGAGCAAAAAATCCCAAACTCAAATATTGGCTGAGACAGAAAGGAAAAAAGATCTTGGGGTCATCGTAGATAACTCAATGAAAGTGTCAATGCAGTGTGCTGTAGCCAGGCCCGCAGCTAGGGTGGGGCCCCTGGGGGCTCACCCTCCCAACTTCCTATCCAGCTCGCCCCCCCCCCGACTACCTATTTTTCATTTTATTTTTCGGCCCGCTTCCCTCATCTGCTCTCCTCTCCTGCTGCTGCCCACCCTCTTTCTCCCAGCTGCGGAAACTGCCTCCTCGAGTCAGGCTGCCAAGCGTGGCTGTGTCTCTCCCCCCTCTTGCCATCTTCTTCCTTCCCTCAGCCTTGAAAGTGTCTCTCTGTTAACTGAGGTGGGGTTTCTTCTCCTCTCCTCCCCATGCTGCTACCTGCACACTGGTCTGTGGCGGCTTAGGCCTGCAATGCAAGGCAGAGGTAGAGGAGAAGGAGGAAGAGGCAGCAAAGAGGGAGAACAGCATGGAGGCTGGCAGCCCAAGCAACACTTGATTGAAGTGACCAGCCGAAGACTTGTGCGCTCCCAGATCCCCATCCTCCATGCAGGGTTTAAGTTTGCCTGCATGCGAGAGGGAGCACGCTTCCCTTCCCAGCCAAGGGCTCTGCTTGCAGCTGACTCGCCCCTCTGCTTTGGCCTATCGCTGCCCACCAAGGGATCGGCCAGCCTTGTGGCCTGGGTGGAGGCGGAGCACATTGAGCCCTCCCAGGAGGCAGTGACAGGTGGACCGAGCAGTATGGCTGAGGCAGAGGCTCCCCGGGTGCTGGTCTACGGCAGCAGAGGCATGCTGGGCTCCTGCTGTGTGCAAGCCTTCTGAGCCAAGGACTGAGTAAGGCAGCCATGGCACCCGCCTGGGGGCTCGGGGAAGAAGGAGGCTTGCTCTGTAGCTGGGCTGGGGAGTCGTACTGTAAAGGGACATGGGCTCCTGTGAGGTTGTTAGGCTGAGAGTGTGTTACCATGATCACCCAGCAAACTTCCAGGGCACAAGTGGGGATCTGAACCTGGATTTGAATGCCCTAATGGGAAACTGAGGAGTCCATTGCATTCTGAACGGCTCTTAACTGTTGGTAAACTGAAAGAAAACAAATTATTTCCCAATTGGGGCTGCCGAGAACCACCATGGGTCCCTGGACAAAGATTCCACCTGGGCTCAGGGCAGCTCACATCAATCAATGCACAATTTAACACATAAATACAATTAAAATCTACATAAAATCATCTAAAACAGTTCATGTTATAAATTCAGATTTATAAAGTGCTGGTAATTATCAATTAATTATTTACAATGGCGTACTTTGAAAAATGCGCCTGGAGATCTAACAATCCTTCTGCTCATGATCTTTCTGAAACAAGGGCTAGATGTCAGACCCAAGGGCCAGGACTCTAGAGCTCTGTAGTGGTGGCGGCTTCTTAGCTGAAAGCCTGGTGGAAGAGCTCCATCTTGCAGTCCCTGCAGGACTGTAAAAGATCCCGCAGGGCCCTGATCTCCTCCGGGAGCTCATTCCACCAGTATGGAGCTGCCACTGAGAAAGCCCTGGCCCTGGTGGTAGCAAACCTGGCATCCTTAGGGCCCGGGAGGGTCAATCGGTTTTGAGACCCCAACCGTAGTGCTCTCTGGGGTATGTATGGGGAAAGGCGGTCCCTCAGGTATGCCATACCCTGGCTATATAGGGCTTTAAAAGTAAGAACCAGCACCTTGAAGCAAACTCGGTATGTTTTTGGCAGCCAGTGCGGTGTCCTCAGAGCAGGCTGGATGTGCTCCCACCTGGGGAGACCCATCAGGAGCCTGGCCGCAGCATTCTGCACTAGCTGTAGCTTCCGAATATGCAACAAGAGCCGCCCCATGTAGAGAGCGTTACAGTAGTCTAGTCTCAAGGTGACCATCGCATGGATCACTGTTGCCAGGTCAGTGCGGTCGAGGAAGGGAACCAGCTGCCTAATCAGCCAAAGATGGTAAAAGGCCAACCTGGCAGTGGCTGCTACCTGGGCCTCCATTGTTAAGGAGGCATCCAAGAGCACTCCTAAACTCCGGTGTTGGCACCAACGGCGCCCCATTGAAGGTTGGGAGTGGGATCACCACCCCCGAACCGCCCCGACTCAAACACAGGACCTCCGTCTTCATTGGATTCAGTTTCAGCCAGCTCAGCCTAAGCCAACTAGCCACGGCTTGTAATGCCCGGTCCAGATTTTCTGGTCTGGAGTCGGACCAGCCGCCGTTTACATCCTGTGTCCAGGGTGAAAACTGGACTGGAAGGGATCTAAGATGGAAGCGTCATCCAAAAAGCTCTGTAGCTGAATTGCCACCGCCCTCTCTATTAATTTGCCCAAATAGGGCAAATTGGAAACCGGCCGATAGTTGGCCAATTCAGCTGGATCCAGGGATGGGTTTTTCAGAAGTGGGCGGACCACTGCTTCCTTAAGCACCCCAGGGAACTGTCCCTCAATGAGGGACTTGTTGATAATCTCCCTCAAGGTGCCTCGAAACACATCATGACCGGCTTTAATTAGCCATGACAGGCACAGATCAAGGCAGCATGAGGTAGGGCGAACAGCTAGGAGCAATTTGTCAACTTCATCTAGGCTGAGGGGGCTGAAGTGATCCAAAACCACTATTGTGTCTCTAATACTCAGATCTCCAACCCACCATGGAAGGTTGCTGGGTGAAACACTCTCACACAGACCTACCTCACAGGGTTATTGCAAGGGTAAAATGGAGGACAGGAAAACAATGCAGCTTTGAGTCCCCACTGGTGAGAAAGACTGGGTATGGTGTTTATTATAAATCTAAGTTTTAATGATATTAAAAAAGATTACATCACTTGTTATATAGCAAAATAGCCTCTACAAAGGGCTATTAGATCTTCTACAAACACAAGAATAGTGATAACAACCCAGTGCCTGAACTGGTAGTTCTACTTTCTGTTCTACATGTATAACCGCTAAAACAGACTAATGTTCCGTTACTATGCATGCAAAGGGTAGAGGAGCAGGGGAAGCATCCTTTTACTCCTTTGTTAGATCACTGGGAAATCTTAACACTTCCCTCTTCTTTTCATAATATTAACTAAGGTTTGTTACTGTACTACTATTAAGTACATTCTGTTGCCAAGCAGGAGAGTGATGAGACAGACTTGAGACCAAGAACTGAAAATAAATGAGGGCATGGAAAAATTAGGAGGAGGGAGAGAAATTAATGAGAAAAGTGTGGAAAAGGAGAGAAATCAAGGAAAAGAGGGGGAAAGGTAATTACCGCTTTGTAAGGTCTGGCTGAGCTGGGTACAAGGAAAAGAAGACAGAAAGGCTAGGCTATTATAGAAAATGACCTTGCTGGCAAGCTGCAGGCTGGCAATTACTGTAGCAGCCATCAGTGTGCTGTCTTGTCTTACTCCAGTGCTGGTTTGGTTGGCGGGGCTTAGTATAATCTATTAGTCACGTTTGTATTAATCCTGGAGAAAGGGAAATCTATCTGATAGCACATGGTCTTTTAATGTGTGCAGGCTTCCCTGTGCCCTAGTAGCTTCAGCAAGAACTGCATCTTAAAAATAAATGGAAAGACCTTTGGCTGAATGCATCCTGAGGCTGGCTTCAAGGGCCCTCCAGCTGACTTGCCCCCCCCCCTCGAATTTTGTCCCTCCCAGTCCCCTCTGTTGGCAGCCCTGTTCCCAATTGCATGGTAATTCTCTTATTTTAATTAAATCACTTTTATTGTATGACAAGGTGCACCAGATAAGTCAGCCCTCATCCATTTAGATATTCTTAGTCATAAAAATATTAACTAGTGTCAAAGAATACAAAATTCAAATGATAATACATACCATGGGACCGGGTTTTCCTCTAATTCCTGGAGGACCTGGCAAACCAGCAGCACCCTTTCAGAAAAACAATTAAGTTTCTACCATTCCTATGAAAAAATGACTACACATTCCCATTAAAATAAAAGCAGCTGACACTGTAATCCTGTTCTTCATTTCTCATAAACTCTATACTTCCAGTTTAGTGATAAAGTATTCACATAGATGATCAGGAAGCTCCTGTAGAGAAATACCCTAAATCTCTAGCTCAGGCAAAATAATTATTTTGGCTTTCACTATTTTCTACATTACAAGTTTTGTAAGGACTGAACAGAACACAAGATTGGAAAATTTCTAATGAAAAAGTTACTTACAGGTTTCTTTGATGAGTTTATTTCAACACCAAGCCATATGTATAAAGAAATTTTTAAAGCAAAATAAACAGCTATAGGCAGAAAAGGCCTACCCCTGAGCAGAATGGGAGCGCAGCTCACCTTCCACTGTCTACAAGAAAATTTAGATACTGGTAGG
>NW_015169777.1:1646764-1717215 GCF_001447785.1 Gekko japonicus
GAAAGTCCCATGCTACAAAGTATCTTGGACCCCCTTCCCTTCACCACATTTGTACACTGCTCAGAAGGAGAAACTTGAATTGGATGACATCAAGAAGATACCAAAAGGCCTCTCAGGAGCTTCTACTCTAGTTGGTATTCTCTCCAAACCACATCTATATGTAGGTGGGGTTTAGACCACATAAATAACATGAAGAAAATTGTAAGTGAAAGCTCACTCTTACTTCCCGCACCTGCCACCTTTCTCTGTGGGTGCGTTCAGACGCGGCATTTGTAACGGAATAGGTGACGATTCCAACCGGTGTACTTACCGGCGTTCACATGACGAACATCTGCCTCCAGTCCCTAACCGTTACAAAGCCGTTTACACCGTTGTACTCTGCCACTAGGTCCCAAGTGGTGGTATCCAGAGTACAACAGTTGTAATCGCTGTACCCTGCCTTCTGAACGCTCTCCGACGTTGCACAGCCACTTCCGTTTGGAAGCCCACGGCTTCCGATTTTCGGCCGCCATTTTTTTTAAAGGACGCTATTTGCGCTTGGGCGAAGCTTCGCCCTGCCGTTTGTTTAAAAAAGAAAGAAAGCATCCTGGGGAGAAAAAAGCGGAGAGCAGACGGCTGCAGGAGGAGGGGGGAGCACGGGAGGGGGGAGGGAGCCCGACGAGGACGGGAAGGTGGTGGGAGGGGAAGGAGGCGCGAGGGGGGAAGGGAGGGAAAGCGGGGACGGGGTGGGGGACAGAAAGAAGGAGAGCGGCAACGAAGAGGCCGGATCGAGACGCGCAGCCAGGGCCGGCCCAGGAGGGCGAGCCGGCAGGGCAGGGCAGGGCTTGGCGAGGAGGGCGCTTTTGCACTGGGCCCGCTGGGCGATCGGGTGAAAGGGTCTCTTGCCCCGGCGCTCGATCTGCGGCACTCTGGCCGCCGGCAGCCCCAGCGTCTCACCTGGCCCAGCCTGGGCCTTGCGGCTTCCGCTGCCTCCCGGGAAAGGTCCCCCCCGCCACCCCGTGGAGTCCTCGGCGGGACCGTGGGCAGGGCACAGACCTGAAGGGGGGTGGGCGAGGCCCGCGGGTGGAGGAGGCTGCCCTTCGGCTGCCGCTGCCGGCGAGGGAATGAAGCTCTGGCAGACCGAGGAGGCTGAACGAATGGGAACGGGGAGGCGGGTTGGCGAGGTGGGGAGACGGGGGCTGGGAGGGAGCCTGGCAGAGACGGCGCTGTGGCTCGAGCGGATTTGTCCTCGAGGAGAGGCTTCCCAGTGCCCCAGTGAGAAGCAGGGGCGGGGGGGGGTAACAGAGCCCTCTGTTGAAAACCCTGTAGCCAGGGGAAGGGAAAGGAGTTTGTAAGCCGCTCTGAGATTCCTTTGGGTGGTTGCACTGGAAGAAAAATGGAGAGAACGGGCTTTAGGACCCCTCGGACAGAGTCCCAGCTGCCTCCAGCCGTCCCTCTTGCCATTCTGTAGATGGATGCCTATGCGCATGTTCAAACAGGTTGTTGTTGTTTTTTAAACGCCGATGCCCGCTGAGTGTGAACGGGCATACAGCGATGGGCTTCGCTGTGAGGGAGGTAAGTGTGATCGTGTTTCAGCCGGCATAAACTGCACCGGTTCCAACCGGTACAGTTTATGCCGGCTAAAACGCCCCGTCTGAACGCACCCTGTGTGTCAAAGGCTCCTGTGGCAGTGTGGTTTAAATATTTAGGCTGCAATCCTAAACACACTTACTGAGGAGTAAGTCCTGTTGAACAAAATGGGGTTTACTTCAGAGTATACATGCTTAGGATCGTACTGTTAATGTCTAACTCTTTTTTTTACAATGATGGAAAGTGGCAATGGTTGGATAGTAAAAAACAGAAGGTTAATTTTACTGGAAGACAATGCCATGCACCTTGCAAAACAGGATTTTGGCCCACAAAACATTATGGCCATTTCAGCAAGTGGCTACACTTAGATATTAATAAGCATAATGACACAGAATATGGCTATTGTGCAATACAGTCACAAATGAAGAGCTTAAATTCCAAGATGATTAAGTCCTCTAAAACATTGTTGAAACAGAGTTGTTAGACATTCTTACCTTGTCTCCTGGGTACCCCAGCTCCCCTGGCTCTCCTGTAATGCCTTGTTCACCCTAAAAATATACAGACCCATCAAGAGAGTTATACGTAGTATGTTTATAAACTGCAACAGACATAGAAAAATTTAATATATATTTGGTATTTTATGACACAGGAATAGTACAATTTTAGAACCTCTAGTTATTAAAGCAGACTGCAAAGTTTGATGTCATTATTCAACCTAGTAAAATTTAAGAGTTGGATCCCATGGATCCTTTCTACTAGTGGTAGTGCTTTCCTCCAGCACAAGGAGCCTTCACTTGACTCAAGAGATCTTTCAAAACTCTTGCATCAGTGGAAGACTGAGTACACTGATGGAAAGCACTATCACAAATGGAACAGTTCTGAGGAATTTAACCCAATAGCAGCAGGAAGTATATGTTAGCTGAAGTTATATAAAACAAATTTATGGTTGAAATAAACACAGAACCTTATTGAAATGCTTTAAAAAGTACAAAAGAACAAGATGGTGGCTTGCTGGGGGCTTGGTGCTAGTAGCGCCCAGCCGTAAAAACAGCAGCTATCACCAGCCTGACGCTCTACCATCAAATAGCCCAAGCTTAGAAGGAAGCTCCAGGGTGTCGAGAAATTCGGTAAGACCCACTCTTTCACTGACCTCCGGTACGGTTCCCCGCACAGTTTCTGGTGTGGCGTTGGGCTCTTGACTGGCCTGGACTGCGCAGGGCCGATGCTGCCGGCTCCGCTGTCCTCACTTCTCTGGCGCGGCCGCCATTTTGGGGCCGGCGCCGAGACTGCAGGTCTTCTGTGGTGGTGGCTGTATGTGCCATGGCTCCCTCAGTGCCCATTTCCAATGCTCAGGCAGCTGTCGGGGAGTCCAGGGGGGTCTCCGCCCCCCTAGGGCTTTCCCCGGCCGGTCCCAAAGTCATTGGGCAATGGCAGTTTCAGCAGCATTGCTCCATGACCGGCTATGCACTGAGAGCAGGAGCAGGAGATCCCAACTATATTGGAATTTTACATAAGACCACAGCTCCCAGAGCTTGACGAGCTGGAAGGATCAAATCCAGGGAGGGGTGGTGAGCGAGGACAGGATATTGCCAGAACCCGAGAGACCACTACTCTCAACATGACAACAAGAAGGGACGGCAAGACCTCTCCCCCTCTGCAGCAGCTTCTGGTCTAGGGCACGCTATAGGACTATTACTGGCTGGCAAGCACAATTTTACAAACCTAGATGATTAAGAACTTTCATGGAGACCCATAGGGTTGTTTAGTAGTCCTAATTAAATTGGTAGATATTGATTGGATATTTAATTGGAAGTTGTTTAATTAATTATTTAATTAATTATGGGCTAATTAGATTTAATTTGAACAGCTGAATGAATTTAAGTTAATGAACTGATTAGATTGGGTGATTTAGTGCATTTGGATTTAATTATTCGGCTGTAGTAACCCACCCAGCCTAATCGATTATAAACTGTTTACTGGGTAATGGATCATTAGAAATGTCTAGAAGAAAATTAGAAAAACCAGAAAAAAATTATTATCACTGACCTTTATTTAATTTACTGGTCAGATGTCTTTGGGGTTTAGAGATTATTGGCAATCATTAGGAAATTCGGTTATCGGGTGGATAGGTTTGAGTTAAGGGGAGGTATTAGCAGCACTGAGGGTTGTAAATCACTACTGTTGTTATATACATACAGAATATAGTGTGTATTGTTCTTGCTCTACTAGCTGGTCTGAGGCATGTGAAGACCGCTAGGTATGGCGATGACCGGATATGGGATCCCAGTGCTCCTGGGGAGGGGGAAGTATAGCGGTGGGACCAGGCAAGGAGATAAGGGAAGGGGATGGAGAAGCAGAGTAGCTTGGCCCCTTTCCAGCCTCCATCCCATCCCAAAGGTTGTAGGCAGTGGGGCTAGGATGAATGACACTGGCGTTGTGTAACGCCAGGTCTATAAATAATACGACCATGGTCCTTCGGACTTTCTGCTTGAGCAGGATGTAGACTTGGCGTGCATGACTGAGACCTGTGTGCGAGATGGGGACACTGTAGCTCTCGCCCAGTTGGCTCCTCCTGGGTTTTCAGTTCTTCACCAATCGCAGATGAAGGGACGGGGGGACGAGTGGCTCTGTTCATTCGGGAGGCTTACTCCTTCAGGGCACTCCCGCCATCGAAGATCGTGGACATCAAGTGTGCTAGCCTTGTGTGGGAGGCCGGGGAGAGTCTGGCTATTTGGCTGGTGTACCGACTGCCCAACGCAGCAGCCAACAGCCTGCCGTCCCTGGTGGAGGCCGTACCAGGCTGGGCATTGGAACACCTAGACTGATAGTCCTGGGTGATTTCAATGTCCATATCGATGATGCGGCCTCCACTCAGGCAACGGACCTGGTGGTGTCCATGGTGGAGTCCACTGGTGTCCACTGGACTCACCAATACTAGGACTCTCCCAATTTGAACCGATCCCCATTCACCGGGCTGGGCACATGCTTGATTTGATCTTTGCAGCGGGGGTTACAGTGGACCGGATCACTGCTCTGACATTGCCATGGTCGGACCACTTTGCCCTGAGGGCCTGTCTGAATGTTTCACCCAGATCCTGTTTGGGCAGGGAGTGTATTTTAGCTCACCCGTGGAGTCAAATGGACCGTATGCAGCTTCAGATGGCTCTCCAGGATCCAATGCCACCAGGCACCTCGTTAGATGAGCTTGTGGAGGATTGGCACAGCTGACTCTCAACAGCCATCAACAAGATTGCTTCCCAACACCCTCTGCGCCCCTGCACTAAGCTCGCACCTTAGCATACCTAGGAGTTGCGGCTGATGAAGCGAGGGCTAAGACGGTTAGAGAGACAGTGGCGGCATGCCCGCAACGAGGCTACAAGAACATCCTATAGGACGTTTATGAGATCCTATGAGATGGCAGTCAAAGCTGTGAAGAGACAGCATTACGCAGCCATGATTGCGTCTGCAAGCTCACGCCCAGCCCAACTGTTTAGAACAATTCGGTTGATTACTGCTCTGCCACAAGGCAGACCAAATCCTAGGGAATTGGCCATTGGCTGTGAGGCTTTTGTGAGCTATTTTGCAGATAAAGTCCGGTCGCTCTGCCGCGACCTTCCCGCCACAGTTGAAACAGTGAGTGAACTCAAGGCTCCAAGCACATCTTGTTGTCAGGTTTTGGATTATTTCAGTCTGCTCAGTCTGGAGAAAGTCGACAAATTGCTCCTAACTGTACACCCCACCACATGCTGCCTTGACCCGTGCCCTTCGTGGCTAATTAAAACTGGCCATGACGGGTTTCGAGGTCCCATAATGGAGATTGTTAATAAGTCCCTGTCAAGGGGACTGTTCCCTAGGGCATTCAAGGAAGCGATGGTTTGTCCTCTTCTGAAAAAACCATCCTTGGACCCAGCCGAATTGGTAAATTACTGGCCGGTTTCCAACTTGCCCTATTTGGGCAAGATAACAGAGAGGGCTCTAGCAACTCAGTTACAGAGCTTTTTGGATGACGCTTTCATTTTAGATTCCTTCACCCAGGACACGGGACAGAAACGGCACTGGTCACCCTCACAGACGACCTCCGGAGGCATCTGGATTGAGGCGGAGCAGCAATGCTGTTGTGGGACCTGTTGGCAGCGTTCAACACAGTTGACCATCAGCTACTGATCCACCACCTCGCCGACACTGGAGTCCAGGGGCTTGCCTTGCAATGGCTTGCCTCCTTCCTCCAAGGTTGGGGCTAAAAGGTGGTATTAGGGGAGCAGCTATCCTGAAGGCACTCACTGGAGTGTGGAATGCCCCAAGGGGTGGTGCTTTTCCCGATGCTATTTAATATCTATATGTGCCCCCTTGCCCAGATTGCCCAGAGGCAAGGGCTGGGATGTGATCAGTACACTGATGACACCCAGCTCTATCTGTTGTTGGGTGGCCGGTCTGGCTCCAAACCGGAAGATCTGGACCACGCGTTACAAGCTGTGGCTGGATGGCTTAGACTGAACTGACTGAAATTGAATCCGACTAAGTCAGAGGTCCTGTGCCTAGACCGGGATGGGCCAAGGGTAGGGATCCCACTCCCAACCTTCAATGGGGCGCCGTTGGTGCCAGAGCCAGAGGTGAGGAGTCTGGGAGTGCTCCTGGATGCTTCCTTAACAATGGAGGACCAGGTAGCAGCCACTGCCAAGTCAGCCTTTTATCATCTCTGGCTGATTAGGCAGTAGGTTCCCTTCCTTGAACGCAATGACTTGGCTATGGTGATCCACACGATGGTCACCTTGAGATTAGACTACTGTAATGCTCTCTACATGGGGCTGCCATTGTTACAGATCCAGAAGTTATAGCTAGTGCAAAATGCGGCGGCCAGGCTTTTGATAAGTCTCCCTATGTGGGAGCACGTCCAGCCTGTGCTGAAAGCATTGCACTGGCTACCAATAGCATACCAAATCTGCTTCAAGGTGCTGGTTCTTACCTTTAATGCCCTTAATGGTCAGGGGCCGACATACCTGAGGAACCGCATTTCCCCACACGTTCCCCAGAGAGCACTGCGGTCAGGGTCCCAACATTGATTGACCCTCCTGGGACCTAAAGATGCCAGGCTGGCTATAACTAGGGCCAGAGCCTTTTTGGTGGCGGCTCCATACTGGTGGAATGAGCTCCCAGAAGAGATCAGGGCCCTGTGGGACTTTATGCAGTTCTGCAGGGCCTGCAAGATGGAGCTCTTCCCCCAGGCCTTCAATTAGGAGCTGCCCCCCCAGTAATTAATTGTGAGCCCTGCCCTTCGAGGTCATCATCAACAGCCTGAGCTGGCCACAGAAGAAGAAACAGAATGAGGAGCAGATCAATTGGACAGGACATCAACTGTTGCCAACGTCGCCAAATATCATTAGCATTACTTCGCCAGACTAATTGCACTAGCACTGTACATCATCTGGATTGTTTTAGAAGGTTTTATGAGTGTTTTAATGGTTATTTATGTGTTTAATTTTGTAAGCCTCCCTGAGCCTGCTCTGGTGGGGAGGGTGGGGTATAAATTTGATAAATAAATATAAATAAATAAATTTGTAGAATTGCATTGATAAAGTGCAAAGTTAAAATAACTCTGATAATGAAACTATTTAGATCACCTTATCACCTTTCAATCCAGGTTGCCCCATACTCCCTGGAAGACCCTATACAAAAGAAAAATAAAAAAGCAGAGAATGTAACATTTCACGCTTTGGTACAGAAAGTACATTTAGCAGATGATTGTGTACAATCTACATAACATTTTAAGGTTCAATTCAAGGTGCTGGTGCTCACTTTTAAAGCCCTTTATGACCTGAAGCCCACATATCTTAAGGATTGCCATTCCTGATATATTCATGTGCAGCAGCTTTGTTGTTCCCATCTGGACCTACTGGCTGTATTCACTCTGTAACATTTAGGCTGTGTTAGCAGCCCCCTCCGCTCACAAAGGGGCAGTTTATAGCATAGAAAGGCAGAAACATCCTTCTTCAGATATCTTCTCAAAAATCATAAGTGCAGGACACTGCCTGGCTCAGAATAACCCAAAATGGATGCCAGTCAGAAACAAGCCTGGGCAAGTATTTTTGGAAGGTGAATAAGAGTGGTTGACTATCTACTGTCCTCTCCATGCCCCAGAGAGATACATACCTGTAGGACAATGGGTTTTTCAAAACCAATTGACTTTCCCTTAAACTAATCTCATCATGTCCAACATTACTTCCTCTGCACCCATGTACCCTAATTAAGTGACAGATTCAGGTGGGGTAGCCATGGTGGTCTGAAGCAGCAGAACAAGGTTGGAGTCCAGTTGCACCTTTAAAACCAACAAAGTTTTCTTCATGGTATAAGCTTTTGTGTACTACTTACTTCTATTTACATGTCTTACCTAATGTGTTATTCCAAATTTAGCTGTAATTCACTGCTCAGTTACTTAGGCGTCTTGACTCTAATTAGCTCTTCCTGGCAACTAACCCCCCACCTATATGAAATATAATGTTTAATATATGTAATATAATTTTAATTAATTTTATTGTAAAATAAATTCAAGTACATACAGGTAAGAGTCAGATAACACCAATCAAATAAAGAGTAACTTGGATAGGTAGGTAATACAATGAAAATCAAACAGTATTGAGGAAAAATAAATAAATAAAGTTTAAAGGAAAGTAAGAAGTCTAATATACAGCATAAATGGCTTTTTAGTGGATTCAAATGGTTTCTTAGATGCCAGGTATTCTAAGACAGGAAACCACACAGTCACAAATTTCAATGCATAAGGATCTGTTTCCCCTTGTATCACAGAGTCTGATAATTTGTCCATTATACAAAACTCTTGTAGTTTTAAAAGCCAATCAGAGATTGTAAGTCTCTTGTTGCTTTTCCAGAACTTGGCGAGCAATGCTCAGGCTGCTGCACAAAGTATTTCCAAAAGCTCAGTATTAGGTGGATGACATGTACAGGTATGCCACTGATTTAATACCAAAATTTCCATTTCTAGTGGGATCCTAAAGTGAATAATTTCATATATCTGATGTGTGACCAATTTCCAAAATTATTTTACAAATATACAATCCCACCAACACTGCCTGCAAGTGCCTATTGCTTTGCAGCCTCTCCAGCATAGCTGAGATGCTTCTTTTAGGGCATAATGTATTTTCTGTGAGGTTAGATACCATCGTGCAATCACTTTAAAAAATTGAGTACGTATTGTCGTGCTTTTTGCCTGGAAAGTAGAAGAGCTCCAGATTTGTCTGCATTGGTCAGAATAATTTAGCACCTATATGTAATATTTGAGAAAATCTGTTTCAATAAATTTGAAGTGGTGTACATAACTAAGTCTCTCAGTTCTTGCTTGTACCCAAGAATTGAACTTTGTCTTGTAGGTGTTATTGGAGTCAAAACTTTTTCCCACATCTGTTTGTTAACTCTTGTATTTGTATGCTAATTTACTACCATTCACAGATGTTTCTTACAACTAGTCTTAGCTATAATCACCTTATACATCCTGACTCTAAATGGCCCTTCCTAACAACCTCCCCACCCCCTATGAGTAATGGTTGAGGAGGTTCTGTTCCACTGTATCTGAGCAAGTGTGCTTGCACATGAAAGCTTATACAGTGAATAAAACTTTGTTGGTCTTAAAGGTGCCACTGGACTCAAACTTAATTAAGCAACAGTTAAGCAATGTTTAATTCTATTTACCACATCCATTAGCGTGCCCATCCAGTACTTGCAGGGTCATTAGGCTTTGCTCACACCTTTTGTCCACCTCAGAAAAGCCCATCAAGTTATTGTTTTTTGGGCAAATATGTCAGCTTGCCCCAGGGTGCATTATGCCCTGTATCAAGAGCATGCAGCAACCAGTGCAGTGTGTGTGTGTGCCTTGAATCCTTTGCATACACCCCCACTTTGTTGGGCTCTTCTCACAAAACACTGGTCATTTTGCTGCTTCCACGGACCCTTTTCTTTGAGACTGGTAATTATTGCTCTTCCCTAAGATCTCTCTCCCTTCTCCTCCCTGTGTTTCTCTTGTGTGTGTATTGTGTGCATTTTTGTTTTATTCATTCTCTTTTAATAAAAACCTTGCTGGTTGAACATCTGCCTGGTTTATTTCAAGAGTTCTCTTAAGAGGAAAATCTCTGTATACATAGGTGAAGAAACCAGTTACCCCCTCTTGCTCTGTCTCCTTAAAGCTAATTCCCTCAACTAATTAGGAGACTTCCTATTTGGGTAACACTCAGGCTTTGTCAGTGACTGCACCATGCCTCTGTAACAGCTTCCCAGAAGACATCAGGGAGGCTTCTACCCTTCTGACTTTTTGGTGAGGCTGTGCAACAGAAATAATCCACAGAGCTCTTGAGATGGTCTTGGCCAATGTGAATATAGCCACATGGTGAATTTAAAGTGTTTTTTCCAATGTGGTTTTAAAGTATTTTACTTTTAATTTTAATGATTTTACTATGTGATTTATAATGTCATTGTATTCTATTTTACTATTATACCTGCTTTGGGTCCTGACTTGATCATGAGAAACGTGGGCATATAAATATTTTAAATCAATAAACAATACTGTACCAGAGGTCCAGGAATTCCAGGTTGTCCTGATGGTCCCACTGGCCCTAAAACGCCCTAAAAGGACAATAAATAGCGTGATTGCCCATACAGGAGTTTTATAAGATAATGTAGAATATTTGCTGTTTGACAGTTGGCTGTCTGATTTCTTGGTATGCTAATTAAACTGTAATTACATGGCTAAGACAGATAGTGCTGCTCTCTTCTTTCCCCAGCTTTGAAGTACACAGTAAATCACCCTGGCTGTTAGCACCAGCTTTAAAAAGGGAACACCACAGAAGAAATAATACTGTGATACTTTTTGTAGATCAGGAAAGGGTGTTCTGATAATGATATTTTATATCCAGTGTTCCCTCTAAGCTGAGTTAGTGTGAGCTAGCTCACAGTTTTTTAGCCTCTGACTCACACATTTTTGTCTTAGCTCAGAAAGGATGACTCCAAAGCAAACTAATTTATGCAGTAGCCAAATCACTCACTCACAACTTTAATGCCAGAGCTCACAAAGTAGAATTTTTGCTCACAAGACTCCACAGCTTAGAGGGAACATATCTAATAGTAAAGGGGGGGGTTCCACCTGCAGAAACTTAAATCCATAGATGAGGCCCATTCACACAGAAATAAGATTTTTCAACAAACTTGAAGGACCTCCCAGGTTTGCAGAAAAATCCAAAAACTTCCAACAAAAATGTTGCGGGGGAGTTAGTTTCCCTCAGATATACTAAAGCTGTCCATGCTTGTTCATAGAACATAACTCTGTCAGCTGGCTCATCACCCTACTCACAGCAGATGCAGCAGAGGGAGGGCAGGCAACTGGAGGAAGAGTTGAAATATAGGCTATCGCCACTGCTTGAGTTAGGCAGGTGGAGACTGTAGGCATAGGTAAAGATAAAGGTTCCCTTGCTCGAAAGCCAGTCGAATCCGACTCTAGGGATGCAGTGCTCATCTCCGTTTCAAAGCTGAAGAGCCAGCGCTGTCTGAAGACGTTTCCGTGGTCATGTGGCCGGCATGACTAATCACCAAGGCGCACGGAACGCTGTTACCTTCCCACCAAAGTGGTACCTATTTATCTACTTGCAATTTCTTGCTTTCGAACTGCTAGGTTGGCAGGAGCTGGAACTAGAGATGGGAGCTCACTGCATCATGCGGCACCCGGGTCTCCTGTAGGCATAAGGGGAGAGCAAAGAAGGAAGAGCCAGAGGGCTGAGGCAGTGGCAGCAATCCTGATGGGCAGGCAGCTGGGCAGGGAAGGAGGTGTGGGACCCACTCCTCCCCCCCCCCTGCTAAGCTGCAGAGGCAGAAACAGTAGGAGCTCGCAAATGGGTGGCCCAGTGAGCAGGGATGGGGAGGAGAAAGAGAAACAAAGAAAGGTGTGTGTGTGTGTGTGTGTGTGTGTGTGTGTGATGAGAAGGATGCAGAAAGAGAGAAATTAACATATGTGTGAGAGAGATGGGAAGGACAAAGCAAAATTAAAGGCAGTTTAGAAGCAGAGAAAGAAAGGGAAATTAATGACTGTGTGTGTGAAAGAGAGAAAGAAAAACAGAGATGGGGGAGGGATACAGAAAGAGAGATTAACTACAGAGTGTGTGTGGGTGAGATGGAGGCATTGGGGGACTAGAGAGTGAGTGTATTTCAGAAGGCACTGATAACAAGATAATGAGAGAAAGACAGGGATTTGGGGAACGAGAATGAGAGAGAGAAGACTAATAGAGACAGAAAGTGAGTGAAGTTGCAGGAGGAGAGGGAAGGAAGAAAAGTGCAGGGAATGGGATGGCTGCTCCTGCAATTTCCTTGCAGATTACTCGTCAATCTATCTAATTCTCAACATGGTCCCACCTGTGGATACTTAAATCCATAAACTGACATCATGGACAGAGAAGAAAGATCTTTCTACAAACCTGAAAAAAGCCTCCAGTTTGTAGAAAAAAATCTGATTTTTTTTTTTAAAAATGGGAAGGTTAACCCTCCAAAAATAATATAAACTGTGCCTGTAGCTTTAAAAAAGGGATGCCCTCAATGGTCGTTACTAGGCAATCACAATAGTATTGCCCAGCCTTCAAACCTTGGTTTCTCTCAGTAAAAGGCTGAGGGAGGGGCAGGACCCTTTCTCAGGCTTTTTTGGCCTTTGAGAGAGGAACTATTCGGGCCAGGCCTGGCAATAACCACTAGTTGACTTGCATGACTGGCCCAGGTGCCTGCTACTGTTCCAACAGCAGCCACCATATGAAAGCCAGTATGGTGCAGTGGCTACAGTTTCACACTGGGATCTGGGAGACCAGGTTTGAACCCACACACTGCCGTGGAAGTTTGCTTGGTGACCTTGGACCAGTCACACACATGCAGCCTAATCTACCTCACAGCATTGTTGTGGAGATAAAACTGGGGAGAGGAGAATGATGTAAGCTGTATTGGGTCCATTGTGGAGAAAGGCAGGATATCAATGAAGTTAATAAATAATAAATATAGCTGAGGATGGGGTGCAGATACATGTATGTTGTTGGTGGGTTGATAGTGGCTGGAATTATGCAGGTAGAGGAGATTGTTTGATTCGTTGTTATACATAAAACTCTTCAAAATATTAGAGTATTTGATACGGAATTAACCAAACGTTCATACGAGATAGTAAATGTGCAACCCATAGTCAAACCCTCCTCTAAGCTTTCAACTTTTCCTCAAGTGCTACTGCTATGTTTCAGAGGGGAAAATTCCTGATGTTGAAACTGCAGTTTTCCAGTGTGCCTGGAATAGTGAGATTGTGCTGTTCTGGGAATTTTTTAAAAAATTACCCACTACTGTAAAATGTTAAATGAAGCACAGGAGCCAGATGCACAGCTACCCCGTTTAGACACAGAGACCCCCCCCCACTCCTTTATTTTGATCCAGCTGTCAGAGAGTACTGTTCCTCACTGTCTCCTTTATCTCAAGGGTTACTGTTGTGTGCATGAGGGGGAAAAATCCCAATATTGAAACTATAGTTATACAATGTTCCCAGAACACTGTTATTCTGCTGTTCTATAATCTATGTGGGAAAGAATTTTAAAATTCTACCAAAGTGGACATGAAGGATTGGTGCCAGACACAGGCATACCACACTTGTGCACACCTGTAGAGAATTGCACATGGTCATTATGTGTGTCAATCTGCACCGGAAAACTGGAATTTATTACTGAAGAATACCACTATTGGATTGCCCTGACAAAATGTTTTTTGTTTTTTTTAATAAAGTCATCAGTTGAGTTTGTGTCAACAACAACATGAACTAATAAATAGTGGGGGCACATTCATTGTGGAAATACACAGGAAAGGGTACTCCCTCTCATTCAAGGACAAGGCATACCTTCCCTTCCAGACCCATGAAAAACATTGGCCCAAGAATGTCATGTTGTGGATGATCTTTTTTTAATTTTCAATTTTTATAACTTTAAAACAAGCAGTTTTCAGTGGAAAAACCAGGCAGTGCATGAACAAGGTTCATGAACGAGTACAGGACAGCACTGTATAGAATCAATAACAAAATTGCACAACTCAGGATGCTGAAATGGGGGGAAACGTCTGTGTTTAATCACCCACTGGTGGGATTGTACCACTTCAGACTGCAGTAAGATCGAAATACTTGCCTGTGTTAAAAAACCCCACCTCTCTACAACTGAAATTTACATAACAAGAAGTCAAGTTCTAGCTTTTGATGTCCTACTTTCTATATGAAGGAAGTTAAAAGGGAGACTTGTAATCTTCCACCTGCAGCTTAAATTGAGATGATTCCAAAAGAACCATACCATATACTTATTTAAATGCTCAACTCTGAATTATCACTCAGGCTCAGAACTCAAGTGCAGTAAAATATCTCAGCACGGACAAAGGAAGAAATGTCCATTGTCTGAGCAAAAGAGTTCAGACTGCTCACAGCAACAGACCAAGATATTTGCATCAAACACCTCACAGAGATAAACATGGAGATTTTTTTTCCCTGCACTCTTCTTATATAGGCCTTTCTGTATCAAATTTCCATTAGTGCCATCCTGTTTTGTGCCCTGATCTGGATAGCCCAGGCTAGCACAATTTCATCAGATCTTGGAAGCTAAGCGGGATCAGCCCTGGCTAGTATTTGGATTCCAGGGTTGTGACATGGAGGCAGGCAATGGCAAACCATCTCTGAAGGTCTCTTGCCTTGAAAACGCCACGAGGGGCTGCCATCAGTCAACTGTGACTTGACAAGAAAATAAACAAAATGAAAATCCTGTTTTGTATCTGCCCATGCAACATTTACAGCTGCAAGATGGGTAACAAGTATTAAGAGATCAAAATCATATTGAAATATACATGGGGAACAATTTGCTTTGGGTGCAAAATATGTAATTGCCCTTTTCATTTAAATGTACACAAATGTCCTTTCACTTCATTGCTTTCCAGAAACAAACAAATAAAAAGCAGCTACCATTAGGAGCCTCATATTTTTTTTGGCAAAGTTCACCTTGGTCCTCTTCCCATAATTCAGACTTTTAAAAAACCCCACAGAATACTGGTGTGCAATTTTAACCAGACTTAATTGGAAGAACCATTGATTTAAATGGAACTTACTTCGAAGCAAGTATGCTTAGGATGTCAGCCATAGTCTGGAAGCTGTGATCTGGCAATGGCTTAATGTACTTTTGTTAAGAAACAGGCAGCCCAGTGTTGATGTTATGGAAATACGCTTATGGCAAAAGTCAGCACTAATTTAAAAGCCAGCTGAAACTATTCCAACTGTATGAAAGAGAAAATAATGTAGGTTCTGTGTGTTGATTTAGACTTGCATGTGAGCTTGGAAGAAAATGAAGGGTTTCTACAAATATGAAACAGAAATATATTTCCACCAAAGGGGAGAAATACTTTCTAGTTGTGCTACTTGCTACTTGGCAACATCCAAGAGACACACATTATACATTTCTGTTTTAGGAAGTAAAACAGAAGAATGTTGTAAAGAATCAAAATTATGGCACTGAGAAGCACCTCATGTAATACGATGACTAAAGAATACAGGTATTTTTTTAAAAAAAACTTCTTTCACTATTCACATAGTTAAAAAAAGATTAGTTTTAATTTACAAGGAATATTGCGAAAAAGCCTCAACACACTTTACAAAATCAAATGGAAACAATACATTTGAGTAAGATACCATTCCGGTTTTTTTACCTGTAAACATAAATTTATGGGGAAAAGGTAGCTTTTTCCACTGATTTGTAATGAATTAGAGTTTCATTCACATTTATATGGGAAGGGGTGAGATTTTGATCTAGAAAGCATTTTATAGGTATGCATGGACTTTCACATACACGAGGGCTTTCTTTTGCAAATGCAAACAGCTTTTTAAAAATTTAGCATTGAGCTACAGCAACAGGAAAGTATGATGTTGCAGAAAACCTCACCTCATGTGCCATGCCTCACACACTAATCAGTGCATGCACCCTTCATGTGCACAATGCTGAGCACAGCAAAGGATGCCCTCTGGAATCTGATGGCTGGCCACAAATGCCAAAGCATTCCCACTCCATATGAAATGTTTGCTTTCATGTTTCATTTTCACCAAGATAGAAGGAAGCAAGGGCTGCAGCCCACATCACTTCACCAGATAAATATCAAACACATACCTCTCCAAACCAGATTCGCAATGCCAACACATTTTCGCATCAATATCTTGTTTCTGACTCTTAAAAAAAATATACCTTTCTGCTATGAAGCTTTATACGAATTGTTCTGTATTTAAGCTTCAGTGGATGCAAACCACAAGAAAGGAGTAATTTTATTTTTCTCTTCCCCCTTTCACATATCTTTTTCTGAACTTGGATCCTAACTACATTTTCTACTGATAGAAGACACTTTCAACAGCAGAATGATTTTCACTAATTCCTCTGTCCTACTGCCAACTCGCACTGCCTAGATGCTATTCTTGGGGGTCCTCTGATCCACAGGATTGGAGCAGGGGAGTATGGACAGCTGTAGCAGGAAGGGAAAGTCCCTTTTGTGAGTGCTGCTGCACTCAGGTAGTACTAGAACCCATGAAAAATTAATTGAGCATATTTCTAAACAGAGGAAAGGTTACGTAAGAGAGAGACAAAATATCACTTAATTTCCTTCTAAAACACAGAAGGCCATTTGGCAAAATATTCAGCAAAAAAGGGGTATGGTTATTACCTGAATGATTTCTATTAGGCTGAGGACAATGAGAAATGTTACAATACACAAATGGCATCACAGATTGTACTTCATTTATTCTTTTCTTCATGTTGTCGCACTTTAGCTCTACACTGTTGTGTTTTTGCAGCTCTTTCCATAGCCTTCCCTATGCTGTTACTGAATGTGGCCCATGAATGTTCCAAATCTACCATATTTTCAGCACTAAATCTCAGGCATGCGATGTCATTGTACAACAACTTGCCACAAGCCCCACCCCTTATAACAATAATGGGATCACAATAAAAAATAAAATGCAGTGAGTCAGTGACGGATCAGAGCTGCCATACTGAGATCCCTGAAGGAGAAGCATCTTCTACCACAGGACATTGCCACTGCTGAACTACAGAACATTCCTTTTCCAGGGAGTGTAAGTAACTATAAGTAATACATACATAACTATCCTTAAAATCCTTCAGTCCTTAGAAGAACTTGTCATACATATGCTATGTACCCCCGCAGACATACATAAATGATTAAATAACATTCTGAAAAAGGGATACAAGAATTATACTTACTCTAAGTCCAGGAAATCCAGGAGGGCCAACACCACCAACCAGTCCCTTTGAAAAATAAGAGTTGGGAAAGGTACATTATAGTATGTATATTTCTGAACAATAGTTAAGGACAAATAAGGAGAGTCATGTGGTGCAGTTGTTAACAGTGTCAGACCTGGATCTTGGAGAGACAGATTCAAATCCCCACTCAGCCACGGAAGCTTGTCTGGGTGACCCTGGGCAACTCTCAGCCTAATCTACCTCACAGGCTTGTTGTGGGGATAAAATGAAGGAGAGGATAATGATCTATGTGCTTTCACACACACTGAATAACGCACCTTCTATCTACTTTCAGTGCCCTTTGCAACTGGATTTTACTGTGTGAAATGGCAAAACTCACTTGCAAACAATTGCTAAAGTGATTTCAGAGTAGATTGAAAGTGCAGTATTTGGCATGTGTGGAAGTGAGTCCCACTAAAGAGAAAGACTGGGCACAAATAAAGTGAATGATATTAATAAAATAATAAATAGTGGTATCAGACAAGGCTATTTGCATGGAATGTAACCCACTAAAGCTTCTGAATCAAGGCTAAGTTCCTGATTTCTGTTTCTAGACCACTATATTCTGCGGAGTGCAACCAGCCAATCCATAATATGTATAAAATATACCAGTGTATTTATATGAATAGCCAGTTGTTGGCCCCCATATAGATTTTTTTTAATGTTAAATGTGACCATCCAAACCTAAAATTTAGGGTTTTGTACACTCTAGCAACCCCAAATGGTGTTTGATATTGTAGCAGCAGCCACTACAGCCAGGAGCAGGAGAAAGAGGGGAAGGGGGCCAAAAGTATTTATTTATTTATTTTATTAGATTTCTATTCCACCCTTTCCCAGAAGCTCAGGGTACATTACAACAATAAAACAATTGCATATAAAATACACAGTATATAAGATAATAAAAGCATAAATAACCAATAAAATATGAAAAGTGAATGGGTAGATAAGTTCCAGGAGGGCCAACAGAACAAAATCAGGAGAAGCCCTCTCTGAACAAGACTAACTTGCAAGCCCTGCAGAAGCTCAGAAGGTCCTGCAGGGCTTGGACCTCATCTAAGAACATAAGAGAAGCAAATGTTGGATCAGGCCAATGGCCCATCTAGTCCAACACTCTGTCAGTGGCCAAAAATACCAGATGCCATCAGGAGGTCCAGCAGTGGGGCCAGGACACTAAAAGCCCTCCCACTGTTCCCCCTCCCCAAGCATCACTTGCCCCAGCCTGAGAGTTCCTATCTATATCTTGTGGCTAATAGCAACTGATGGATTTCTGCTCCATATGCTTATCTAATTCCCTCTTGAAGTTGTCCATGCTTGTAGCTGCCACCACCTCCTGTGGCAGTGAATTCCATGTGTTCATCACTCTTTGGGTGAAGAAGTACTTCCTTTTATCTGTTCTAACCCGACTGCTCAGCAATTTCATTGAGTGCCCACAAGTTCTTGTATTGTGAGAAAGGGAGAAAAGTACTTCTTTCTCAACCTGCTCTATCCCATGCATAATCTTATAAACCTCGATCATGTCACCCCTCAGCCGTCGTTTCTCCAAGCTAAAGAGCCCCAAGTGTTTTAACCTTTCTCCATAGGAAAAGTGTTCCAAGCCTTTTATCATTCTAGTTGCCCTTTTTTGCACTTTCCCCAATGCTATAATATCCTTTCTGAGGTGTGGTGACCAGAACTGTACACAGTGCTCCAAATGAGTACACAGTACTCCAAATCTAGAAAGACATTCCACCAGGATGGGGCCAAGGTGCAAAAGGTCCTCATAGTAGCCAAGCAGACCTCTTGGGGGCCCAGCAGCACCAAGTTGCAATGATGAGTGAGATGATGAGCATAGCATACAAAGGGAATTATAGTGAGAGAGCCAGTTTACTTTTATTTACATCCCACTTTTCTCCTCCATGGCGACCCAGGGTGGCATACATTGTTCTCCTCTCCTCCATTTTATCCTCACAACAGCCCTGTGAGTTAGACTAGGCTGAGAGTATGTAACAGGCCCAAGGTCACCCAGTAAGCTTCCATGGCAAAGTGGGGATTTGAACTTGGGTTGCCCAGATCCTAGTCTGGCACTTTAACCACTACACCAAACCAGCCTAAGCCTGATGGGAAGCAGAGGAGCCAGTGCTGGGGATGTTGGAAGGGAGCCAGCAGAAGGGAGAAATCCTTGCAAGTCCTCCTCCTGCCACCCAAAGTTCTTGATGTGGCCTGCAAACACAGGCATACAAAAATGAAAGCATACAAATGCTATGAAACTTAATAATCTTGATATTATAGGAGGACAAAACTGTGGCTGGCCAGACAATAAGGTCCCTACTAGGGGTCTGCATTCAGCTATATCCAAGCCAATTTTTTTTTAAAAAATAGCTTATCGGTATTTTTGGGGTATTTTTTCAGCCGGATATAGATATCTGAAATGGCCAAGCCCCCCAAATCCCGAAAATAGGGTATAATGGAACAAAAAAAAATAAGGATTTCTGAAAAATCCCAAATCTGAATACCATAGTGGTATTGGCATTCGGGAATTTCAGAAAATACCAATATTGTTCGGGTTCAATATGCTCGAACCTGAAAAATACCATTTTATTTGCATACTATTCATCTTTACCACTTGTATAAAAACAATATTTGATTTGTCTTGTTGCTGTTCCTCCTGAATACTTCTTGTGGTCAAAAAAGTGATGCACTATACAGAGTATATTCAATGAATTGAATTGACTATATTGACTAGTGACAGGGAAAGTGACATGATCTTAATCCTGTTCTCAAAACAGTCCAGACACTTACAATTGGTACCTGCCATCATTTCCTTACATGAGATATCAGAAATGTTTCTGTCATGGTTGTGCTCTTTGATATTTGAAACCACAGTAAAAGAAATGTCATTTACCAGGAATGTGGGAAGGCACTCAGCTAGCTCTAAGAGTCTGTAGTAAACATCAGAATGTTCTACTATTTTCCTCTGGGTCTCTTAAAATCTAAATTACTAGCAAATGTTAACCATCCATCAAATAAACACCAAAAGCAAACATGAGAATAGTAAAAGGATAAAGCCTTAACCAGAACAAGGCCAATAGCCAAGTGTCTTCTCAGCTAATAAAAAGTATCCCTTTAAAACTGCTTTTGAAATGAACACATGTAAATGTAGGCTAGTGAACAGTACCAGCTCAGACATTGATAAGTTAGGCCCATGATAACCAAATGAAACCTCTTGAGGACAGTAACATTTTATAATTTTTAGGGCTTATCCACACCGTAGCTTCCACCCTGGCACTAAGTTGGGCACTGAGAGAAAAACCCTGGGAGACAGAGTTACTAAGTAGTACTTGGTTTTGCACCAACAGCTGTTTTTTTTTTCAAGTGCCTCCAGTCACTAATTCTGTTAGTCTCCACTCTGCTATCTGGACTAGCAGAAACCACCATTGGATCAGCCTGGTCTTTTGCTGCTTGCAAAAGTGACACACATGTCTGAATAAATACACATGTCGTTCAGAAAACCCTCCATCTTGTAGCTTATCATGTTTTGTTCCATAACGGATGAACGAATCCTTTATAAAGTGAGATATACTGAACACATATCAACATACTTACAGGACTTCCATCAGGACCGGGGGGGCCTCTGTTTCCCAAATCACCTGGTAAACCCTAGTCAAAAATACAAACCAACCCAATAGTTTTGTAAGGAATCACAGGATTGTAAAGCATTATAATTTGGATTTGGATTTAATATTCATTGTAATTAATGTTAATTTAATATTATATATGTGAGACCAAGCTCAGAAATAGATATTTGTTCTTCAAAAACTGCCAACATGACTAATTTTTTGATACATAACTGAGCTCCCAATTCTTCATTGCTTTTCCACTTATCCAACTTGCCTGCCCTGCCTCCAAAAGAAGATCCCAGGTTCAATCAGCAGCATCTTTAGTTAAAAGGATCAGGTGGGAGGTGTTGTGATAGGCCTCAGCCGGAGACCCTGGAAAGCCACTGCCAGTTACTGTAGGTAATATTTAGCTTGTCATACTAATGGTCTGTCTCAGTTCTAGGCAGTTTCATGAGCTCATCATCCAATCCAGTCTCAAGTATCCAATAATCAAATGTGGAAAAATCAGGTAATCAACATTACGTCTGAGACAACCTCAAGTGTATTAAGCACTGGCAGGACTGCAGCAGCAACAGAGGTAAAACACACTCCACAAATAATGTACTGCTGATGGGCAGTTGAAAGTCTGAATGCTCCACACTCAAAATGCCAGACAACTGTACAGTTACAATTCCCAGAATTAGCTTGGAATAGCCAGATTTTAACATTTAGGGTTACCACAATTAGTTGTCAGGAAGGCCTAATTAGAGTTAAGATGCATAAATACAGCTGAGACTGGAATAACATAGTTGGTAAAATCTGTGAATAGCAGCAAATTAGCATACAGATAATAAAAGAGTTAACAACAGGTATGAGAACTATGTTTGAGTCCAGTGCCACCTTTAGGATCAACAAAGTTTAATTCTGGGTATAAGTGAGAACTGGGAGACTTAGCACATGTAGTGTGATAAGAACCTGATATCTCTGGGAGTTCCATTGTCCTGAGTGTTGCAATAACTTGTAATTCAGCAATCTCCCATTCCAGACTGTTTCTGAAATTCCTTTGCAATAAAACAGCTACTTAGGAATTATTTCCCAAACAAATCTTACTTGGAAGGTGCATCTGAACTCCATTGTAAGAGCTGCATTGAATACGGGGAAGGCAATCTCAAAGTTCTACTATTCCTCTGGGGACCAATATGTTCCTATGGCAGTTAAAGTATTCACCATTAGAGTCATTGGGCAAATGTTATATGCTGCCCAGGTCTGGATTGATAAACCACTACTAATATTCCTGCACAATATCTTAGGAGTTCCTCAGCATGTTTCCGGAATAGCTCTGAGAGCCAAAGTTGGGGAGAAGTCCTTTGAAGCAAAGGCCTGGGGAAGAACATTTAATCTGAAATTTAGGATATTAAAATCAAATCCAGAATCAAACTTCCTTGGACTAGTTAAGCTGGACCACCACATAAGTAACTGGGATAGACTACTGGATCACAAATTTATCATGGCTGGATATTACCCAGGATACAATGGAAACAATAAGTAGTCAAGAATTGATCCAGCTCACTAAAAGATGTCTTAGGGACTTAAATTAAGAGAGCCCACACAGTGTGTTCATCCCTCTCAGTTGGCATTCTCCCTCCAATAAAAATTAACGGAGTTAACTATTCCAAAGTATAGAAGGGCTTTTATGCTAGCGTGCCTGAATGTTCTACCTTCAGCAGTGACACTAGGAAGATTCAGTGGAATTCCATACTCAGATAGACTCTGCATTTTTGGCAGCAACAAAATTGACTCTGTTGACCACATCTTCTTCAATTGTCCTAAATTCTCAGAACGAAGAGCTCAATTGATCTCCCCATTATTTAATCAGAACTCTCTTTCTCCAGAAGTGAAATCATCCTGGCTACTCAGAGATAAATCACTCTGTGCGGCGCAAAAGTTTTGGCAGCTGTTGTTAAATTACATGATAACTAACTTTTAGGTTCTCCTCCCAAAGGATGAGGGTTTGCTGTTTGTGACTTAGATTGTAAAAACAGAAGTAAGTAAAACCGCTACTTTGAGGTCCCCCATTGAGTGCCCTGGGCGATTGAAATATTTTCCTACAGGTTTCTCTGTTTTGTGATTGGATGTCAGATTTGTGTCCATTTATCTTGCCCTATGCAGAGAACTGAAGGGCATTGTTGGCATTTAATGGCATATACAATGTTAGAAGATGAGCAAGCGAAACTGAATAGGCATATAGTGATAAGGATAGAGTTCCCCATGAGAGATACTATCACCAGTAGGACTCTGTCCCTCAGAGAAATGCATTGGGCTCATTTCAATAAATGTCTTGTTAACTGCTGAGATCTATTCTCTCTAGGTTTTCCCCCTCCTTGTCATCCTCCAGGTTTTTCAGGCCTACATATCCTGTCTACTCTGAACTCTTTCAGGCTACAATTAAAAGAAAATGAAAGAGAAAAATAGCATTTTAACTTAAAGTCACATTCAACCAATTTAAATTAGCAGAAATGAAGTGAAAAATATATTAGACACTTTACCTGTCTCCCCTTTGGGCCCTTTTTTCCAGGTAAACCCAGAATACCCTGAAATGGAAAAAATCACAGAATTTAGCTGTTGTATCCAATGAAATTTTAGAACATTATTATATGCTGTTCTTTTCTATGATGTTTGGTGCTCTTCATTTACAATCCCATTCAATCCTTTCCAACGTCTTTTGGAGTAACTAAATCTACAGAATGTGTAAATTTGTCTTGAAGACAACCTAAAAACATTATGAAAATAAGAGTGAAATTAAAATTGAAGGATAACCAGTAGTTGAGCTAAAACTAGTTACTTTTTTGTGTCGTATTTTCAGCACTGGCTGCAAATGCAGTCACATAGTTCTGTTTCCAATGCCATTTTCCTTCTTTTTCTTTGACTTAACGGTTTTTAGTCTCACTTGCCAAACCAGTGTTTAATCCTGTTGGCTGTATTACTCACATGATTTGCCTAGTGGATGCTTAAAACCTCAGTGATCACCAGAACAAACTGGCAGAAGCAGGAGCGAGGAAAATAAAAGGCTGTCAAGGAGCACTAAAATAACACACGTTTTGTGAATTGATTGTTTTTCAATAATTTGTTTGGGTACACTGAATGTCCTACTTGTAAAACAAACATCAGAATTAGAGCATATTCAGACCAACCCGAGGAAAGACCAAACATAATAGATGAACTAATGGATGACCTGAAGAGGGCTGAGAGAAGTGTAGAATGACGCTGGCAGCAAACCCGTACCAAGCCTGACAGATTACACTATAGAGCTATAGAGACCATTGGAAGACCTATGAAGCAGTGGTGATAGCGGCAAAGAAATTGTACTACTTTGCTACTACAACATCAGCTAGCTCACAACCATTCTGATTGTTCAAGGTAGCTCAGCAACAGCTGATGTCAAAATCTGAGCCTTTATTGTTTCAGGAAAAGACAATTAGCAGTGATACATTTGCCAAGTCTTTTGCTGAAAAAACATCCATAATACACTCTAATCTGGATGTCACTTGTAACATAGGCACACTAGAAGATGAGACTAATATATCCTCTAGTCTTTTCAAGGATCATTTTGTCCCAGTTTCCATGATGAATGCTGACAAGATCCTGGGCATCAGTGAAGGCCACTACTTGTACTCTAGATCCATGCCCATCCTGGCTGCTAAAATCATGTAAGGACCACATCAATAAAACCTTAGTATCTATTATAAATCAGTCATTAACTCAGGGCTCCTTCCCTCAGCCACTCAAAGAGGCAGCTGTCAGCTATTTAAAAAAACATTCCTATAGAAAAAAATTATATGGCCAATTATCACACTGTCTTTAATCTGTCCTTTATTGGCAAAGTGATTGAGAGAGTAGTAGAGGACCAACTCCAAATCTTCTTGGATAGCTCATCTGCTGTAGACCCTTTTCAATCTGGCTCTGGTAGCTTTAGCTGAGGACTTCTGTCTGCCTGTAGACAAAGGCCATGCTGCTCTTATAGAACTTATCTGCAGCCTTTGATACAGTAGGTCATACCATCTTCTTGAGGTGCCTAAAGACAGAAGTAGATATCAGAGGATGAGCGCTGAATGGGTTCAAATTATGCCTCACGGATCAGACTCAAAGGGTTGCTGTTGCAGACCAGCTGTCATCGGTGTGGAACCTATCCTGTGAAGTTCCACAAGGCATAATTCTATCTCCCATGTTTTTCAATCTTCATGTAAAGCCCTTAGGCCAAATCATTTGTATTTTGGGGGTTGGCTGTCATCAATATACAGACAATACCCATCTCTATATATCCTTATACAAATCCACTGGTGACGTAGAGGTCCTGAATTGCTGCCTGGTTGCTGTGGTAAATTGGTTAACAAATTGAAACTAAACCCTGAAAAGAAAGAGGTAATGCTGGTTGGGAAGGAGAAGATGTAGTGGTCTTGGTCCCCCCCCCCCCATGGAAATTATGCTTAAGGGTTAACATCTTGGGTAGCTAAATTCAATGAAGTTGTTGTTGTTGTTGTTAATTTATTCTTTATTAGATTTTTAGTCGCCACTCACAAAGGATCTTGTGGTGACTTACAACATTAAAACCAATAAGGTAAAAAACAACATAAAAATAAATAACAAATATAAAACAAATATGGCTATTATCAGATACAAATGATCTTGTCATCCTTTCAGTGGCAAAATTTATAGGTGCAATAATTAAATTCCAGGGAAATAATACTAAGGGAGGTTTTTTATTTTAATTTCTATTCTAATTTCTGCTTAAGGCAATAGCTGTATGAGCAGTACTAGATAGGTAGGATATAAAATATTAACATTAAAATATTAAAATATGTGGATAGCCATACCACTATGTGGCCCAAACATGTGGTTACCCTCCAAAGGTATAGGTAAAGGTTTCCCTTGCTTGAAAGCTAGTCGAATCCGACTCTAGGGGGCATTGCTCATCTCCGTTTTCAAGCCAAAATGTCAGCGCTGTCCAAAGATGTTTCCATGGTCATGTGGCCAGCATGACTAAACGCCGAGGCGCATGGAACGCTGTTACCTTCCCCCAAAAGCAGTACCTATTTACCTACTTGCAATTTCTTGCATTCGAACTGCTACACTGGCAGGAGCTGAGGCCAGAGACAGGAGCTCATTCTGTCACGCGGCACTAGGGTCTCGAACTGCCGATCTACAGACCTTCCGATCTGCAGCTCAGTGTCTGCATGCCCTGCAGAAACTGGGCATGGGTGTCTGGCAGCACATGGCAGGGCATGGAAGTCATCCGAGAGTGCATTCAACAGGGTAGGGGCCACAACTGAGAAGGCCCTTCCCTTGGTGACAGCTAATCAAGCCATTCTGGGGCCAGGCACCTGCAAGAAGCCCCTAGACAAAGGGAGCATGGGGGGTTGTAATGGTAGAGGTGGTCCCATAGGTAAGACTAATTGGTAGCCAATGCAGCTGCTACAGAATTGGAGTAATATCAGCTGACCATGATTTTCCAGTCAGCAACCTAGCAATTGCATTCTGGACCACCTGCAGTTTCCAAAGTGTTTTCAGGGGTGGCCCTATGTAGAGCAAACTGCAGCAGTCCAATCTAGAGGTGACCAGATCATGGATCAATGTGGTAAGGTCTGACCCAGACAAATAAGGAGCCACCTGGTGGGCCTAGTGCAGGTGAATAAATGCTGACTGCGCTACCATGGACACTTGTTTATCCAATGATAGTGCAGAATCCAACCACACCCCAAGGCTCTTTACAGAGTCTGCAGTTGTCAATTGGACATAATCAAGTCTCAGGAGTGACCCTCCAGCTAGCATTTCAGTCTTTCCCAGCCACATGACCTCTGTCTTGGATGGATTCAGCTTTAGCCAGCTTCCCCTTAACCATTGGCTACCCCATCCAGGCACTGGCTGCTTATCCAGCAGGAGAAAGAGCTGAGTGTCATCAGCATATTGATGGCGCCCAACTCCAAACCTCCTGATGATCTCAGCAACAGGGTGCATATATATGTTACATAATATTGGAGAAAGAATCAAACCCTGTGGGAGCCCGCAATTCAGGTCTCGTTGGGAAGACCTCCCCAATAGCGACCTTCTGAGAGTGTCCCTGGAGAAACAAGGAGAACCAACTAAGAGCAGTGCCCCTTACCCACTGGTCAATCAGGATTAAATGGTCAACTGTATTGAAGGCCACTGATAGATAAGAACATAAGAACATAAGAGAAGCCATGTTGGATCAGGCCAGTGGCCCATCCAGTCCAACACTGTCACACAGTAGCCAAAACCCAGGGGCCATCAGGAAGTCCACCAGCAGGGCCAGAACTCCAAGGATCAACAGGGCCGTCATTCATTTATCCAGTTGCAAATGGAGATCATCAACCAAAGCAACCAGTGAGGTCTTTGTCTCAAAGCCTGGTCTGAAACCCAATTGAGAAGAGTCCAGGGTGGATGTCTCATCCAGGAAAATCTGGAGATGCTCGGCCACTGCTTGCCCAATTACCTTCCCCAGAAAATGTAGATTAGACACTGGGCAGTAATTGGCCAGCTCCTTTTTAACTATGGAGAGTTTCTTCAGCAACGGTCTAACAATCGCCTCCTTAAGGGAGCTGGGGAAACAGCCCTGTGAGAGAGACAAATTAATAATCTGTCTCTAAGGGCCACTTACCATTTCATGGCATGATTTTACCAGCCACAAGGGACAAGGATCTAAGGAGCAGGTAGCTGGCTTCAAAGCTGTCAGGATCCTGTCAACATCTGTAAAGGTGAGCAGGTCCAAAGAGTCCAAAAAAGAACCAGACAGTGCAAGTGAAGCCCCAATCCCACTACTCTTATCAAATTCAGCAGCCAACTCCAAGTAGAGTTTAGAGCCTTTATCTGCAAAAAAAGTCTGCAAATGAATTGCAGCTGAAAGCTACATCAGTATCACCCAAAGGGGTGGTCAGTTGTTGAACCAATCTAAATAACTGAGCTGGTTGCGAGCTAGCGGACACAATGGCGGCAGTGAAATAATCTCTTTTTGCCACTTTTACTGCCACAAAGGCCTTCAATTGGGCTCTATAGTGTGTTCTCACAGCCTCATCCCATGTTCATCACCAGTTCCACGGTAGCTGTCTGAGCAACCTCTTAAACCTCTTAGACTCTCATTATACCAAGGAGCCACAGAGACACAAGGGCGCAGAGGGTGTCAGGAAGCAATCTGATCGATAGCTTCCTGAAGACCTCTATTCAAAATCTCAGTCAGCTCTTTGAGGGAATTACTGGCAGGTCCAGATAAATCCTGCAGAGTATTTTGGAAAGTATCACGATTCATTAGTCTCAGCAGGTTAGCATAAATATGCTCATTGCCTCTGCAAGTGGGACTAGCCATCCCCAAACTGACCATTATGAGGAAGTGGTCTGACCATGGCACCCGCTCACAAACAACTGCACTATTTAGATCAAGCCATGTGCAAAAGCTCAAATCTAATATGTGGCCTGTTTCATGAGTGGGGGTCAATACAACCTGGGAGAGTCCCAATGTTGCCATGGCAGCCATGAAGTCTGAGGCTGCACCAAGTAAGGAAGTCTCTGCATGGACATTAAAGTCTGCCAAGACCAACGGTCTAGGAAAATGCAGTGTCTATTCAGCTATTGCTTCTGATAACCTCAGAAGGGAGTCTGCTAGTAAGCTGAGCGAACAGTATACCAGCAGGACTCCCACCCTCTCCACGACACCCCAAGCCAGGCCAACACATTCAAGGTCAGGTTTGGTGCAGGGATCCTCTGGAAGGGAAAAGTGTTGGAAGTTCCAGATGCAATGTCCCCTGTCTCAGACCTCCAGACTGAGAGACTAGATAGCTCGACAGGCACAGTGACCTTTCTTCCTGTATCTATTCTTCTGCCACTGTCTTCTTCGAAATGCAGATTGTGTTCTCAGGGATCAATTTCCCCTTTTCCTCTCTCTCTCTCTCTCTCTCTCTCTCTCTCTCTCTCTGGATGAAGACGTGCTCTCTACCTCCATGCACCAAGAGAGGGACATGCGGTCCTCTCTTGGCACCATGAGGCAGATGGGCCTCTCACCATCTGCATTCATCTTTTAGCTAGTAAATTAGTAATCTATCAGTCTCTGCTCTTTCCTATCCAAAGTGTACTTCTCAAATAAAAAGAGAAGTACTTCTCTTCTATACTTGCAATGTGGCTCTGTGTAGCTCTGTAAGATGAGTACCCTGGTAAAGTGACACTCCTGCGTTTATAGCTTTATTTAAGCACTCTGCTAACTAATGGTGACTGGACTAACCACACCAGTTAACCTCAATAAAAAGAGACTCGGATGAGGATCGCCACCCACCCCCAATCCCTCAGTTTGATGTTGATGGAGGATTGAGTATCCTGGGGGAGCAAACTGGGTGAGTGGAACTACCTCATTCTCAACCACCCAGGTGTCAGTCAAGCACGCCAGGTCAAAGCATTCCTCTAGGATAGTCTCCTGGAGAACTGTAGTCTTACTGATTTGGGATTACACAGCATCAAGGTTGAAGAGAAGGAAATTAACTGGTCCTGCACACTGTTATTCCTTGGGATGGGATGGAGATCAGAAGGGGTCCAAGCATTTCCATATCTCGTCACCCCTCGTGAAACAAATCTCCTCCCACCACCATACCTCCCTCTCCCCATTTTACAGGAATAGAACAGCCAGGAGGACACAACATGAGTAGCAAGAAAGCACTCCTGGATACTTGCTTGTTCTCCTGCCCAAGGTTTCAAGACAACTGATGCAACTATCAGTTGGACCTCTCTGTTCTATCCAAATACACTTCTGAGTCTACAAAAATACATCCATTTTTGATGGACTATACTCGATGTAGGTTGGGGGAGTTATCCACTATATTCTGAGTCAAAGGCCCTGTTGCTCCCAATTGTTATTTGCACCTGTAGCATTTGCTGTTGGGAACAGAGTCCCATATTCTCTTTATACCATCTTTATTCATTCAAGACAGTGATGGGATTTAGGATTGTTTTCCTATTAGAGCGCCAATTATTAGGATTGTGAGAACCTGTGAGGGAAAACCATGACATTATCTTCTGAGAAGATTCACCTTTTCACACCTAATTCCTATTGTATTTTTTTTTAATGCCCCATCGTGTTAATTGCACTGACTCACTGTGTTGTAATCCGCCTAGAGTCCAAGTGAGGGAGGCAAACTATAAATAATGTAAATAAAATAAAATAAAAAATAGGGACTTTTTTAGCAAGTTTTAATTTAGTGTATGATTAAAGCTTGGTTTTAAAGTAGTTGTGAATTGCATCTATGAGGTTCTGATACTAGGAGTTTTGTGCCTTCATTATTAGGTAGCAAGTTTAGTTTAGTAGAAAGCTCTTCTCAGTTCCCCCTTACCTCCCTTTTACAGAGTAAATTCCCCTTTCCAACACAGTGCATTAAAGTTAATAGAAAATAGGACCTGGGCTGAAATGCCAGTCTTGTTAATAATTCACTTCTGATTGTTACAGTTGATCCTTGTATCCTCAATTGCATGTCTGCAAAGAGATCTGGCTTGTGAATCAAGATTCCTATGACTGCTGAACCATGCAAGCAGGACACAGCTCTGTCTACATATGTCTCCAGCTTAGTATATTTGCAGAGGCCCTGTAATCATAAACTGAACTGCCAGCTGGATCTGTTGTTAACAAGTATGATTAGATGGATTACTTTTTTTTTTGCCCAGGAAGCAACAGCACAAGGAATGAGGATGTGCATTTTGTGGAAATGACAATACATACGTGCTTAAATCATTTCAACACATTGCACAGAGAATTTAATCCAGCCCTTCATGTATTTTTTTGAAGATTTCAGATTTTTCTGCAAACCGGGGGGGGGGGGGGCATCCAAGTTTGCAGAAACATCTGTTTATTGCAAGTATGGCCCTGACCTCTGGATTTAGGCGCCGCGGGGGGGGGGGGGGGGGGTGTCACCTAAGTTTGCAGAAAAACCTGCTTAGTTTGTGGCCCTGATCCTCAGATTTAGATATCTGCAGATGTGAACAAGGTTTATAGATATATTTATATATAGATATATTTATTTATTTACATGTGTGTGTGTGTATATACACAAACACACACATAAATATTCTATAATACCTACTCGTTCTCCATCAAGTCCAGGCAGCCCTGCCACTCCTGGGGGTCCAATGAATCCCTTAAAAGAGATAAACAGAAGAAACAATCTGAGGAGAGATTCTTTTCCCAGCATAAAGTCACACAGTTTGCATACTTTCATGTGAACAGTACCAAAATCTAAATGCAATCTAACTGAAAATAACTGATTTTTACAAAAAGGATATAGTCACCTCTCATAAGCAACCAGTTGTCTGGTCACCCAGATTGATTAAGAATTGCCTATTGGCAACCAGGCAAAGAAACATCACATAACTGGGCTCTTTTAACTTTTAAATCACAAATGAGTAACCATGGTATACATATAGATTCAGGTGAGTAGCCATGTTGGTCTGAAGCAGCATAAAAAAGTTTGTGTCCAGTGGCACCTTTAAGACGAACAAAGTTTTATTCAAGGTATAAGCTTTCATGTGCAACCACACTTCTTCAGATACAGTGAAACAGAATTTCCTCAACCATTACATATAGGAAGAGTGGGGGGAGGGGTAAATTGCTAGGATGGGCTAGTTAGAATCAAGATGCTTAAGTAACTGGGTGATTATACCTGAGGTAGGATTAAGGCAGTTGTTAAGATCTGTGAATGGCAGTAAATTAGTTTACAAACACAAGAGTTAATAGTTGTGAGAACAAAGTTTTGAGTCCAGTGGCATATTCAGGACCAACAAAGTTCAACAGAGTTCAATTTTGGGTGTAAGCGAGAACTGAGAGACCAAGCATGTGTAGATGCATACTCCTTCAGATACACTGAAACAGATTTCCTCAAATATTACAGATTTCCTCAAATATTACAGATTTCCTCAAATATTACATATAGGCAAATATTACAGTAGTTGCCAGGAACAGCTAATTAGAGTCAAGATGCCTAAGTTACTGAGCAATAAATACAGCTAAGATTGGAATAACACATTTGGTAAGACTTGTAAATAGCAGCAAATTGGCATATAGATAATAAAGGAATTAACAACAGATGTGAGAACTAGTATAAGTGAGACTTAGCATGTGTAGTGAGATATCTCTGTTAAGCCCTTGGGGTTCCATTGTCCTGAGTGTTGTAATAACCTGTAATTCAGAAATCTCTCATTCCAGTCTAACCCCCACTCCACCCTCTGTCTTCCTATATGTAATAGTTGAGAAAATTGTGCTTCACTGTATCTGAAAAAGTGTGCTTGCACACAAAAGCTTATATCTTGAATAAAACTCTGTTGGTCTTAAACGTGTCACTGGACTCAAACTTTGTTCTACAGTATACATATGTGAGTGGAAGGGCAAGTACACTAGTAACTTTTGTGTACATGTTTCTAGTTTTTATTCATTACATGTTTATCATAAATTTTCTCTAAGGAGCTCAGATTGGTACATATGGTTGACAGTTGCCATCCTATGGGTAGCAAACTCCTGCTCCCACCCACTCTCAGTGGAAAAATGGGGGGATGATATTGTGCACACAGTTATGTCACTTTCAGCCACCGCATTCATGATGCTTTAGGAATTTCACCAATCTCTATGCTCCCCACCATACTGATATGGGGAATTCCGAAAGAGTCACTGATGTAGTGACATAACTTCATGGTGATATCACCACATCAGGACCTCCCTCCTCCCCATGCTCTGCCCTCTGAAACTCCCCCCATGCTCTACCCTCTGAAAACAGGGCTGGTAACCCTAGTGGTATAACATTTATTGGGAGTACTTCTAAGCAGATCTAATCAGAAATGTCCCATTTTATTTAATGGACTTACTCCCAAGGAAGTGTTCTTAGGACTCCTCAGTGAGTTTTATGACAGAGTGGAGACTTGAACCTAGTTCTTTCCAGTCACAGTCCAGCACTCTAATCACTACACTACTGATTCAATATGCATAGTTGAACATGCCACTAAAAAATATTTACATTTCCCGTTCTTACATTTGTACGGCTGATTACTAAAATGAAATACTCCAGCAAGCAAATCTTGTCACAACTGGACTAGTGACTTTTAGGAACAAATAAGTTTTATTTTTCTCCAGATCAGTTGCTACAACAATTATTTCTTCTTCAAATAGATAACTTATTTTCTTCTTCAATTTAGCTGAATATTTTTCTAAAATGCCATTAGAACAAGTAATAAATCTGTATGTCAAGCAGCTTCTGTTTTTGGTGCACAATATTCCCAGTTGTGTGCAAGATATAGTCATCTAATAGAAGTTGCTAAGAAAAAAACATCTGTGCAGAAGTAACCAGTGTGACGAGCAAATGTTTATTGAGAACCATCTTTCTCCAGTTTTGCCCTAAATTGTTCCATTAATCCACAATCAAAATTTGTAGGCAAATTCTACCAAGACTTTGCTCAGTGGTGGTACATCCCTGTATCTCCAGTTAAGTCCTAAAGAAACTCAGAACGCAAGACTGATAAAGACCCTAGAGAGCTAGCACCAAACAGGATTGACAAAAGGAAGCTATAAAGGCCTAACTTAGTTTACATGATTAACCCTGCAGGTGGCTCTCAATCCACAAATGAATTTGTTATCTAATATGGAAATGGCAGAAGCTTCTTAGCATCTAACAGGCCAAATACTGATGTGATTACCATGTTTTTTTCTTTCTTTCTATGAATGATTTTGTTTATTTCTGTGAACATTGTTGCTGTAAATATAATATTCCACTCCTTCACTTGTAGAAGGACACACATAACTTTTTTTAGTAGGGCCAACAGCCAGGGTCAGAGAATGTTTTGCATTCAAATAAATATGGCATCTCCCTGTTCAATCATTATGTGGAATGAAAAGAGAGGAGAGACAAGTCACAGAAGTGTAGAAAGCTAAGACCTATTCCCAAGATCTTAACTGCCTGAAGAGATGGAATCCGAGAAGTGCCACCTGATAAAAATCATAGTTTTGCTAACTCGATAACAGTTTAGAATTCCAGTTAACCCTTTCCTATTGACATCTTCTAGCACACAATATCTTTGTGGTATTTATTTATCTTCTTGCACAAATTCACACACCTCTTTTGACTGGTGTATGTACATTTCTTTTTTATTATTTTTTTGTATTTTATTTATTGTTTATATATATAAAAGTTGTTCATACATATATTAATACATAACTTTATCTTATTGAGTCCATAATTTACATTTTTCTTCAATCCACTTATAAACTCTAAACCATCTTTTTTGAAATAATTTATCGTCCTTTCTTTGTAATAATATGTTAAGTTTATGCATTTCAGCCACTTATAGTAGTTTCTTAACTAATTCTTCTCTTGTTGGAATTTTTTCTGCTTTCCAGTATTTAGCTATCAATATTCTAGCTGCTGTAAGAATGTAGGTCAATAAATATACATAATTTTGCTCATAACAATTTGAATATTTAGCAAAAAAATCTCTAACAGTTTCAAGTTAATATTTAAAATTTCCATTATTATGTTATTCACATTATGCCAGGTGTATGTACATTTCAAGCAAAGGTGGAAGACTTGTATAAATAGCTTGTGGGCTATGAATACAACAATGAAAGAAATCCTTAGCCACTGAAACAGCAGAGAGTCTTGTGGCACCTTAGACTATTTGCTACTGGATTGCAACAGACTAACATGGCTCTGCTTTTGTGAATCTTTCAATGCATGTTAATGAAATATAGTCTGTGAATAATGAACCAATGCATTCTGAATGAACCAGTAAGTACAGAAGCAGCAAAATCTGAATGAAAAGTCTGCAGCCCCACTGTGAATGGGCAAAAAAATACAAGTCATGCACATCATAATCCTTCAAAAAATGCTTACTTACTCTTACACCTTTAGGGCCTGGGTTACCTTCGGGTCCTGCTAAACCCTAGCACAAAAGGAAATACCTTTTACTTCATTTTCAGTAAATGGAGGTACTATATTTTAAAAGTGACACAGCTATTAATTTGCAAAACTGGCAATACACTTTTAAGAACAGCGAATGTGGAAGTCAGAACACTATACATGTAATCAAGTTCCCAGAGGGCTTTTGAAATATATGATTCTCTGGGTATGGGTGCAATTTCCTTTTAATTACTTAGGGGAAATCACTCCCTTCAATTATGGGCTTGGCTTAATGTGACTTCACTAGAAAGTTTAATAAACTTGTAAGCTTGAACACATTTCCAGACATTTCCCAACCAGCATGGGAACAACATGCTGATTCCAAACATTCGAAATTGTTGATATCTGGGAAATGCTAGCATGTTTTTACCTGGTTACTAATATTTCATGGTACCTGAAAATATTTTAATATATCATATTCATGACTGTGAGTTACTAAAAATTATTGATCTGACATCATATCAATGAAGTGTCTAAAACTCAGGGTGGGGGATCAATTCAAGTAAATGTATAACCACTGTGTATTTTGGAGTAGAGAGTCATTCCAGATACTTTAAGGAAATCCACTTTTTATGCTGCCTGATGTTTTAATTGGTTCTTTCTATATGTGCTACATTAACAGAAACAGTTGTTTAACATACTAAAAGTCTCATGAAAGTTTTAAAAACAGCCACTCTTGTTCCTGTGGTAAAAGCAATTAACAATTGGACTATTCAAGGGAAGTGTTGTATATCTGGAGCAGCATTTTCCCATTACCAGAGCACTACAGCACCATGGACATAGTCAAACTCTCCACCCTTACTCCCCATTATTTCTTTAAAATGTTTCCTGTGCTCCCTTTGTCACACCATGGGATCCCAAGCAGCTCAAGAGCAATTGATAAAGTAATACAATAAAATCACTAAAACTGAAAGCACCAATATAACACAAACCAAAAATCGGACAACGGGCAGCATAACTTGCTTCAGGGTGGCCAAGAGAAAGAAGGACAAAACAAAAACCTTACATCCCCAAAGCCAAGGCGAACAAAACAGATTTTTTCCTGCATCTAAAAGACAACAGGGAAGGTGCCATGTGGATCTCTCTTGGATTCTGTAAATAGGTTGCAATCACAAAAAAGATTATCTCCATGACAGCTATCCATCCAGTCTCAATCCATCCAGGCAGGGATAAGTGGAAGGCAGCAAGCTCATAACAGAGAAAACAATACTTCAGATAATCTTAGAGCTGCAGAAGTCAAACCTAGAGCCAATTGAATTCTTTTATTTATTTATTTAAATTTCTACTCCGCCCTCCCCATGAATGGGCTCAGGGCGGCTAACAAATGGGGCACCAAGTGCCAATACATAAAAACAATTAAAATTGGATAAAACAGAATAAATAACCAAACATTACATAAAGTGCTCAATGCTGTTACTCTTAAATTTAAACAAGATGGTATTGAGTAGACGTTGCCTCCATCCCGGTACAACTGTACCGATCCGCCACGGCACTGAAGTGCAATCGTCATAGGGCTGCTCCGTTCCCAGTTATCAGCCGGGTTCGTTGTTGGTGGTGGTAGTGGCGGCTCCTAGTCGAAAGCCTGGCAGAAGAGCTCTGTTTTACAGGTCCTGCGGAACTGTCTTCCGGGAGCTCATTCCACAAGATAGGAGCCGCCACTGAATAGGCCCTGGCCCTGGTTGCAGCAAGCTGGGCCTCCCTAGGGCCTGGGATCACTAAGCGATGTTGTGCCTCAGACTGTAATGCTCTTTGGGGTATATATGGGGAAAGGCGGTCCCTCACGTATGTCGGACCTTGGCCATATAGGGTTTTAAAGGTAAGAACCAGCACTTTGAAGCGAATCCGGTATGCTATTGGCAGCCAGTGCAGTGTTTTCAGCACAAGCTGGATGTGCTCCCATCTAGGGAGACCCACCAACAGCCTGGCCGCAGCATTCTGTACTAGCTGCAGCTTCCGGATTTGTGACAAAGCCAGCCCCATGTAGAGAGAGTTACAGTAGTCTAATCTCAAGGTGACCGTTGCATGGATCACTATAGCCAGGCCATCACGGTCAAGGTAGGGAACCAACTGCTGAAACAGCCTAAGATGGTAAAAGGCCGATCTGGCAGTGGCTGCTACCTGGGCCTCCACAGGGAGGAATCCAGGAGCACTCCCAAACTCCTAACCTCCGGCGCTGGCACCAAAGGCACCCCACCGAAGGTCGGGAGAGGGATCCCAAACCCCAAACCACCCCAACTCAGGCACAGGACCTCCGTCTTCGCTGGGTTCAGTTTCAGCTGACTCAGTCTGAGCCACTCAGCCACGGCTTGCAAAGCCCGGTTCAGATCTTCTGGGCTGGAGTCCGACCGGCCACCCAACATCAGATAGAGCTGGGTGTCATCTGCATATTGATGACACCCAAGCCCATACCTCCGGACAATCTGGGCAAGGGGGCGCATATAGATGTTAAACAGCATCAGGGAGAGCACCGCCCCAAGGCACTCCACATTCAAGCAGATGTCTTCGGGACTGCTGCTCCCTTAGAACCACCCTTTGTCCCCGACCCTGGAGAAAAGAGGCAAGCCATTGAAGGGCAAGCCCCTGAACCCCCACGTTGGTGAGGTGGTGTGTCAGCAGCTGCTGGTCGACCGTATCAAACGCGGCCGACGGATCTAACAACAGCAATACCGCCACTCCACCTCAGTCCAGATGCCTCCGAAGGTCGTCAGTAAGAGCGACCAGCACTGTCTCCGTCCCATGCCCCGGGCGAAAACCAGACTGGAGAGGATCTAGGATGGAAGCGTCATCCAGAAAGCTCCGTAGCTGTATCACCACCGCCCTCTTAATTAATTTGTTCAAATAGGGCAGGTTGGACACCGGCCGATAGTTGGCCAATTTGGTTGGGTCCAAGGTTGTTTTTTTCAAGAGAGGGTGGACCATCACTTCCTTGAGTGCCTCAGGGAACTGCCCCTCACGGAAGGACTTGTTGATAATCTCCCTTATGGTACCTCGAAACCCCTCGTGGTCCGCTTTAATGAGCCAAGAAGGGCACGGATCAAGGCCGCATGTGGTCTTACATACTCATGTTACATACTCATTCTAGGACTGATGCCCATCTGGCCTTGATAGGAAAAAAAAGAGTTGAGTGTCATAAATATATTGATGATATCTAAGCTCCATCCAAATTACTTCAATCAATAGCTCCATGTCATTTTAAACAGTTCCGGAGATTATAGAGATCAATGAAACCTTACAGCAAATTGTCAAAGACCAAAGCAAAAATCTCTTATACCAACCTTCTAGAAAATACCTGAGACATACCAGTGAAACCACTGTGCTTCCCACTCCCATGCCAACAAGTGACTCATAAGGCTATCATGATAAATGGTATAGAAGCCTCTAGGAAGTCCAAAATAATCAACAAGGTTGTACTCATCTTGTCCAGCAAAAGTCATCCACCAGGTCAACTAAAGTAGATGCAGTTCCAAAACCAAAACTAATACCAGATTAAAATGAATTTAGATCAGGGATAGGCAACATTTTTGGCCCAAGTGGCAACAAATCCACAACATTTACCTGTGAAGATACTGGTGTTCTGGAAAACAAAAAGACTGGGTGGGATGAAGAGATGAACTTGGCCATACATACTGAAAGCACACTGAGCCCAATACCACTGCCAGCACCTCAAGGTCTTGCCACAGTCCTTGGGTGGAGAAAAAGTCCTGCAGACCAAGGAAAATGGTCCTTGTTGTTGTTGTTCAGTTGCACAGTCGAGCCTGACTCTTCGTGACCCCATGGACCACATCACGCCAGGCCCTCCTGTCTTCTGTTGTCCTCTGGAGTGTGCTCAACTTCATGTTTTTTGCATTGGTAACACTGTCTAACCATCTCATCCTTTGCCGTCCCCTTCTTCTTTTACCTTTAATCTTTCCCAGCATCAGGGTCTTTTCCAGTGAGTGATCCCTTCTCATTTGGTGGCCAAAGTATTTCAGCTTCAGCTTCAGTATTTGGCCTTCCAGAGAACAGTCAGGGTTAATTTCTTTTAGGACTGACTGGTTTAATCTTCCTTGCAGTCCAAGGGACTCTCAAGAGTCTTCTCCAGCACCAGAATTCAAAAGAATCTATTCTTCGGCGCTCGGCCTGCCTTATGGCTCAACTCTCGCAGCCATACAGTACTACTGGGAATACCACGGCTTTTACCATACGGACTTTTGTTGACAGGGTGATGTCTCCACTTTTTATTATGCTGTCTACATTTGCCATCGCTTTCCTCCCAAGGAGCAGGCGCCTTTTAATTTCATGGCTGCAGTCACCATCTGCAGTGATGTTGGATCCCAGGAACGTGACGTCTGTCACTGCTTCCATGACTTCCCCTTCTATTTGCCAAGGAGTGATGGGGTTGGATGCCATGATCTTAGGTTTTGTGATGTTGAGTTTCAAGCCAACTTTTGCGCTCTCCTCTTTCACTCTGAGTAAGAGGCTCTTGAGGTCCTCTTCACTTTCTGCCATTAGAGTGGTATCGGCTGCATATCTGAGGTTATTGATGTTTTTCCCAGCAATCTTAATTCTGGCATGTATTTCATCCAGGCCAGCATTTTGTATGATGTACTCTGCATATAAATTAAATAAGCAGGGTGACAATATACATCCTTGTCGTACTCCTTTTCCTATGCTAAACTAATCAGTTGTTCCATATCCGTTTCTAACTGTCGCTTCTTGACCCTTATACAGATTTCTCAAGAGATATGTGAGGTGGTCTGGTACTCCCATCTGTTTAAGGACTTGCCATAGTTTGTTGTGATCCACCCAAAGTTTGTTGTGATCCACATAGTCAATGAAGCAGAAGTAGATGTTTTTCTGGTACTCCCGTGCTTTCTCCATAATCCAGCAAATGTTGGCAATTTGATCTCTAGTTCCTCTACCTCTTCGAAACCCAGCTTGTACCTGTGGCAATTCTCTATCCACGTACTGCTGAAGCCTAGCTTGTAGGACCTTGCTAGCGTGTGATATGAGTGCAATTGTGCGATAGTTTGAACATTCTTTGGCATTGCCCTTCTTTGAGATTGGAATGTAAACTGACCTTTTCCGATCCTGTGGCCACTGTTGCGTTTTCCAAATTTACTGGCATATTGGTCTGGCAAGCTACTATTCAGTGCATGTGCTGGGGGTTGTCTACCAGTGGTCTAGATAATTTGCATAATTTAAAAATGCTTTAAGCAAAACCTTCTGTATGCACTCAAGCGCTTTATTCACACAGGGGAAACTGGCAATCAATTTCCATGAGGCATTAGTCATCTCCTGGGCCATACCAGGCATACAACACACCTTTTTTGGTAAACAAATTTTATTTTCTCAGGAATACAACATATAAAACATTTCATTCTATCAATTGTCTACCCCATTCCCAGTTCCTCCCCTCCCTCCAATGGCTTCCCACAATGCTTCCACCCCTGCTCCAAATTACTTCATATCATCAACAATATCAGTTTTTCATCATTACAATCTAAAGATAACATCGTTTGACTTAATATTGATCTAAACATATTAAGTTTTGTTTCACATCCCAGTTCTTTTCCAGATAAATTTTAAAATCATTCCATTCTCCAAAAAACTCATCGTCTTCTTTGTTATTCAGTTTTTTTGTAATCTTATCCATTTGTGCCATGAACAGAACTTTTTGTATCCATTCTTCAACCTCTGGTACCTTTTCCGTCTTCCAAAACTGAGCATAAATCATTCTCGCTGTCACTATCAGGTACCAGAGTAAAGTTTTTTTAGTCGTATTGACTTCTTCCATTTTGAGTCCCAAAAGCAGAATTTCCGGTGCTTTTTTAAAAGAACATTTCAGTATTTTTTGCATTTCATTGTGGACTTTTGTCCAAAAGTCTACAGCTTTCTCACAAGTCCACCACATATGATAAAATGAGCCCTCATGCCTCTTACATTTCCAGCATTTGTTTGACATATTTTGATTCATATTTGCAATCTTCTTAGGTGTCATGTACCACCTATACATCATCTTATAACAATTTTCTTTAACATTAGTACATGTCGAGATCTTAATAGAATTTTTCCACAAATATTCCCAGGTTTCCATAGCCACTTCCTTATTCATATTAATAGCCCATTTTAACATTTGTTCTTTAACAGTTTCATCTTCAGTATACCATTTTAACAACACCTTATACATTTTAGAAATATTTTTTCCTCCTCCACTCTCCCATACCTTTTCAATTTCATTTTTTTCCTCTCTAAAACCATAGTTTTTTTTGTCAGATCTAAAAAGATCATAAATCTGCATATATTTCAACCACTCATATTCATATTCAATTTCATTCTGCTTTTTCATTACCCACTCTGTTCCCTCTTTTTTAATTAAATCTCTATATGGCAACCAGTCTCTACCTCGCTGTCTTGAGTAAGATATCAACACTTCTACTGGTACAATCCACAATGGTCTTAAGTCACTCTGGTACTTCTTATATCTTGTCCATACCATATACAAAGCTTTTCTCACCAAGTGAAGTTTAAAAAAACTGTCCATTTTTATCTTGTCATACCATAAATATGCATGCCAGCCAAATCTACAATCATGCCCTTCCAACCCCAACAATCTGTCATTTTCAAGCTTCACCCATTGATCCATCCATGTTAGACAAACCGCTTCATAATATAGTCTAAGATTTGGCATTTGTAGACCTCCTCTTTCTTTGGCATCACAAAGTATTTTCATTTTGATCCTTGGTTTCTTGCCTGCCCAAACAAATTTTGACAACTCTTGTTGCCACTTGGCCAACAAATCCGTTTTATGCAGAATTGGTATTGTTTGGAACAGGAACATCAAACGTGGTAGGACATTCATTTTTATAACTGATATTCTTCCCATCAGTGATAAGTTCATTTTATCCCATTTCTTAAAATCTTGAGTCAGCTTAGTCCATAATTTCTCATAATTATTCTTATATAGGTCTATATTTTTTGCCGTTAATTCAATTCCAAGGTATTTTGTTTTTTTAACTACTTCACATTGTACCAGTTCTTGTAGTTCCACTTGTTTTTGTTTGATCATGTTTTTACATATAAGTTTTGTTTTATTCTTATTTACGTAAAAGCCGGCCAATTCTCCAAACTCCTTTATTTTTTGAAAAAGCAATGTCAATTTTTCTGTTGGGTTTTCCACCATAAACATTACATCGTCTGCAAATGCTCGATATTTGTATTGGTGTCCTTTATGTGTCAAGCCCTTTATTTCTTGATCGTACTGTATTTTTTGTAAAAGTATTTCCAATACCCAGATAAATAATAACGGTGATAACGGACAACCTTGCCTTGTTCCTTTCTGTACTTTGAAGTTATCTGTCAGTTCTTTATTCACATTTATTTTAGCTCTTTGTTCAGAATAGATAGCTTCAATACAATTTCTAAAATGTTGTCCCGCTTCAATCTTTTCCATCATCTGGTGCATAAAATTCCAATTAAGATTGTCAAAAGCTTTTTCTGCATCAACAAACAGAAAAGCTACTTCTTTTTCTGGGTGCTTTTCATAATATTCAATTGCGTCCATTACTATTCTTACATTGTCTCTAATCTGCCTTTTGGGTAAAAAGCCCGCTTGATCTTCAGAAATTACCGTTTGTAAATAGTTTTTCACCCTTTCTGCAATAATTTTTGCAAAGATTTTATAATCGTTGTTCAAAAGAGATATTGGCCTGTAGTTCTTTACATTTGTTGAATCTTGTCCTTCCTTTGGAATCAAAGAAATAATTGCTTCTTTCCATGAGTCCGGCACCTTTTTGTTTTCTCTTATTTCGTTGGTTAAAGCTTCCAGGACCGGGGAAATTTCTTCTTTCATCTTTTTGTAGAATTTCGCTGTAAATCCGTCCGGCCCAGGCGCCTTCCCCAACTTTGTCTCTTCTATTGCCTTCATCACTTCTTCTTTTTGAATTGGACCATTTAATAAATCTTTGTATTCCTTACTTATTTTTGGTAGTGGAATCTCCTTTAAATATGTTTTAATCTTCTCAAGATCAACTCTAGTTGTTTGGAATAGTTTAGCATAATACTTGAAGAAACATCTCTTTATTCCATTAGGATCAACGAACTCTTTTCCATCTTCTATTATTTTGGTTATCATTCTTCTCTCTCTTCTAGCCTTAAGTTGCCAAGCTAAGTATTTTCCCGGTTTGTTCGCCCCTTCAAAAGATTTCTGTTGTAACTTCTTTAAATTCCAATACATTTCCTGATTCCAAGTCTCATTCAGTTGTTCCTTCAGCAACTTTAATTCTTTAATAATTTGCTTTTTTCCAGGCTTCTTTTTTAATTCCTTTTCTTTCTGAGCAATTTTTTCTAACACTTCTGTTTGTTTTTGAAGTTTTTCCTTTTTTTGCTTCACGTTTTGCGAGATGAGAATTCCTCTCATCACCGCTTTATAAGCATCCCATACAATCTGTATCGGTGTTTCTTTATTTAAATTTTGTTGAAAGAATTGTTTCGTTTCTTCCTTTAACATCTCAATTACCGTTTTCTTATCCAACAAGTCTTCATTAATCCTCCACAGAAAGGGTTTTTTCCTTTCTGTGGAACTCCATACCACCGGATTGTGATCTGAATTACATCTTGGCAAAATTTCAGTCTTATGTGTTTTCATTGATAATTCTTCAGACATCCAAATCATATCAATTCTGGAAAAAGAGCAATGTCTATTGGAATAAAAAGTAAAGTCTTTCTGCATCGGGTTCCATTTCCTCCAAACATCTTCTAATTTTTCTTGCTTAACTAATTCAAAAAAATTCTTTGGCAATTTTCCGCTGAATTCGTTGTCCTTTTGTGGTTTTCTGTCTAGACGATCTATTGTCCCATTAAAGTCTCCGGCCATAATAACTTGCTCATAAGTCAATTGTTGTAATTGGTCAGTTATATCCTTAAAAAATTTTTCCTTTGCTCCATTGGGTGCGTACACGTTGATCAACAATGTTTTTTTCTGCTGAATCATTAATTCCACACCCACGTATCTGCCATCTATGTCCTTAAAAATTTCTGTAGGTTGTAACTCCTTCTTCACATATGTCACAACTCCTTTTTTCTTGTTTGAGGCCGCAGAACAAAATTCAATTCCAAATAAAGCATTCTTTAAATATTTTATATCCTGTTTTCTAATATGTGTTTCTTGCAAGCATATCACGTTGCATTTCTGTTTCTGTATCCAATGATTGATTCTTTTCCTCTTGTTTGGTGAATTTAATCCATTAACATTCCATGACAACAATTTGTACTCCATTATGCGTTTTATTTTAAAGTTCTCCAAAGACGTCCGCATTGTCCGCCTTAAATTTATAAAAGTCCATCATCGATCTGATCTGAATCCTCCCACCTTGATACGTAAAGGATAAACCTTGTGGAATCTCCCATCTATATCTGATGCTCAAAGCTCTGAGTTTGTCCGCCAAGGATTTATACCTTTTCCTGTCTTGCAGTATTGTTCTTGGGAGTTCTCTCATCACCATAATTTTGTTTCCCTCTATTACAAAAGGGACGTTGAATTGCTTCTTGAATATCTCCTCTGTTATTGATCTTGTTACAAATTGTACAATTACATCCCTTGGTAAATTCTTCTTTTCTGCAATTCTGGAGTTCACTCTATAAATCAAATCAAAGTCTGAGTCCATTGACCCTTCCTCCTCGCCCAGAAAAGCCGTTATCACTTCCATCATTTTTTCTTTTAAGTTCTCATTCTCTGTTTCCTTAATGCCTCTGAATCTCAGATGAGTCTGCATCCTTCTGAACTCCATCATTGTCTCTGATCTTGTAATTTGTTGAGTCAAAGAATCTTGTTTCTCTTCTATTTTTTGTATCTTCTCCTCTGTCTCTGTAGTCTTGGTTGCATTTGCTTGAACATCCTTCTTAACTCCTTCCATTTCTTGCTTGATTGAAGTTATTTCTGTAGTAACCAATTCCTTCAATGCTGTTATGTTCTTCTCTTGGACTTCTTCTAGATGTTTCAGATGAATCTGAGTTTGCTTCTCCAGTTGGTCCCCCAATGTTTTTTCTATCTGCTCCCCCATGGCTTGTATTGCCTCTGTCATTCTCTTCTCCATTGCTTCCATGGAGGCTAAAAGTTCCACTGTCTTCCTTTCGCTAATGCCCGTCTAGGAATTCAACTTCCTGGATGTTTCACACGGACCTCTTTCTTTGTGACACCAGCCTGCTCTTCCCACGCTATTGTTCGTGAGTTTCGATTTTACAGTTGCGCACACGGCTCCATCTTCACCACAGGAATGTTAAACAATAAGCGTTTTTACAGTTTTTAAAGGCTTCAATCAACTTTTTTCTCTCCGGAATCGGATTTCTGGGATTTACTATTCATTTTCCGCTCAACCGCTTAATTCAAATTGACTCCAAACTCAGTTCAGGTAAGCGGCACGTTTTTGTTATCTAGCACGTTCAAAACGGGTTTCGCATTGTTTCTTTTAACTCACAGTTGTTGTCCTTCTTCAAAGAAGTCTGCTGACGAAGAATTTATGCCGGTAATCCGGCTCGATCGGCCACTATAGAGTTGCTTGGCACTTGCCTTCTTCGTGGGAGGAGGTCAAAGCCCAATTCAGCTTCTTCCGAAGCTGGATTACGCCAACCTCACACTCCCTCTAGGGCGCTGCTGCCTGCTTGTCCCCCCCCCTCGCTGGGGAGTGATGCGTTGGGCTGTGTATTGCCCAAACTGTCAAAAGTGGCCGTCGCTCGCTTCGCACGATCGCGAAACGCTTCAGTCCTCCATCTTAGCCAGACCGGAAGCCCGGCATACAACACACCTTGAACAGATAATAAAATCCCAGACAGGGAAGGTTGATGTGCTAGGTTTAGGACTTTAAAGATTAAAAAAACAGTAATTTTACTTGTGTCCAGAAACTAAATGAGAAGTGCTCCTGTACAGCCAAAGATCCCAGGAAGGCTATATAAATGCTGAACCATTGGGTGGAGGCAATCTTGGAATGGATGCAGGATAATAAAGTGATGTTTAATCCTGATAAAACAAAAGTCAGAAAGTTGGACCTGGGACGTCAGGTGTCACCAGTTCTGCATTGGGTTGCACTCCCCTTGAAGCAACAGGTCTGTAGTTTGGGAATGCTCCTGGACCCAGGCCTACTGCTGGATAAGCAAGCTGCAGCTGTGGCCAGGAGAGCCTTTTACCAGCTTTCACTGTTTAGTCTTTCCCAGTCAGAAAATATCTGTCCATTGTGGTGCATACCCTGGTTTTTTCAAGATTTCATTACTGCAATGCATTGTACATGGACCTGCCCTTTAAAAAAATGTTTGGAAACTTCAACTGGTGGAGAATACAGCAGCCAGGGTGGGTTGCGGGGACCATATCACTTCAACCTTGGCCCTTCTACACAATCTGTTTCTGGTTAAAATTCAAGGTGTTTGTGTTGACCTTTAAAACCCTACAATGCTATGATGATAACTCTGTCTATGTACCAATCTTGGCTAATCTATTACTACAACAAATACAGTTTCAGTTAAACCACTACATGGTTTGGGACCAGAACACCTGAAGGTTCTCCTCCTCCCTTACATACCTACCCAACCACTATGGCCATCTTCCGAGGTCCTGCTTAAGGTGCCCCTGCCTTCTGAGATTAGGCAGATGGCAACCCGGGAGAGGGCCTTCTCAGTTGTGGCACCAACATTCTAGAACTCTCTCTCCAGAGAGACTCACCTGTCCCCTGTTGTTGCCATCTTGTGCCAGCAAGTGATGACTTCGTTTGTTTTGTCTGGTGTTCCCTCAGAGACCCCTCCTTCCTACCGTGTTTTTAATTGTTTTATGTATTTTATTTACAGGGGGATCAGTGACACACGATGGCCTCCGCTCCCCACAGACGCTCCTCCACTGCTCGTTCGTAAGGAACACCTGTCACCATGAGGGCACCGACACGTTTCCATGCGGGGCTGATGGAATTGTTCCACTGCTTCAGGGTGGACATTTCCATCTGGGCAGCATGTCCCAGGGACGACACCCATTCTGCCACCTTTCACCAGAAGGCATAGCAGCAGGAGGTCATGGAGCTTTTCCTAGCAGTGGCCAGAGCAATGCAAGTTTGATGATTAAGCCGTACTGCAGCACCTGCTCAGCCTCAATCCAGTTGGGCTAGCGATGGCCATTCCCGTCACCAGATGTACCCATGGCCATGCCGCACACACATTTTGGAAGGTGGGGTGGCCCAAGCCCAGGAGGTGTTTGCAGCTAGAAGTCGACAGGCTATGCACATGGGGGGGGGGTAGGTCATATCCGGCAGCTCTTACACACCCATCATGGAGGCAATGGTGCCCCTGACTCCCGCCCTCATCATCAGTGTTTCCATTCCCCGCAGGTTCAGGCATGTGTGGCATGTGTGGGATGGTGCCCCCTTCTGCCTCTTCCTCGGATACTTGGAGAGTGCATTTGCCAGCTCCCAGCCCTGTATGTCTGGGTGGCACAGCAACCGCAGAGGCATCAAGCCCACCATTACTGAGAGCACATCAGCACTCTCCGCCAGGTGGACTGGACCTGCCTGGATCGATTCCGCCTTGACCACATGGTCATTCATGTGGGGAGCTCAGCCCAGCCCTCCAAAGCCAGGTCCCTGCTCCCTGTGCCATCTCCTTCTTGCAGAAAGTCCTGCTGTCCTTCTGCTTCCTTGTCATCGAGGTCCTGGAGGTGCCCCAGTCCTCAGCCAGCTGATGTCTGCACGCCTTCCTGCATGCCATGCTTGCTCATATCCAGGAGCATGTCTGCTTCCCCACAGGGGAAGCCAAGCTTATACCCATCAGGCAGTTGGGAGCTTCCCCAATGTGGTTGGAGCACTGGACTGCACCCATCTCACCCTGATAGCCCCCTGGAAGAGCCACAGGTCTACCACAACCACCACCACTTCTACAGTCTGAGTGTCCAGGCCTCCTGTGACCACCTGGACTTCTTCACAGACCTTGTGGCCAAGTTCCCAAGCAGCGTGCACAATGCGCAGATATTTGCCCCGTCCAGTCTGAACCGCCTCATGGCTTCCTGGCCTGAGGGCACGAGCTGGCTCCTGGGTCAGTGCAGCGTTTTGGCTGGGGGGGGGGTGACTCGGGCCTAACTCTCTGACCTACCTCACCTCTCTCTCCAGGAGACTGTGGATATCCCCTGCTAACATACGATGATGCATTATCCTAAAGATGACACCCTCGACCATGCAGCCTACAACCAAGCCCACCGGCAAACATGAACGGTCATCAAGCGGGTATTTGGCCAGCTGAAGATGTAATTACACTGCCTTCACCACATAGGGGAACATTGAGTAATACAGCCCCAGGCAGTGGTGAAGCTTTTTATGGTGTGTGTGATGCTCCACAACATGGCCCTACACCAGCACCTCCCACCAGCACCTCTGATGAGTGACGTGAAGGGCCCCTGGCCTGGAGAGGAGGAACCCCCACTATCCCCACAGGCTTCTATGTGATAGGACCTTGGGGGTCATTTGCTGAAGGAGGATGTGCGGCAACACATCTGGCAGCACCAATATCTTGAGAGTGGCACTGCCACCTAGATGCTCACAACCCTCTGGCACGAGGGCAAGACAGGCCCAAAGGTGGGACCCCCCCCCCAGCATGCTGCATCTGGGTGCTTGCCTGCACTCCTGCTACCCACTGGCCTGGGGCACATGCCAGGGGGCAGCCCCCAGACATGGTTGCCAGCGCAAGGCCACTGGGGTTGCAAGGCGAGCCTCAGCCATCAAAGGCCACAGCCCTGATGGGAACTTGAGTGGAGGGGGGCATGGGAGGCCGTGATGGGCAGTGCTCTATAGGCCTGCCGTGGGTGCCCAGAAGGTGCCACGATCCACTCCTGCTGCCCACCACACCACCTCACTTGAAGACCAGAATTTCTGAGGGGATGTATCAGATGTGTGGGGGCCTTGGAATGCACCATCCCATTCTTGATAGCATCTCCATGGTACTGGAGAGGGCAGGAGGGGATGCAGGAGTCTACGTGCAGCCCTGTGGCTAGGCATGTGGCTCCTGACAGATATCCTCCTGCCCTGGCTGGGACCAGCACCCGGCCTTCCCAGGCCATGAATGAGCAGCTCCCAGCCTCAGGGCTCACTGGCTGTGGGTTTGTGCAGTGCTCCACCCAAGCGAGCTGGTCTGGTTTTGACAGAGGTTTGGTCCTCTGAACAGGGGAAGGAGCAACAGTGACAACAGAGCTAGGAATTTCCGCCAGATAGGGTAATTATGGATTGAATTTGAACAGTTATGTAAACTCGATGGGGAATTAAAAAACAGACTTTGTGGGAGGGACTGCACATGTGTGCAGATCACCATAGCCCCCCGCAGTGCAGCCCTGTACATCCTGCTGGCAGTGGGCAGATGCTCCTAGAGCTCTGTGGGCACTATGCCCCAGAATGGTTGTGGCTGGGTGAGTCCACTATGTGCCATGTGGGTCCCAAATTAGTATAGGCAAATTTCCCAGGGCCACTGACAGGCAAGTGGCCAGAGCGAGCCTCTGTAGGGGCCCACTGAATGAAACTGACCACCTACACTCTGCAGCACAGCAGCCTTCCTGTCCAGCCCCAAAGACATGTCAGCCCCTGGAGGCAGACCCCCGGCTTGCACCAGGGCTCATCCCTGGGATACAGGCCTAGGCACTGCTGTAGAGCTGAGGTGAGGTATCAGGGTGGACACCTGTGCCTGCTATGGGCACCCTGTCTCTGACCACTGCGGTCCCCAGGGCAGCCCCCCCAATGCTCCATCTACGGCTTCTGCTCTGTTTGTCAGCTTTAGTGCTCTGCTTTACTCAACCGACAGGAGCCTCAAAGGGGCTTCTGATCTCCCTCCTTTCCTCTCCCCCCAACAGGAGAAGTAAGTCGGGCTGAGAGAGTTCTGACAGAACTGTGACTGGGCCAGGTCACTCAGCAGCCTTCCTGTGGAGAGGGAGTGGGGAATCACACCCAACTCTCCAGATGACTGCATGCCGCCCTTAACAACAACACCATGCTGGGGCAGGTGCTGGCTAGATGCCATGCCATCCAGGAGGGACCCCTTACCTGCCATCCCCCTCTTCCCCACTGCTTGAATGTCATTGTGGGCCAAATGTTTTAGCCACAGGGGGCGGATTATCCCTGGGTGCCCAGTACCTGAGCCACCCTTGCAAGCCCCCCAGCCACAGTCCACAGCAGGCACACACACAGCCCAGGAGCACTGAGCTAGAGCTTTATTGTTGGGAGCATGCACTACAGAGTGGTCAGACTAGGGTGGCAGCCAGGGCCCCTGGGCCCCCCACTCGGTCCTGGAGGCAGGAGCGGATGCAAGACTGACACCAGGGAAGGTCACCACAAGGCCAGTTGCTTCAGCATGCTCATGGGCATGGCTTCTGGTCTCAGCTGGCCCCTGAAGCTGGGCTGTTTACGCCCAGTGGTGCTGATCCTTCAGGGAGAGCCGCTCATGGAGACGGTTCTCCCTGCAGGATCAGCACCATAGGGCGTAAACAACAGTCCCACATGCAGCAGCCAAGGAGCCTCATGGGCAGCTCCTGGCCACCTTGCAGTCTTCCTGGATCCGGATGGCACAGGAATCAACGGCAGCCACAGCCACCCTGACATACTCTCCTCACCTCTGTGTCTTGGGAAACGCCCTTGCTCGGATGTTATGGGACTTGCTGCACCCGCAAGGGAAGGGAATCACCATCAGGTGGAGGCACTCTGCCCACAGCCTTATGATGAGGGCGACCCACCCACACTCATGGTCCACAAGGAACATGCAGTGGTTCGCTGGCTCCACATATGCCCGGGGAAGTGCCCCCCAGCACCAAGCTGCCAGGGTCCCCAGAGGCTGCTGCACCATCCCACCCCCAACCATGCTACTGTTCTGGCCCATGGGGTGCGGCTGGAGTCAGCGGTCACCGCTTACCTGTTGGTGCATTGCCACCCCTCGGGATCCCGGCAGACAAGCTCCGGATCCTGTATGGTCTGAAATTGGGGAGGGATCAGCCACAGAGTGTGGACTTTGCTCTCCCACTGCTCTCCTAACCCCAGGTGCTCACTCAAGAGTGCTAGGTGCCCTGCACCTCTGTTGTCCATCACCGAGCTAGGTGCATGCTCACTCTAATTCCATATAGCAGGGAGCTGCCCAGCATCATCCTGTGAAGTGGTGGCATTCTGTCACGGGGCTATTTGTAGGGTGGGGCAGGCTGTCAGGGGCAGGGAGGGGACAGGGCCCACATGTGGGTGCTGCAGAGATTGGGTGCACTGTTGGTCAAGATCCTGAGCTGCTTGGCCTCTAAGGGATGTGGCTGTGGATGTTTGCCGAGGAGTGGCCAGGGAGTTTCCACTGGTGCCAATAGGCTGCACCAGCGTGATTGTGCGGCACTGCAGCACTCGTGGCCGGCGATGGTGTAAGTCTGCCTTACACTGGCATATCTCCAATTTACGCTGGCTTTGGGGTCAGTCGGCTCCCTGTTCTCATCCCCCACCCCCAGGATTGCTGTGTAAGTATTCCATGATCTCAGTTTCAAGTTCTTGAAATAATACAAATAGTTTATTTCCATCAAAATGCTTGTTAGGAGATTGGAAATCAGTGAAAACCTTCCAGTACTCCAGAGATGCTTATCAGATAATTGTCCCTTTTACAGGATGAAAGAGCCATGCTGGGAAAAGAGGGTAAGAAGTAGGTTTGATCTCTTATGAAATTCTGCTGACTTTTGCATTTGATTTCTGGGTTTACTGATGAAAGGCAGGTGTCTCAGAAACAAACAAACAAGAAACCTGAAAAGAAACACATGAAGCAACTCTAAACAAGTCAAAAGGAGAGTAAGAAAATAATCTCAGAAAATATCAGCATGCATTGTTCCCATGAGGGAAAAGTAACAATAGCTATTACCTATTTAAACATGCTAATTTATGCACAGAAATTTAAGACTGGCATGGACAGAACTGGAAAAATGGATGGATGATAAAGTAAAACAAAGTAGACCAGCTTAGAAAGAGCTCAAACAGTAATTTATATCAGTACTTTTCCTTAACGTTCCCAAAATCAGAATTACTGCATGAGACTCTTTCTATGTCCTTTATGAAATACACAAAGATCCACATTTCTTCAGCATACAATTTCCCCATCACGAACCATCAAAAGTGAACTAATGACAAAGCACTACAGGTTTTTTGTTTGTTTGTTTGATAGTAGAAACCACACGCAACACCCACAAGAAACCTTAAAGGGGAATTCCTCCATTGGTCATCACGTTCCTCCTCCAGCTTCCTTCCCCACCCCAGCCACTCCCTTTCCCACTTGTCCTTTCATGTCCTCCTCCTTTTTCTTTGCTGGTACATTTCTCTTCACCATTCTCTTTTTTATATATGACATTTTTTATTTTTACAACAAACACATCAAACAAACAAACAATCAAAAAAAGACACAAAGTTTCTAATTATATCTGTTACAGTACCTCTTACCTTTCTCCATCCACCACCACCTCCTTCTACCATCTCATTCCTTCCCTACCCTCTAGCCACCTCTTTTTCCTTCCTGCTTCCACATTTTGCCATCTTGCCAAGTTTTCCTGTCTGCCACACCTTTCTCCCTTGCCCTTTTTGCCACATCCTCCTTCTGAGAGCCAGTTTGGTGTAATGGTTAGGAGCATGGACTCTAACCTGGGTGAACCGGGTTTGATTCCCCACGCCTCCATATGCAGCTGCTGGTGTGACCTTGGGTCACTCACAGTTCCCCTCAGAGCTGTTCTGGAAAAAGCAGTTCTCAAAAAAGAGCTCTCTCAGCCCCACCTACCTCACAGGGTGTCTGTTGTGGGGAGGGGAAGGGAAAGGGATTGTAAGACACTCTGAGACTCCTTTGGGTAGTGAAGGGCAGGGTATAAATCCAATCTCTTCTTCTTCTTGCTTTCTCCTCCCCCCCTAACTTTTCCTTCAATTGCAGTGTCAGTGGTCATAGCTGCCTTCCTCCTACTGTGCTCTCACCACTGCTTTCTTGACTCCATCTCCTCTTCTCCCCCTTCTACTTTCTTCTTGTCACCATTTTCCCCTCCACCATTTGTTTAGCATTATGAGATCCCATTTTTCACTCATTTGGAAGGGATTTAAAAAAAATCTTATTTTTTTAAAAAAACTTTTTCAACTTTTTTTGTTGTTGCAAACCTAGAGTTTACTCCAGGTTTGTAGAAAAAAATGCGCTCTATCTATACATGACTTCAATGTGAAGATTTTTTAAATCTGCACTTTAGTAATTGTTGCAGGTAGAATGACATATATACACATTAACTGTTCGGCAAACAGTTAATTCTGATCCTCTGGGGGGGGAATATTAAGATAAAAAGGAAATTCTCTTAACTTCTCCAGTGAATATACTAAGCACAAAAACTAACCAGGTTAAACAGAGTGCAGCAATATAATCTCAATACACACACACAACATTCTAGGGTTGTATTTATTTGTAAATAAAATGTATTTCTGACAATCAGTGTTGAAAGCAAAAAGGAAATCTGATAGTTTAGGTCTGAAGCATAGTTACTGCACCTGCCTGCCAGGGTAACCAGGAGCCCCAGGGTTGCCTGCCATTCCTGGAATTCCCTAAATTGAAAGGGAAAGAAGAATTAGCGCATTTTATACTTCTAGGAAAGCACTCCAAGACTGCTTTTCATGTAACTTACATAAAACATAAATCTCATGCATCAACATGATTATTCACCTAAACAGTGGAATACATAGCTCAATAGGAAGAAATGGCTATTTTAGAACACAGTGAAATATCTGATACAGACTGATAGATGAAGGCAAATTTTAAAAGCATGTTTGGGGAAAAGCACAAAATGGAAGATTCCCCCAGCAGGCAAGGATTTATAATGCATATTCCATTGGCTGACATCAAATTTGGTCACATTTTTTGTTAAATATACTGAAACAATGTATGAATGCTTCAATTCATAATCTACAGCAAATTTTCTTAATGTGTCTCTTTATGAATAATCCACGTGTAAACGTTTTAGCTGCTCAATGCTGTTTTTAACAGTCAAAAATCCCGGTGGTGCTGGCTAGTGAATGTTGGAGGGAGCCTAAAAGCAATCTTCATTCCAGTTGGCATGCAACCACAATTTACATTTCCAAAACATTTAGGCTGTCATCTATATGATTTTTTAAAAAATACATATGAATACAATTATGACAGTTTGTAAATGAAGAGCCTATGAGCACTTTTGGAATTTTGAGAAAAGAGGGCACCTTCAAATGGTTGCTAAGACAAAGGATCAATCACAAAATAGCTACCATGTAGGCAGCGCCAGTCCAAAACGTTGGGAGATTATGCAAAATTCTAGGAGGTTCCAAGCCAAGCATTCTCCTATGGCAGGGGCTGCTGCTTCGGAATAGGCATTTGCTGCAGGTGCGAAGGTGATGTCCCCTTGGACTCTTCTGAAGCAACTCTTGTACCAATAAAGTGAAGCAAAGCTAGGACTGGCTCTTTACTTTGGGAAAGAGATGCACTGTTTGGTTTCAGTTTCCAAAGAAAGCAGAAGCCTCCTGTTCTCTTTTACTCCTGGAAAGGAATGCCTTTGCCCCTGGCCCTAGGAAGGTTAGATCCCCTGTGGATGTGGAATCTCCAGGCCTTGCAGGTTGCCCTTCTTCCAGAACTTGTGCCAGTGCTAGCAAACTGGCCCTTCCTTCCCTCTTCTCCCTGGTTCTTCCAGCTTCTGCCTTTTAACTACCACCTGAGTAAGTAAATACTAGCAACACTGTCCTGCTCCCTGATGACCACCAAGCACATAATTTAACTTTCTTGCATAACTGCAGTTCAGCTACTTCTTCTCTTAGATCTTCTCCTTTATCTCCTCCTCCCTCAGCATGTGGTATGATGCGATATGGCCACAGCAGGCATGTAAGCTGTCTACCACTCACTATTGACATGCATATGCCCTGGGTTACAGGATTTCATGGCAAAGACTGAGCTGAAGGCATCCAGTTCAGCATTTTGATAGCATTACAGATAATAGGTAAGCGCTCCAGACTGTGACCTGGTTCAAAATGTTGTAGTCCCCACAAATATTAATTCTTCTGTTTTGGCAAATAGCACCAGAGACACAAAAGAAGAGGGCAGAGAAATGTATCAGCACTTAGCCATGTTTTTTGTCAGTACTTCAGAGCCACCAGTTTGATTTTGTCATGGAATAGACACAATGAGCTATAGGTCAAATCTAGAAAGAATGACCAAGTGAAGTTTTAAAAATAACAACATACTTACCACTTTTTAAATCTCACCCTCCTCCACAAATCTCATAGTGATGAATATGGGGTTCCCTTCCCTTGCTTAAACTTCACAACAATTGTTCAAAGCAGGTTAGGCTGAGACATATATTTCATGAGAGATCTTGGATCACTTACTTGATCCCCTTGTGGTCCTCTTGCTCCTGGATATCCAATAGGACCCTGCAGGTATAAAAGAGTAACAAACATTGCAATGAATATCCAAACCAATGCATATACACACAAAAATCAGACATAATATTGTTCTTTTCTTTCCTTCAGCAAGTAGAACATTACCATTTCCTTGTGACACTGTTACATCTACATGCCTTAGCAGTTGTGGAGTATGAATAGGGATGGGCACGAACCACATTTTTTGCGGTTTGTTTTGGTTCATGGCTGAACCATGAACCGAACCATGAACCAATATGAACCAAGAGGTTGGTTCACAAACTGATACGAACTGCTTCAGTTTGTGAACTAACCTCTTGGTTCATATTGGTTCATGGTTCGGTTCATGGTTCGGTTCATGCTTTCTGCTCCCTGCTGCTTTTGGAGACATCTATCTATCTATCTATCTATCTATCTATCTATCTATCTATCTATCTATCTATCTATCATCTATCTATCTATCTATCTATCTATCTATCTATCTATCGTATTTGTATCCTGCCCATCCCACGAGCGGGCTCAGGGTGGGTCACATCATCTTTCAACAATCACAATAAAGTTTAAAAGTACAGTATAAACATTAAAAAACAGTGGTTATAGCTGCTGGTGGAAGTTCCAGCCCATTAATACAGATGGATATGGCCGATTGCTGATGGTTGGATGGCCGGCAGGTGGGAGACAGCAACCTGAGGGAGGCCATATGTGGATACCCACTGCCTCAACCAAAAGCCTGGCAGAACAGCTCCGTCTTCCAGGCTCTGTGGAACTGAGTAAGATCCCGCAGGACCCTGATCTCGATGGAGAGCATGTTCCACCAGGTGGGAGCCAGGGCAGAGAAAGCCCTGGCCCTGGTCGAGGCTAGACAGACATCCTTTGGGCCAGGGACCACCAGGAGGTGTTGATTATTAGAGCATAAAGCTCTTTGAGGCATTTATGGGAAAGAGGTGGTCCCTTAGGTATGTTAGTCCAAGGCCATATAAGGCTTTGAAGATTTTAGCTTCTAGAGAAAATTCAGGCTTGATTTGAGCTAGAATCCACTTATTTGTCTTGTTGGTGGGTTTATGGCAGGGCTATTTTTGGGCAGGAACGCACAGGAACGGAGTTCCGGCTGGCTTCAGAGTTGGTCACACCCAATGCAGCCAAAACCTTTGCGTGCGTGGCTACAGAGGGAAGGCCTAAAGAGCGACACCCCCCGGTGACTCTGAGGTGGGTGGGCCACAGGGGGCCCTGGAAGGATTTAAATGCCTCCCTATGCCTTCCCTGGCCTATCCAAGGGCTGGCTTGCTCAGGCTCCTTGCAGCCGCAGGGTGCCCAGGCAAGCCAAGGGAAGGCAGTTTAAGCTGCCTTCCCTTCCCTTCAAGCCAAGGGAAGGCATGGGGTGTGACCTAATATGCTAATGCGCTATGATGTCAGGGGTGTGGCCTAATATGCTAATGAGTTTCTGCTATTGGGTGTGGCCTATTATGCTAATGAGTTCCTGCTGGGCTTTTTCTACAAAAAAAAGCCCTGGTTTATGGTATCTGTAAAACTTTCCTCCAACACCACATATCAAAGGAATCCATTGTCTTCTTGTCAGCTTTCTTCAATGTTCAATTTTCATGCCCATACACAGTAATGGGGGAATACCGTAGTATGAATTATCTTGATCCTGGTCTCCAGAGACACAATCTTACACAGAAGGATCTTTTCCAGTTCCTTCTAGGCTGCCTTTCCAAGCCTCAGTCTCCTTCTGATTTTTTGGTTGCAGTTTCCTTTTTGGTTGATGATTGAGTCAAGTAATACAAAATCTTTATTTCAATTTCTTCATTATCAACCTTAAAACTCTGTAATTCCTCTGTAGCCATTATTTTTGTCTTCTTAATGTTCAACTGTAATCGCTCTTTGGCACATTCTCCTTTAACCTTCACTGGTAGTAATTTCAACTCTTCACTATTTTTTGCCACTAATGTGTCATCTGTATAACGTGTCATCTGTATATCTCAAATTGTTAATGTTCCTTCCGTGGACTGCCAAAAAGGCAAATAAGTGGGTTCTAGATCAAATCAAACCTTAACTTTCCCTAGAAGCTAAAATGACTAAAAAGAGTCTATTGTACTTTCATCACATTATGAGAAGACAAGACTCAAAGACAATAATGCTAGGAAATGTTGAAGGCAGCAGACAAAGAGGAAGACCAAACAACAGATGGATTGACTCAATCAAGGAAGCCATGGTCCTCCATTTGCTAGACTTGAGCAAAGCTAAAATAGGATGTTTTGGAGGTCATTAATTCATAGGGTTGCCATATGTTGGAAACAACTTGATGGCACTTCACACAGATACAACCCAGCTTTCATTATGATATGCTTTGCATACAGACTGAACAGATGGAAAATAATATTCATCCTAGTCTGACACCTTTGCTAATTGGAAACCATTCTGTTTCGCCATATTCTGTCCTAACAATAGCCTCTTGTCCAGAGCACCCATTCCACATCAAAAGAAGGAGATGTTGTGGCATACCCATTTCTTTTAAATCCAAATGTAGCCTTTCATGATCCACACAGTCAATCTATAAAACACAAACTGATTTTTTTCTGAAATTCTCTGGTATGCTCCAGTAACCAAATTGCAATATGATGTCTAGTGCCACTCATCTGAACCCAGTTTGAACATCTGGTATTTCTTATTCCACATATAGTAAGAGTCCTCATTGTAAAGTTTTGAGCACCACTTTGCTAGCATGTTCAATGAACATGATGGTCCAATAGTTGCTGCAATCTTTGGTGTCACCTGTTTTGGAACTGGAATGTAGACTGAGCACTTCCAGTCTGTGGGCCATTACAGAGTGTCATTACTGCTTAAGAATACCTATGTTTAAGAATGACAATTCAACTTGTAAAGATGTTGCAATTTTGCTTTCAGATCTTGGAAAATAATGTTAGTTCTGAAGGCTTAATCTTAGCACAAGATTACTATTTGACAAATGTATCACTACCAGTAGTAGTAGCAGTAGGAGTATTTATCATTTTAATGACAATGGAAAATGATGGCACAAAATCATGTAACTATAGTCTTTTCCAATGCTGAAATGCTTTTCTGGCAGGCGAAGAGGGTACAATTTCTGTGCTCTTTGTGATGGTACTCTGACCCCCAAAGAAGTGAATTTCAGCAGGCTCAATGGGAAGGAGAGGCAAAGGCTCATCAGTGAGCTCTGATCAACTCATGGATCTTGTAGGATTCAGGCCTGTTTCTTAAATGGATGAATAAATAAAGCAGCTGGTCATTTGAAGGGAAGGTGTGTCTATGCACCGTGTGTTCTTTGTTGTGGTTCACTGTCCAGCTCTGAGCATAAACAGATTCTTTATTTTTTGACAAGAGTTACAAAGCAATAAATTCCTTAAGCCATGGTTCATTCACCTGTTCCTCTCACTGGTATTCCTCTATTTCCATATATAGGAGCACAAAAAATGCAGTGGCAGCTGCAAAAGTAAGCAGAAAGTCCTTGGTACTTTATTTCTATTTTCTAGATTTTCTAAGTGTCCAGCAGAAAAATATTGGTGATTATTTCTCTCTTGACGTACAAATACATGTGCTTATACACAGGAAATGAGCAGGATACACAAAGGTAGCCAGCTACAAATGACAGTGCATCGCTCTTTTACTTATATAGATAAAAAGGTCAACTTGAATGTCAATATATGAAGCTCTTTTTACTAAATCGGCCTATCAATCTATCTAGCTCAATATTGCCTACTTTGACTTGCCGTAACATTCTAGGCACAGAAAAAAATTTCCCAGCATCTGGTACCCAAGATCTTTAAATACAGATGCCAAGAATTGAACAAGAGAACTGATGCTCTCCAGCTAAGCCATGGTCCTGAGGGGAGTCCTAATGTTGTCATGGAAATAGGCCTTTGCAGTACTAATTCTGTCACCTAACTTCAAGCTTTGTTGGTTGAAACAATGTGCTTCTAAGTATGAAGACAGTGCCAGATAATATTTCAAAAGCCAAAGGAGGGGCTGAATTGGCTAACTGGTGATCAGGAGTGAGATATCAACTCCTTGCCTACCAAAACCAGAAAAGTTTTTTAAAAATCTGCAAGTATTATTTAATTTATAAACTATAGCAAACTACATTATTTTCCCCCAATGTGCAACATTTGGCATATTAAGCCTGTTTCTTTAATATTTCAAGTTCTTGACTAATCACCTATTTACTTTCTTGTTGAACTGAACAAATATTTGTTCCAATATATTAGTCTTGTTCTGCCAGGCAAGCAGCATGCTTGTTCTTTTCAAATAGGTTCAATGCTCTATAGGCCTTTTTGTATTTACTTAAAGGAGTCTTCAAGTTAAACCAGCCATATATTTTTTCTTTACCCCAGATCCAACATCTATCATAAGCAGAATTACACAGGGTCAAATCATGCATTCTATAGAATACCCATGATTAGCTCACTCAGTATTTAACATGGAAATGTAGCTGTGGAAGACAGGTGCTCAGTTTGTATCAGGGCCACCCCTTTCTTCTCAAGCTGTTTCCAGTTGTACTGGCTGTGCTCCCCTTCTAATGGGGGGGTGTCTTCCTTTATCAGTGCCTCCTCAAGTATGGTGGGAACTGATTTGGAGGGAGAAGTCCAAATCGTCCCAACAAACATGTGGAAGTAACCTTGTGGTTCTTTGTATTCCAGCTAAAGTTTGGACTAAAGTAATCTCTGCCTTCCTTTTTGCCATATAATAAATTCTCCTCATGCCCCTGATCGTACAGAGATATCAACTGTGAGCAACAGGATTATATGCTATGTCATTTGTGTTACTATGGTACCATCACCGTTTAAATTCAGCTGCAACTATGCATTCTTCATGCATATGGTTAGCCAATTGTCATGACCCCAGAGGGGTCTTTGGTTTTCGCCGCCACCACCCTGGACTTTCGGGTCCCTTGGGAGTCCCAGGGTATCTCCCAAGCCCTTGCTGACCGAGCAATATGGACGTGAATGACCCAGGCAGACACCAAAATACATTAAGCAGAACAGGGTTTATTATGAGAACGATTGGGGCAAGGTGCTTCAACCGGGTAACAGGTAGGAAAAACCAAAAGAAAGTAAACTTAACACAGATGCCTTACTTTGGTTCGACTACCAGGCCCTAGCCTGCCTAACTCACTCAGGATTTTCCCCTTCTCCCAGCCCGGCCTGTCCCTCACTGGACCCAGCCGCAGGGAGGCAAAGGACGGGGCTTCTCCCCTTTTCCCTCAGAGAGTCTCCAGCAACTATCAGCCAGCAACTGCCTTAACTGTCTCTCCCAGACTTCATTCCCTAACAGACTCTAACGTCTCTTTAGAATCTTCTCTGACTCTCCCAATGCCTTCTGGGAGTTGTAGGCCTAGCCGCCTCCTACTGCCACCCAGGCCTCTTAGGCTGGCTAGGCCGTACTGGCACAGGCCAGATCATGACACCAATATTTAAGGCTTATTTCTTAAATTCGTCAAAGAATTATTCTGCTCAGTGAGGAATCAAATATGTGCTAGGAATGAGAACAAATGAGTATGCGCAAAGCCATGAAAATAAACTAATTGCTTTATAAATAATTTCCTTTTTACCACTGCTATAATCATCATAAATTAGGTCAATTAGCAGCAAAAATATAAATCAGATTGGCTTGCCAAAATTAAACACAATGTAACAAGCAGAGTGTTTATGGATCATTTGGGGGTTTTGTTGTGTTTTCTTGCATCACTTAAATGGAAACTGTACAATGAACTCCAGAATTTATTTACAAACATTTCAGCAGTTCACATAAAAAGTTTCCATCTGTAATTAGTAATAAGAATGTTAGGATTTGGCATGGTTTTCCTGTATATGGAATATATATTTAGAATGTGTTTGCAACTTCCAATCCTACCAATCTTCTGTGGCAGGAAATGGATTTAACGTCCACTTTTAAAACCAGAAGATACAGGATGGCCTTGTGCAAATGGTTCCACAGCAATCACATTTGTGACTGCACTACTCTGGATTTATTCTAGTCAGACAACTAAAGTGATGGAATATTGAGAAACGATGGCCCCGGTCACACGGGCAGGAAACTGCGGGGGAGAAGCGTGGCTGTTTGCCCTGGGGCAAACTACTGCGCAGTTAAGCGATCAGACCTCCCGTGGAGGTCCTGTGGAGGTACCGTGGAGGTTCCATGGCAAGGGAGAGGTGCTGATCACAGGACAAGCCGGCGCGCAACGAAGAAGCACACGCCGCGGCAAACTGTTTTGTTTTTGTGTGTACATGACAAATGCGCATGCTCCGTTGGGTGCGTGTGCGCATCCACAGAGACTTGGACAAAAAAACCCCACCTTATGTGCAAGGGGACATGGGCGGGCGCCGGATGCCACCGGAAACGCGATCAGACGCCCGCCCTTGCCCCACAGTTTCTGGAAACTAGTACCTCCAAGGTACTAGTTTTTTTGCCACGCAGTTTCGGCTGGAAGCCTCGGTTGAGCCACGAGAGTGCTACGCTTCCCAGATGTGCTGGTGAGATCGCGCCCGGAAACTCCGCCTGTTTTCCGTCTCACTTGTGTGGCTTCTGTTCCGTGTGACCGCAGCCGATGAGAACTTTCAATTCCACCAGAAGTCATACTTCCTTGAATTGGAACAATGGTGTACATGCTTATCCACTGGCAACAAGCGAATGGCAGCCTAAGCAGCCAGTGCCTGCCGGGAGCATAGAGAAGTCCCAGGGAAGGCCGGGAAGGGAGCAGACCCTGGCCAGAGTGTAGAAGAGTTTATACAAATAAACCAAAAAAATTAAGAGAGATGCTCCATACAAGCTAAGGCCTGAGCAACACTTGACAAGTCAACAAAGGGATCAACAAAGATCACCTCCAAATAAAACATTAAACATTAAACAGACTACTACAGGATATACAGCCAATACTTGTGCAGGCTGCCTTGCAAACTCTAGATGCATCCCCATCCAGAAATCCATGGAAAAGAACGTGTAATGTCCTTCACCTGAATCGTGACAATCCTCAAAGTATTGTGTAAACCCTGGAATGGGCAGAAAGTAGATCGTGATCCACAGGTAGTTCCCAGAGTAAATCACAATGGATCTTCTAAAAGCCACAGGGAGTCCTCATTGTGACCCTTGACTTAAAAGTTGCTCTCAAGTTTAGCCTAGTTATCTCTCTCCCCTCCCACTTTCCTTGGAAGTTCTATCCCTCATGAAGGCAATATCAACCAGTCTAGTAGGCTCTCACTGCAGACTCTCTTCTTGAGTATAAAGTCATCAAAAAGAATGCTGATACAAATTGCTGTTAAGAATTTTAATAAGGAATTATCAGTTATCTATTGATCTCAATGTACCTCACTTACAAAACGGTACTATAATTGGCTGCTGGTGACCAAGACCATATGTAGCATTTTAAAAGTCTGATACTGGAATCCCTGATCTGAAATAACTCAGAAGTGAACTTTTACAGGTAGATCTCATGTGGAGCAGCAGGTAATTGTGACTGAGCTTCATTCATGGGGGAGATCTGCAAATGGCTCCAGCTGATGAATCCCAGAGCCCTTGCAACCCCCCCCCCCCAAAAAAAATATATTCTTCAAACTTGATGTTTGCTTACCCCTCACACAGACCTCCATACAGCCAGTCTAAAAGTGCCATCCTAAGCAGAGATACAGCCATTAAAGTCATCAATGCTAATTCTGTGAACTTAGGCAGATCATGAGAGGGAGAGCAGGAAAGTTTGCATAAGTGCTTAGTTCTCATGGCCCTTTCTTATACATCCAGGGAAATGCTGATTGCCACTTTGGGTTTAGGAAGCAATTTTCTCCAGGCCAGTTTGGCCAGGAATCCTGGGGTGGGGTGGGGGTGTTGCCATCTTCTGGGCATGGAGCAGGGTCACAGGGAGTGGGGGGAGGTAGTTGTGAAATTCCTGCATTGTGCAGGGGGTTGGACTAGATGACCCTGGAGGTACCTTCTAACTGTGATTCTATGCCAATGGGCTGAGAAAGGTGTAGGGCATAGGAGTGCACTATAAATGTGTTAGCAAGATTAGTACAGGGAGCATGGCAATTGTGCAAAAAAACTAGCAACAGAAGCACCAGTTAAAGCCTCTCATTCAAAATACTGAAGGGGGTATCAGCCAGTTTGATGGATATGCCAAGAACAAGAAGAGTTCTAGTGTGATTATTGCAAAGTAATCCCAGTACTAAAGAACTGCCAATATGGTGTAATAGGATATCAGACTAGAACAAGGGGAAACTGGCCCACTCAGCCACGAACATCAGTGTTATCTACCTACTTTGGAGCTCCATTTTATACTCACAGCAACACTATGCATTAGCTTAAGCTGATGGAAAAAGACTGGCCCAAAGTCATCCAATGGATTCCATGGCTGAGTGAAGATTTGAATGTGGGTCTCTCCAACTTTCTATTCATACTGGAAGCAAGTGGCCTTAGGGAACCACTATATTTCAGCCTAGTCTACATTTTAAGGTTGTTGTGAGAGGACTATAATAAGTAAAAGGTGATAAGATGTGCACTGGAGCTATAAACCAACATTTCACTAGCCAAATTCTCACAATCTCATGGTTCTCAAAGGAAGGCCCTCTAGGCTGGAATATTCAGATATTTGGCACACAGACAAATTGGGTTTCAGTCAATTATTTTTAAGACTTCAAAAAATTACAGGGCATAATTCAGCTTTGATAGCCACAGCTGACACTGATATTTCTGTTCTGATCCACAGCTCTATTCACTTTACAGCAATCTTGCACATGACTTTCAGCAATCCCTACTTCAGCCCCTGATTGAAGATGACAGAGAAACACACTGAATATCTGTTTTCATATAAGCCTCAAACTGCTGTGCCTATTTTTATGGATGTCCATAATGGCCTTAAAAGTTAAATATAACAAAAACAGATTCTTACCTTTTCACCTTTCATGCCTACAAGTCCTGGCAAACCTACTGGTCCAGTATCACCCTGTAAAATCAGTAGGCACTCATCACTGTAGTTAGTCACAATATTGCAAAAATTAAAAAGGTATATATTTTTCATGTTTTGAAACTATATTATTAACTAACAAAAATTACACTGCATACAGCAGTTTCATAAATTAATATAAATAGGTAACATAATAATTAGTGAATACATGATCAGAGATATATATAAATACACCATATTTTGCAAGTTCACTTCTCAGACAGCTCCTTTTCCAGATAACACATTGATTGCCAATGTGTCCCTAAATGGTACTGAGTAGTCTTATTATGTAGCAATATTGCTATCTTATCATATTCACCATCTTCCCAAATTTCAATAACTATTTTGCTTATTGGGCAATGTCCGGAAATTCCAATATATCACAAATATTATTCTAGGTATTTTTAAATGTTTAACACTGTTCCCAGGAAGAAAGCTAAACTGGGGAAAAAGCACAGAATTTATATAATACACAGCATTTATTCCAGCTCCCTATTCAAAGACATGGCAACTATTTATTTAGAATACCACTTAGCTACCTTTCTAGAAAACAGCCACTGTTGTTTCCCCCACTCTTCACACCACACCAACCAGTTCAACCCACGCAATCTTACACCACATTGTACTGCATGCATAATACAGGTGTACTCTAAGCTGTCTGCATTCATAGAAAAATAACTCCAGACACACCATGTAAATGCAGATTACTTCAAAAGAGACCCCTCCCCACCAAAACAGCAGTTTTTCCTCATGATATTTACCAGGAAGCAGTAACAGCCTCAATATTATTGTGTATATGTACATAGTTAGTTGGATTCTATGCACCATAAGCACAATAGGGTTTGTGAAAAGGAATACTCCTATTGCCCCCTTCCCACTATAGAATACTGTGTCCCATAAAATCCTGCTCCTTAACCTTTATGGACCCTTAAAGTATAGTGTGGGGGTTCTGCAAGGAGCCTGCAGTGGGAGAGATAAAGAAACAGAAATCTTACACAAGTGGAAGTGCCATTCACACAAGTTGAAATACATATAGGATCAAATCCAGTAGCTTTATCTAGTAATACAGAGAGCTAGTTTGGTGTAGTGGTTAAGTGTGCAGACTCTAGTCTGGGAGAGCCGGGTTTGATTCCCCACTCATCCACTTGCATCAAGAGTATGCCATGCCTTCTCCCTCTGCTTTGGATTTGGGCAGAAGGATGTGAGAAATATTTCTTGAGCTCTGTGAAAGGCAGAATTGACCTTTGGAATAAAGGTTGGGTCTGTCTTTGTGGACGAGTATAGTTCATAGACCCTTCTGAAGGATGTGATGGCTGTAAGAAAGAGGGTCTTCATCCTCAGCCACTTCAATGAGACTTCCTTGATTAGCTCAAATGGTGGCTTGGTCAGTACTGAAAGAACCATATGTAGCCTCCATGTGGGAAACCTGTGAACCCATGATCGGTGCCTTTTACATGGGGCAGTACGTGGCCAAGGCTGTGATCTGTTCAGGATGTATTATAAATTCTGTTTGTTGTTTCACTGCTGGAGGCCAAAAGAGTTTCTGTGATGTCAGCATCATACTCTAGGCAGAGGGACCTCTAGGCATCAACCTCCAGGCAGTCATGTGCAGCTAATCTGGTTGTGGATGCCAGATGCGACCCTGATGTAGCATGTCTGGTGACACTGGTAACCTCCACGGAGGCTCTATAGCCTGCATGGCCAGAATGGAGCCACTAAAATGATGTCTGCTTGTTGTTCCTTGATCTTCCTCAGTACCTTGGGCATAATTGGAATAGGTGGAAAGGTGAATAACAGGGTCTTTGACCACACAGAGGTGAGAGCATCCGTTGCCTCTGCCCTGGGGTAGAGGAGCCTTGTGTAAAATCTGTTGAATTGGTAATTTATTGGGGACACAAAGAGATCTATTTATGGGAGGCCAAAATGCCTGGTGATCAGTAGAAATAGCTCCATCTTGAGGGACCATCCTCCTTCTTAAATCATTTGCCTGCTGAGCCAGTCTGCTTGGTTGTTCATGCTCTGCTCGAATTGACGTCAGATTTTTCTCTGCCAAGGAAATTACCTTTATTGTCTCAATCCCCCCCGTCTATGTATATTTTTGCTGATATGTTGTCTGTCCTCATTAAGAAGTGTATATGGGCTATCTGCAGTTGGAAGTGCCTTAATGCCAGATCTATGCCCCTCAGCTCTAGAATACTGATATTCAATTTCATTTCAGATTTGGACCACAGACTTTAGACTGGTTTGTTGTCCAGCATCACTCTTCATCCTGATAAGCTGGCATCTGCAAATATCTGTTTTATTGCCGACATCCAATAAGCCTTGCCTTGAAGCAGGGCTCTACTGGTAGCAGGAGCTCCTTTGCCACACACCCCTAGTGTAGCCAATCCTCCAAGAGCTTACAGTAACCCCAGTAAGAAGAGCTCTGTAAGCTCTTGGAGGATTGGCTACACTAGGGGTGTGTGGCCTAATATGCAAAGGAGCTCCTGCTACCAGTAGAGCCCTGCCTTGAAGTAAGTTGGACATCTTTATCCGCCATAACAGGCTGAACTTTACCTTGCGTAGTACTCAAACAGTACTCATGATCTGGAATTGGAAGGTCCTTAATGGTTGTTGTAATTGCCTTGTGTGCAGCTATCCCTACTGAACTGAATCTATGCATGATATCAGCAGACCCAAGAGTTTGGTCAGGGTCATAAGATAAGTAGATCTGTCCGTGATCACGGACGTTGACATCTCTGATTTGCTGTGCTTTGTGTACCAGGAGAAATAAGCAATTGACTGTTGTATCTATGATGACACCCAGGGGCTCTAATCATTGTACTAGGTGCAGTGAGCTCTTCTGCAGGTTTACAATGAAGCCATGACTTCGTACACATTGAATGGTATTTCTGTGACTGCTAATTACTTGGCTCTGGAGCTGCCTGATCAATAAGTCGTCTGGATAAGGGTGAATAAGAATCCCCTGTTCTCTTAACTTGATAATCAGATTGATTAGAAGTTTGGAGAAGACTCTAGGAGCCTTTGAGAGCCTGAACAGGAGGGCCTTGAATTGGAAGTGGTCTTCCCCGATGCAGAAACAGAGATAGCTCCTGTGCCAAAGGGTCCTTCTTGCAGCTGCGGCTGAAGACTTTGCCCTAGATGAAAATATGTGACTCTACCATCATGTCTGCCACAAAGGAGGCTGCCTTGAGCATTCTTATAGATCCTTCCCTGAGTCATCTATTAGACTTTGGTAGCAGTTGGAGCATCTTCCATGCTCAGACAACAGCTGCTCTGGATACTATGGATGCAGTTATAGATGCTTTATCACCATAGCCATGGCCTCAAGCAGTGCGTAATGCGAAATCTGCCTTTTTGTCCAGACTATCACGAATAGTGCCTTGACCATCTTCTGATAGTAGGCCAGAAGACTACAGTGCTGTAACTGGAGCGTCCATAAGTGAAAACTGCAAAAACTCATTAACAAACAAGGGTAATGCATACAACTTCTGAAGAAAGCCTAGATACTCCCTATTTTCCAGAGGTTTGGCCCACTCTGATTTTAATTTCGTTTCAAAGAATTCTGGGAAAGGAAAAGCTCTCTCAGTGATATGTACTCTGAGGGGGGATCATTTCCCTTAGATCTAGGTTTCTGAATAGAGTCTGCAATGTCCTTTTCCTTGGCTTCTGGATAATCTTGAGAGCTCTAGCACCATGAGGGCTTTAAACAGAAGATACTGGTAATCCTCAGACTTAAAAAAATTATTTGGCTGCTCAGGAATTTCAATGTCCTCCTCATTTTGTTTGTCTGAAAGAAATTCTCCCTCTTCTCTGTCAATAGGCTCATCAGAGGAAGAACCAGAGATTCAGCCCACCATGGTTCTCCCCCTTTTTCTGCTATAACCAGAGGCTTCTTTTTGGGCTGCTTTATTGGGCCAGTACTAGTGCTGGGCTACACTTCTCCTCTCACGTCTATCTTTCCCAGAGCCTATTTCTGAACCTTGGTGGGCAGGGAAAGGAGGAGGAGTAAGGCTGTGATCTCCCTGACGCTTGGTGTTTTTTGCATCCCTTGGGTATTCCACCACTATCAAAAAATTTCTTCATCTCCTCCCTCATGGTCTGCCTAATGACCAAAATAAATTCAGAGGGAAGCTGAAATGCTCCAAGGGGTCTTACTCTACCGGCCCCCTGCCCCCTGATGCCACTGCCATCTGAGTGTAAATCCTGTTCTTCTTGTAGAGCCGTCCCATGGAGCCGTCCCATGGAGCCAATTACCATGGAGGTTTAGCATAGCCAGGTTTCATATCCTCTGAAGCAGCTCTGCCCAGATAGGGGCTGCCTCCATGAGGTAAATCCTGTAGTTGGGACAGATCAAAATGGCTGCTGTTGTGAGCTGAAAGGCCCGAACTGCCTGAAGGCATGGGGGTGCTTTTCAATAGGCAGTGCTTTATTTTCCCAGCAGCAAGGGGTCAGCCACAGCCGCAGAAGCATGCTGCTCGTGGGCCTTGCAAATCTCCCCAGCAGTCTCCTCTGCGTCTGAAGTTAAAGATGCATCCACTTCCCCTCTGAGAGGACTCTGTCGCCGCCGTCGCCGCCGATTTTAAAGGTGATTTTACTCTTCTCTCTCTCTCCCTGATGGAGAGAGTATATGAGAAGCCCTGACCGCCTCCTTTCGCCTCACTCCCAGAGATCGGGAGAGGGAAGGGATAGAATGAGATGAAGAAGAATTGGGGGGGGGGGGGGAGAACAGACTCAGAGGAAAAAAACAGTAAGTTAAGAAATTAGAGAGAAAGATTAACAGAACAAACTGACAAGAGGTTAAAGATTTTAGGACTGAAGAGGCAAAGCCTATTCCGTTGTTGCTCTTCCTGTTGAGGCGGGGAGGGACCTGAAGGGGGTGACTCCCACAGACTGGAGACAGGAAGTTGAAAAATAGTTCCTGCCTCCCTGATTGGATGGTAGGAATCACCCTTCAAGATGTCCTCTGCCTCAGCAGGAGAATAGGGGTGGCCTGCAAAAATTTGCCAAAACTGTTCCCCCCCACACACAGACCTCACTGGCTCCTGGATACTACTTAGAGTTTATGTTTTACACTAAACCTTTCAGAACCCCTTGAACACTGAATTGGGGTTGCCAGACAGACAGACAGACAGTCAGTCAGTCAGTTAGAGCAAGCTTCAAGTAAAACAGTATTTTGTGTACAGCTCCAAATCTGACCATAATTTTTATGTACAGGTATATGATTTAATGTCCATACACTTTCAAATCACAATCCCCTTGTTTATATAACCTCTCTTCACACTGAAAACTTTCAGAGAAGACTGCAACATAATCAGTCAACAGCACAAACAGAAATACTGGCAAATCTTTAAACACTTTTGCAGACAGTTCTTAAATCATCAAACCAGCTACCTTTATTCCACGTTTTGCTTGCCCAGGGGAGAATCCTGGATCACCTTTAGGGCCCTGAAAGAGAAGTTAAATGTTTAAAAATACAAAAATTCTCTACTATTGTTGTTTTTGAAAGTGGACAAAACTGGGAATTATTGTTTTTCAATGAGGTGGAATGGCTTCTCATGCCTGTGATTTGTCATGAAGTGTTGACCTCTGAAACAGTTATAACTACCATATAACTCAGGTTATAATGCAACCACTATTTCTAAAGTTCTTTCATTCCTTAATAAGGGAAATACCTTCATAATTTACAATTTCAATAATATTGATCAAATGACTAACAGGCATGATGGGTACTTATATTTAAGAATTCCCCTTATTTTTTATTATAGTACATTACAGCTGTTATTGTACAATTGTAACAATTAAGAAAATATTTATATGGCAACAGAAAAAGCCAAGAATTAAATTGAAAGCCTTACAGGATGCAAAAGATAATGCTGGATTTGGAGTTCCAGGCAGGAAGAATTACTATAGGGCAGCAAGTTTGGTTTGGTTGAGAGAATGGATTTTACTTCAAGATCATCGGCTGCTAACTCTAGAAGGACATGACTTAAAACTGGGATGGGATGCGTTTCTATGGTATGGGAAAGCTTCTGGACATAAATATTTTAAAAATCATATGATAAGAAGATCATTATTGACACCTGGGAAAAGAATTGTCCACTGATATATACTAAAATTCCAGTGGAAGCTTTTTTTCAACCAGTTTTGACTTCAAAACAAACAGTTATTAGATATGCATAATTGTTAGATGATGGAAATAATTTAAAATCTCAGGAAGAGTTAAAGAAAAGGGAAATAAACTTAGATTGGTGGGCTAGAGTGCAAGTGGAATCTAGATATAGTAAGGACAAACAGACAGATGGAGTCTATTTAGAACAAGGTGCATTTGAAATTATTATGTAGAACTTCCGGTGGGTGGATCGGCGATGGCGGTCGCTCTCCTCAATGCTTGAGGAGGCAACTAGCACACCTTCGGCTTGGAGGGGTGCCACCTCAAGTGGCACCCCCACGGAGCCCTTGTGAAGGGTTCCAGGCCAGGGGGCTTTTGAGGGTTAGCCTCTTCGACGGCTTAATGCCAGAGAATAGAGGCTTCCCTCTGCCCCAATGGTCCAGCCGATGGGTGACCTTAGGGTACAAGCCAATCTAACCGGGACAAGCGCAGGAGATCAAGCGGAATAGCGTATGAA